>NW_027204492.1:111428177-111970677 GCF_024711535.1 Dipodomys merriami
ACTCACCTGACTTCACCACCAATACCTATAAATTTGAGTGAGTTCCTCTCTTATCAAAGCTTCTCATATTCTTCTGTCTGCCAGGAAGAAAGTGACTTTCTTACTCACACATCTGTAAGCCTGGGAAACCTGTGATCCAGGCACCACACTGGTTTTCCTAAAGGGCTTTATAAGGGCTTCATTCTATAAAGCCAACCTTAACTTCCTTAAAACTGACTGGTCATGGGGCTGGGAAGGTGGCTCAGTGGCAGAGTGTTTGCCTAGCATGCATGAAGCCCTGGGTTCGATTCCTCAGTACCACATAAGCAGAAAAAGCCAGAAGTGGCACTGTGGCTCAAGTGGTAGAGCGCTAACCTTGAGCACAGAGAGGCTCAGGGACAGTGCCCAGGCCCTGAGTTCAAGCCCCAGGCCTAGCAAAAACACAAACAAAAACAAAAAACTTAGTCATATCATGTGCCATTCTCAAATAGGGCATTCTACTAAGAGCCTTAGCAGTGTAATTTTTTAGTTATGTTCTGTTACAAGGAGGAAATTTTCTTTTTGACAGCAGTAGGATTTGAACTAAGGGGTCATGTACTTCCTAAACAAGCACTCTACCCCTTGAACCATGCTTCCAGCCCTTTTTACTTTAGTTATTTTCAGATAAAGTCTTGCACTGTTTGCCTGGATTGGCCTCAAACTGCAATCCTTCTGAGTAGCTAAGATTATAGGCATTAACCACCAGGTCTGGCCCAAGGATGATAATTTCTTATTGAATTCATGCGAATAACTCTATTGCCATGGAAATAATACTTCTTGAAGGTTCCAAATTCTGGAAAATGCATTCTAAAAAGTTATTATGAGTTACAGATATCTTAAGAAAAAAGGAAAGAAGCTCCTTATATTCAGAAAGTACAACCAATGATATTCCAAACATAAGTCAATAAGAGTTATTAATAATCAAGTCATTTAGTCTCATGTAACCAGTCCTTGCTCTGCTAGATCATGGGTTAGGTTCTTAAAGCTACCAACTTCTCAACTAGAGTTCTGGAACCCTTACTCAGACAAGTGGATAGTCTTAAAAGTTATTTAAGCAAAGTCATCAGACATCTGTACCCAAAGTACTTGGGATAGTATTTTTTTCATGGGTCCATGAGTGAGAGATAATTCCCTTTTGCCAGAAAGGGTGTACTATATCCTGTAGCTGACTGAAAATACTTTCAGAAAAGAAAACTATGAGTGACAATAAAATTTAAATGGGAATAATTGGAGGATCTGGTGAGAGTTTATTTATCAAGGAAATCTGATTCTATGGCATACAACAAATAAAAATAAGAACCAAGGCAGGGAAGGTAGCTCAAGTGACTAAATATTTACTCAGTATACACAAGGCCTTAGATTCAGTCCCCAGTACCATAAGAAAAACACTAAGAACTAGAACCATAAGTGATAACATTATCCTAGAATGTATTATTGACTGGGAGGATACTGACAATTCTCTAGAAAATTTATACAATCCCTGAAATGAACAGTTAATAATGTTTCCTCTTCTTGTTTTTTTTCTAGTAATTTAAGAAGGTTGGGATTAATTCTTTAAATTGTGAGAGAATTCACATGTAAAGTCATCTAGCAGTGGGCTTTTCTTTGCTGAAAGGACTGTGGATCCTAGTCTAATCTCTTTTCTGTTATTAATATTTTCAGCATTTCAACTTTTCTAGATTCAGTCTTAACAAACTTTGTATTTCTATAACTGTATCCATTTCTTCCACATTATCCAGCTTGTTTACCATGTAGTTATTTATAATAGTCCATTATGATCCTTTTATTTCTGTGGTATTACATGTAATGTCTTATCTCTGCTATGGTTTTTATTTGTTTTAGCCTTCTTTCCCTTTTCATACTTAGTTTAGCTAAAATTATGTCAACTTTGCTTATCTTTTCAAAAATCAACTCATTTGTTGATTTATTGATTGATTGTTTTGTTTTCTATTTTATTTTTCTGCTCTTTTTTGTGATCATGGAGCTTGAACTTGGGACCTGGGTGCTGTTCTTGAGCTCTATTGCTCAAGGCTAGGGCTCTACCACTTTGGGTCACAGCAACACTTCTGGCTTTCTGATGGTTAATTGGAGATAAGTTTCAGGGACCTTCCTGCCAGGGTTGGCTTCAAACCTCGATCCTCAGGTCTCAACCCCCTGAGTAGCTAGGATTACAGGTGTGAGCCACCAGCACCTGGCTTGCTCCAATCTTTACTATCCTTCTTCTGCTAATTTGGGGCCTTGTTCTGTTCTTTTTGGTATTCTCTTGTGGTGTGATTTAAGGGGGGGGGGGTGTGCGCGTGCGCGCACGTGCGTGCGCGCGCAACTTATCTCTATAAACTTATCTAGTACTTCTTTTACTGTATCCTGTAAGGTTCAATATGTTGTCTTTCACTTATCTTCAGATATATCCTAATTTTCTTTTGTACTTCTGTGATCCAGTGGTTAAGAGGGTGTTGTTTAATTTTCATTATTTGTTAATTTTACTATGATTCTATGTTATTGAATTCTAATTTTATTCCATTATGGACAGAAAAGATAATAGAAGTGATTTCAATCTTCTTAAGTTTTGTAAGACTTGTTTTATGACCTGTCATGTGATAGGAGAATCATATTCCAGAGAATGCCTGAGAAGAATGTGCATCCTTGTGTTACCAAGTAAAATGATCCATATATGTCTATAATGTTGTTCAAATATGCTTTTTCTTTATTGGTTTTCTGTCTCGGTAATTGATCCATTCAAAAGTAGGGTATTAAGGCTTCTTATTACTGTTGTATTGCTATGTATTTGGTTTTCCAAATCTGACTTTTTTTTGCATTGTGTATGTGAGTGCTCTGTTATTGGGTGAATACTTATTTATAATTGTTATACCTTCCCATCGAGTTATGCTTTGATCCTTAAGACATTTCTTTTTAAATTTTTATATATATTTTCATTCTAAAGATACTGTACAGAGGAATTACAGTTACATGATCAAGGTAATGAGTACATTTCCTATCTAGCATTGTTACCTCCTCCTTTGTTTTTCTCCTACCATCCCTTCCCTCCCCACCTCCCCAACTCCTCCCTCCCCCTCACCCCCACAAAGTTGTAAAGTTTGTTTTCAACATAGTGTCTTGTACATCTCATTGTTACAATGGGTCATCCTGTATCCTTATTTCAGCATTTTGTTATTTCCCTTCCCCTCCCCAAATTAGAAAAATGTATATACAAGATGCAGGGCAACGGAATCAAATACAGTGACAACAAGGGTTATACCATGGGGGAAGAACATACAAAGAAACAAAAAAATCACATAGTCCATTGTAAGTACATTAAAAAGAAAGATAAAATCTCTTGTGTCCCTATCTTGGGGTTCATTTTGCTTAGTATCAGGTTATATGGTCTTATGTACATAGCTTTTGACCCCTTAAGACATTTCTTAGGATAGTTTTTCACTTAGTGACATTATTGACCCTAAAGTAAGTCTCATATTTTAATCATGTTATCCATTTTCATGCAATCAGTTATCTTTTGATTGTGGATTTAATTCACATAAATATATTCATCAATATATTTAAAGGCTTGCTGCTGGCATTTGGTTGTTTTGTATTGATTTTATAATTCATTGATTCCTTTCTTTCTGACTTCTTTTGTGATTTGATTATTTTTTTGGTAATGGTATACAGATGCTTTGTGGCTCACAGTAGGAACCTATCCTAGCGAACTTACTATAAGTTGAAAATTTCATGAGTCTAATAAATTTAATACATCTAACTACCAAACATTATTGTACATGCTTAAAATACTTATATTAGCTTATATTTGGGTAAAACCATCTAACAAAAAGCCTACTTTACAATCAAGTATTGAATATCTTGTGTAATTTCTTGAATTCTGGACTGAATATAAAAACAAAATGGTTGCATATGTATGCTTTTAAAACATTGTAATGTTGAATTTTTTAAAGTCAAACAATAATTTGGTGACTATACTTCTTTTTATCTCTTTTTCTCTCTACTAAAGCTTTTTTTCTTTGTAGTTATCTAAGGCCTCCATAATTCTTCTTATAGCTATAATTGTCCATTTTAAACAGTTAACAATTTAACTTCAATCATATATGAAAACTCTACCATTTACTTCCTTCTTTCTGTGATTTCTGTTATTGGGTTGGATTTTTATTTTTACATCCTGTATCTGTTAATAACTTTTGGTGGTTTGAGTTATTTCTGACTCTTAAGTTTTGTACTTTGGTTCTGACATGAAGCCCACATATCAAATGATCAATTACAGCCAGCATAACTGTCAAAGAGAAAAATTATTCTGACACTTGTTAAAATGGTAAGAAAGATTCTGCTCAGGACTATCTCAGTAAGGCAGATAGATTAACCCCAAATAGAGCATATGATTAAGCATTTATAGCCAATGGGCCCAATGATTAGAAAATTATTAGGAGGAGACATAAAAGGGATTTTTTTCTCTTTCTTTTCTTTCTTTCTTTTTACTTTCTTTCTTTCTTTCTTTTTTTCTTTTTTTCTTTCTTTCTTTCTTTCTTTCTTTCTTTCTTTCTTTCTTTCTTTCTTTCTTTTTCTTTCTTTCCTCTCTCTCTCTCTCTCTCTCTGTCTCTCTCTCTCTCTGTCTCTCTCTCTCTCTCTGTCTCTCTCTCTCTCTCTCTCTGTCTCTCTCTCTCTCTCTCTGCAGTACTGGAGTTTGTATATAGGGCCTCATGCTTACTAGGCAAGCATTCTACCATTTGATCCATGCCTAGAGCCCTTTCTGTTTTAGTGTTTTGTTTGTTTTTTAAGATAATGCCTCACACTTTTGCTTGGGGCTGGCCTTAGACTGCAATACTCTTACCTCCACCTCCCAAATAGCTGTGATTACAGACAACTGGCCACTACGTCCAGCTGGAGTTTGAGATAAAATCTAGCTGGCCTTGAACTGTGATTCTCTATCTTGCCTCCCCAGAGGGGCAATAGGATTCTTGCAAACCTATTTAACAGTATTCTGGCTGTAGGTAAGTCATGATGATCACGTGTTCTGGTTAGATGAGGAATCTGATCAGATATAAAAGGGGAGGGGGCTCATTGAGTTAGCTGAATTCTTCCTGAAATCCAGCTCAGCAGAGTGACAATAAGTCCCAAGAAGCAGGTCTAATTGACAAGAGGGCTCTAAAGATCCTGTCCAAAGCTTGATCAAGGAAAAGAGTCCTTTTCAACATGTGTTTATTTGACATCTGTATTAAAGACATAATTGTATCTTCATTGAAAATTATCCTTTCATCCAGCCAGTGTCTTGAAAGGATTAACACAGTACCTGGCACATTGCATGAACTTGACAAAGTTCTTTATATGAATCAGGGTGTTTATATGTTCATATCAGTTAGGGTCCCAAGAAAAAATGGAGCCCTATCCAGATGGTTCAAATAAAGAGAACTGAGTGAAGGGATTACTTTGTGGGAAGGTTAAGGGAATTAGCAAGGAATGTTAAAGCACCAAGAAGCTGATATGAAAATGATTACCACTCCTGTGCAAAAGAGACAAGGGCAGGAAATAATATCCCACGATGCCAGTGAGTGTTTGGGCCACTCACGTAGCTACCCAGCTTTGGCATGGGAGAGAGAGTTAAAACAGGGAGGAAGCAGGAAAGAAATATTCCAACCCTTCTTCCTGCCTTCTGATCAAGTTCTGGACCCTTCCATTACAATCAGAAATCAACTTGGGTGACATAGTTTGTCTTTCCTGACACAGAGGGGAGCAAACAAGAGTCAAGAATGCATCTTGAGTACTTGGGGGGGGGGATAGTGACATTGAAAAATAACTAGCATGTTTATTATATTTTACATATTCAAAACTTATATAATGCACAGCACAGAGTGGACACTAATATAAATTATGGACTGAAGATGATAGTTTTGTGTCAGTGTAGATTCACTGGTTGTAATGAATGTGCCACTCTAATGGGAGCTGTTAGTGAGGGAGGGCACGCATGTGTGGGTAAAGGGGGAATACAGGAATCTTGGTACTTTCCACTCCATTTTGTTGTGAAACTACAACCACTCTAAAAACGTTAAAAATCTTTTCAAAAATTTAAAATATTCTTACAATGCCTTGTTCTCTAAAGCCTTTGCATAAAACATGTGAGAGAAATAGGGCAACCCCTGTGTACATCACCTGTACAATAAAATGAAATGAAATGAAAAAGAAATAGGACAATTCAAGTGTATCCATCCATATTGCAGACAAGGAAAGTACAGCTTCAAGTACTTCAAGTTCAACTGACAAGTCAAGGGACTTTCTAGTTCTAAGTTTGGTGTCCATAAGACCCAAGTTAGGTTCTTGTGGGATGAAATTGTAAGGAATCCAAGGGAAAAAGCAAACAGCTCTTTTACATTTCATCTTCAAAGGAAACAGGAATGGATCATATGTACTTCTTGCCATCAAAGTGTGTCCAAGTGTGAGGATGTGAAGGGGTATATAAGCCTCGTGTGCTCATTCTACATAACTTCTAGAATTGTGTGTTGAAGTGGGCATAGTTTGAGAGACTTTCTATTTTTTTGGTTAGTCATGAGGCTTGAACTCAGGGCCTGGGCCCCGTCCCTGAGTTCTTTTTCCTCAAGGCTGCAATCTAGTACTTTGAGCCACAGCTCCACTTCCAGTTTTCTGGTGGTTAATTGAAGATAAGAGTCTCATGGACTTTCCTGCTTGGGCTGGCTTTGAACCATGATCCTCCCATCTCAGCCTCCTGAGTAGCTAGGATTATAGGTGTGAGCCACCAGCACCTGCTCTTCCTTCTATTTTAACTTTCAACTTCCACATACTTGCTTTAGCTGTTTTCCTAATGACAAAGTAGCCCACAAAGATGCCAGGTGCAGATGTCCAAATCTCACAGATAGGGTAGAGGACTGGAGACCAGTTTCAAAACTTCCCTTGCAATATATTTTCCATTTGCCTGAAATATCTCCTCTTACTTTGTCCTCTGGCTAACTCTGCCTCTTTAGTGCCTCAGTATAAACATCACTTTCCTTTATAGATGCTCACTCTGGCCATCAATTTATACAGTTTTCCCTTTATTCTTTTCCTTATGCTTCATTTTTGTTATTATCTAGATATTTGAGTTCATCTTTATAAAGTAAACATTTTTCACCACTACTGCAATGTTCAGCCCAGCTCCTAACATGGAAGCAGCACTTATTATTTGTTGAATAAATGAATGTACAAGAAAACTAATCAATAAATTAACTGAATGAAACTAGTCATTTGATGGAGCAGTCTTCCCTACCTTCAACCAGAGACTGTGAATTGAATCAGGACCAATTTTTCAATTGATTGTAAAGACTTGGCCTTGTATTTTTGAGTGATATGGGAAGGTAGAAGAGGGATTGAGGCAAGTTTTGTACCACCTTGAACATCACCTAACATCCCTTACCATCCCTGGGGATTCATGGTTAGCACTTAGTAAATATATTAGGTAACTGTGAATGAATGAATGAGTAAATGAATGAAAATATGATCTCTAATGCTGAAGAACTCAGGAGAAGTGTAATGAGCTACAGCCAAATTCATGCAATTACTAGAGAATTCCAAAGATGGGAAGAGGTGCTAGACACATACCAGGCTTCCAACAAGTATTTGGTGAAAATAATTTGGTAATCATATTTATATACTTCAGAGTGCTTTATTGTCTGCCTTTTCTCCACTGTTTGAGTGAGAAACAGCTTCAGATTAGAGCCCAAGTCTACAACTGGTTCAAATCCCTTGGAGCCTAACACAGAGTCCAATGTCATTTAAAAAAAATCTCATGGTGTTTCAGCACATTGCGTCTGTGTGTGTGTGTGTGTGTGTGTGTGTGTGTGTGTGTGTGTGTGTGTGTGGTGTGTGTGTGTGTGTGTGTGTGTGTGTGTGTGTGTGTGTGTGTGTGTGTGTGTTACTGTTCTGGAGTTTGAACTCAGGCCTGGGTGCTGTGCCTGAGCTTCATTTGCTCCAGGCTGGCTCTCTAGCACTTGAGCCACAGCTCCACTTCTGTCTTTTTTGGTAGTTTATTGGAGATAGGAGTCTCTTGGACTTTCCTGCCTGGGATGGCTTTAAACTGCGATCCTCAGATCTCAGCCTCTTGAGTAGCTAGGATTACAGGCGTGAGCTACTGGCACCCAGGTACATTGGGTTAATTTTTAATGTACTGTATTTTATATGCCAGTTCTGTAGCTTGACCATGGACAAGCCCCCTGGAAGAGCTACCAGTGTGGGTTTCTGTCATCTCGCATAGCCAAGAGGTAGCTCTAATATGCCTGTAGATTGTCCTAACTCTCCAGATAGGAGATATGAGTGAGAACAACAGTTGCTGTTCTGTATGTAAACTAGGTGTAACACTTCAAGGGTTGAAGGAAAAAACTGAGCTTGTTTTTATGTCCAGCCCATTCTAGAGACATCATTTTAACTCCCTGGGTTTCCGTTTTCTCATTCATAAAATTAGAGGACAGAGGGTGAATAATGGAATTTTCAAGATCCCTTTCTGCTCTTTGAGGATTATAATCCTTGACATGACATTGAAATGATATTTTTCAATGGCCATAGTCCCTTTTTAGCTTCTAGAATATTCCTAAACCATATATTTGCTGAACCTCTGGACTGTTTCCAAATATTTTACATTTTCCTTTTCCTGGAGGTTCTCCTTTTTCCCCCCTGAAATACCAGACTCTGGTCAATTTAGTAACTAGGGCCTATTTTTAATTTTTGGTATTAAATTTCTGACATCTGGAACAACTTCCTGTCGATTCTGGAGGGTACCCTCCCAGAGTGACTTTAGCATCAGCAAGCAATTTACACCCACCCAGAACTCATCATGCCTAAGATATCTTAGGGACTCTTACTGTAATTAGAAGAAAATGAAACCAGGAGCTCCAGCAGATGAAAACTGAGATGGGAAACCAGTTTTAAAATGGAAATCATTATTGCAGACAAAAGGTAGCTGGAAGTACCAATTCAGTACCAATTCATGTGAGGTAGTGGATTTTAGAAAGCAAGAAGGGTGCCAAGTAGTTCTGTGCTCAGGTCTCTGAGATAAGACCAACTCAAAAGTCCCATTCAAACACATCTACTTGTCAGTTAAAATGCCAGCAATCCTGATGAACTAATAAAATAGGAGAAGCCACTCAAAGGTTCCTAGGACATCACCTTTAAATATCAATGTTTAGGTCTAGCAATGGTCTATTTCTGGTTGCATTCATTGAGATGCAGATCTTGTGAAGAGGATGGGAATGGAGTGGTTTATTTAGGAGATGATCCCAGGAAGCTCTTCAGAGGACTGGAGAAGTGAGACCAGGAAGTGAAGGAAGTCGAGAAGAGAAATATTATTAAACAAAGAGGAGGCAACAATGCTTGATAGGAAATGTACTCATTATATTGCCCATGTAATTGTAACCCCTCTGTACAGTATTTTCACAATAAAAAATGCCTTGAGAAATATTATTGTATAGAGTAGGTTCAGACTCAGTTTTGCCAGGCAATTCTGAGCGACTATGAGGAACAGGGCTTAGATGTTGCCTGTGGGACATGGAAAACTAAAGTAGTTAGCTTTCGACTCCCATCCATCCTTGACTCTGTGCTACTCCTGGAGACATTGTTGGCCTCCCCTCCTATACCCTCCTATAGCCTGAAAAGGGAACCTCAAAAATGAAGAGATGTAGGTGCTAGAAATAATATATCTTAAAATTTACAAGAATGGACAGTTCTGAGGAGACATAGATGGCATTCACAACATCTGTTACACGAACTCTGACCACAGTTCACACTGCTGACTGGTCAATTTACAATGGGACTAGTGCGGGAGGATCCTAGTATGTTTAATATGAGTAAACTTTACCAATTGCTGACCTGTTGCCTCTGTTTTTCAGATGAGAAAACCAAAGGGTAGAAGAACACTATCAACAGAAATATAATGTGAGCCATATATATAAGTTAAATTTTTCTAGTGGCAAAGCTGGGCACCAGTGGTCCATGCCTATAATGCTAGCTACTCAGGAAGCTGAGATCTGAAGATCATGGTTTAAAGCCAGCCTGGGCAGGAAAATCCAATTAATCCAAAAAACTAAAAAGCAAGAAGTAGAGCTGTGGCTGAGGGACAGCATCCAGGCCCTGATTTCAAGCCTAAAGATCAGCACACAAAAAAACTTCTAGTGGTACCTATAAAAATAAATGAAACTGGTGGCATTAATTTTAAGAATATATTTAATTCAATGTGCTCAAATAATTATATTTTAATAATAATCAACATTAAATGATTGTTGAGCTCTTCTGTATTATTTTGATTGTCTGATTTATAAACTCAGTATGGATCTTCAACTTACAGATCCTACTAATTCTAACTGGTCACAATTTATGTCCCCAATAGACACTTATAGCTACTATCTCCCATATTGAACCATACAGATACATAGCATCTCCATTGTTACAGCGAGTCTTATTGGACAGGATAGTGTTGATACACTTATTGCTATTTTTCCAAGAGAATGCTCGACTATTGCACAGGCAACTGACAAGAAGCCAGAAGAGAACCATAAGGTCTCTAGTCATGTTGGAACTCTGAACTTAAACTCTCCCTGAAATATGAGGAAGAGCCAGGAGCTCATGACTCATGTCAGTAATCCTAGCTCCTCGGGAGACTGAAATTGGAGGATTTCAGTTCAAAGCCAGCCCCAGCAAGGAAGTCTGTGAGAATCTTATCTCCAATTAACCACCAAAAATATCCAGAAGTATAGCCTTGGTAGAGCGCTAGCCTTGAGGGGGAAAACAAAACAAAATGCAGAAATGGTGGGACAATGAGTGAACTAATGCAGCAGTGATACTCACTAGACACTATGTTCAAAATGAACTACAGTATACAACTGGTGGGGGAGCAGAATAGGGAAGGGGAAAATCTGGGAGAACAGGAGGAAAGAGGTGACACTGTTCAAAAAATATACTCACGACCTGATTTATGTAACTGTAACCCCTCTGTATATAACCTTTATAATAAAAAACAAAATAAATTTAAAAAATCAGTGATTATTGAATTTAAAAAAAAATCTCAGGGACAGCACCCAGGTTGGCCCTGAGATCAAGCCCTAGGAATAGCACCAATAAAAAAAATAACTGAAGAAAGAAAGGTTTGTTGAAGCTAAGATTAACATGGCTGGTTGTACATCCTCCTCTATATAAGAAGGTCCAGAAGTCAAGCTCAGGGAGAGTTGTTGAATAAAAGGACCAAATATTCTGTATCACTATGTCCTCAACCTAGGTCCTGGCTTATAGGAAGCCCTCAACAAAGTACTGTTGAACATTGGTTAGAAATATCCTTTGGGTGTCTGCCCCAGCTACTGTGGAACATTTGTGAGAAAGTCCAGAGCATCATTACCCTCTTGGAGGTCACCTAAGTGAAAAAGGCATGAGTGAACTGGAGAAAGGGCAGTGGAAAAAGGAACCTAAAGGAAAATGAAGTTTCTTCCTACTCATCAGTCTTTTTCTTATCAGATCACTTAACACAAAGAGAGAAATAAAGGTATAGAATAGTGTAAAGAATTTTCCAGAAAGACCATTGTGTTTGCCTGGAGTGAACGCCTTTGACAAAAGGCCCAACACCCATATTTAACAAGAGGCAATTTGCTCAAGATTTTATTCCCACCATAAATCTTATCATTTTCTCCTCCCTAGACTGCCAGTCTCTCTTCTCTCTATTACACTAACAGCTCTCTTTCCCAGCAGCTGAGGTAATAAATGGTGTGCTCACAATGCAGAAGCTAAGGTTTCAAGGTGAAGCCTTTGGAAGCCATTCTTTTGTAATTTCATTTATGGCTATGCCATATTTTATGGTGTAACTCACTAAATGTGTGGCTTTGTATGTGTTTGAGAGAAAGGGAAAGTGAGATGCCTCCTCATCCTCTACCTCTGATACACCCCTCCCTCTCCCTGGACTTTGTAAAGGACAGCACCTCCCAGGTTTTGAAAGGTAGTTTGAGCCTTTCCTAGGGTTCACACTTTCTATCCAGCTAGCCATGATGCCTGATGATGATGAGGTCACTGTTTTGGAAGACACTCTATAATCCTTTTGGTCCATCATCAGGTCCCTGTTGTCCGCTTGTTGAACCAGGCCTGTCTTCTAGCTACAACCAGGTAATATATCTCTTTTGAGAGTATTAAGTAGGGAGTAATGTTACTTCCTTGTCTCCTCCATTATTCTATACACACATCCCAGTTCTACTGGAGTAGTAGTAACTGGCTGGATGCATGATTGGCAACCTTCAAATGGAGGGTCCTAAAATCATCTAACTAGGGGCAAACAACACAACATGATTGGACCACATACTCTAAGAATAAAGACCAAGGAGGGAAGAAACTGAATAACTATATTCAGAACTCCAATAAGTGTCAAGGTTTTTTCTGAAGTCAAAGCAGAATCTGATTTTGCAGATTGCACACACAAACACACACACACACACACACACACATACACACACACACACACACACACACACACACACACGGTGGGAGATCCTATAGGACTCCTTGAGAAAACAATGAATATATTCTTTGTAAGGTCTACAGTGGATTTTCAAAAACTATTTACTGAATAATGGGCTGGGAAGGTGGCTCAATGGTACAGTGCTTGCCTTGCATGCATGAGGCCCTGGGTTCGATTCCTCAGCACCACATAAGCAGAAAAAAAAGCCGGAAGTGGTGCTGTGGCGCAAGTGGTAGAGCGCTAGCCTTGAGCTGAAGGGCTGAGGGACAGCGCCCAGGCCCAGAGTTCAGGCCCCACGACTGGACCCCCCCCCAAAAAATTACTAAATAAAATCAATGAAGGTAGCCAACATGACTTTGTTTACCCAGAGCCTCTATATGATGAAATAAGTATAGAGAACAGATCTGAGTTCAAATCCTGTCGCTATCTCAAACTATCTGAATGGGCCTGGGATGCTGCCTTAACCTCCCCCCCTGTCTCAGGGTCCTCATCTGTAAAATGGAAATGAAATACCATTCTCTCTGAGTTATTTTAAGGATTACACGATATATTGTCAATGAAACTCTTGAGCATCTCAGAACATGGGAAATACCAGTTACATTTTCCTTTGTCTCAGCCATTGTTCCTGCTCACCTAGCTGCCTGTCAGTCACCCTTTTAAGCTCTACTTGAACATATCAGACTAGGAAGAGGTGATTACTCTTTCAGCCCTGCTTTGCTTATATCTCTTCTTTCAGCTATTACAGTGCTTTTCAGTCAATAATTCAATGTTTTGAGCCTTTGCTCTTCATCTTGGAGGTACCCTCAGTATGGTATACCATCTGGCATGTAGTAGGCATTCAACAACAACGAAAAACCCAAAAATATTTTGCATAGGAAGAAAAATCATAAAATTGACAGTGGCTTTTACTAAAATTGCAGGATTATGTATGGCTTTCTTTTTAATTTTTGAAGGGTTCATCTGTATCTTTAAAAAGTTATTCTTTTGGGGGGGTGGGGAGTAGATGGGAAAGGATGGGAAGGGGAAACAAAAGAGGAGGCAACAATGCTTGATAAGAAATGTACTCATTACCTTGCTCATGTAATTGTAACCCCTCTGTACGGTATTTTCACAATAAAAATTTTTTTAAGTTATTCTTTCAATGACCATAGCTTAAATAACTAACTCTGTGAAAGTAAGTAAATACATGTTCAATGAACAGATGTATGGAGAAATCAATGATCCTTCTATCCTACAGAAGAATAAATGCATTTAATACATTTGAGCTCTTTCTATTCCTCAAGTTCCAAGTATCTGGATCTGAGATTGGGTTTGCTGCAGGGATTTAAAAAAAGAGATACTTTCTTCATGTGTTTACTCCTATCTCCTACTAAATAGAATTGAAAATCTCCATCATCTCCATAATCTAACTCCAGTCCTTTCTCTTCAAATCACATGTTCTGAAGAGAAGAAAACATTCCCACATCCGTCATAGTCCATAGTCCAAAATATCAGACTCAGCAAATATTTCACATATTGCTTAACAGATATTTTTGTGTTCAGGCACCACACAACCTCTGTCATAATTACCCAACTCTACTGCTCTATCAGGAAAGCAGCCATAGAAGATGCATAAATGAATGAGTGTGAGTGTACCAACAAAACTATTTACAAAAACCTAAGTCAGCTGGATTTGACCCTAATGCTTTTATTTGCCAATCCCTGATTTATGACTTTACCAATGTTATTCCTCTTCTTGGAAGGCCCTGTCTCCTGCCTGCCTACCTATCTTCTAACTTTCAACTAAAACGTTATTACTCATTATCTATTTCTTTAGCCTGATCTTATTAATTACATGTATTCTAGTAGGTGCTAAATATCAGATTGTTTCTGACAAGTTTTCTACTTTGTGGGAATTTTGTAATTGTTTTGCTTTTGGATTATACTTAGAAAGATCTGGAATGTGATAATGTAAATGATAAATATTTGTGATAATACTATGCAAGCCATTTATCTCATAATGATGTGGTCAACATAGTGATTCCTATCTTAGAAGAAAAAGACAACAACAGCAACAAAACATTAAGTAACAGCTCAAAACAATGACCTACTGGCAGAACAAGAAAGAGAAGCCAGGTGCTATGATGCAATGTCCCATTCCTTAAGAAACATCCTTACTCTCTAAAGCCTGGAAGAAAAAAAAAATAAGAATACCATCTTCTGTTGGGAAATGTAAAACTCAAGTGCAAAGGAGGATTGGGGGTGTGTGTGTGTGTGTGTGTGTGTGTGTGTGTGTGTGTGTGTGTGTGTGTGTGTGTGTGTGTGTGTGTGTGTGTGTGTGTGTGTGTGTGTGTGTGTGTGTGTGTGTGTGTGTGTGTGTGTGTGTGTGTGTGTGTGTGTGTGTGTGTGTGTGTGTGTGTGTGTGTGTGTGTGTGTGTGTGTGTGTGTGTGTGTGTGTGTGTGTGTGTGTGTGTGTGTGTGTGTGTGTGTGTGTGTGTGTGTGTGTGTGTGTGTGTGTGTGTGTGTGTGTGTGTGTGTGTCTTTGGACAAGCTAGAAATGATAAATCAAACCCCACTGCTGAAGATGAAGTTATCCTTCTAAATTAGTCACCATCCAGCAGTTTCTGCAGAACTCTGGCTACAGTGTTCATTTTTCATTTTGTTCTGGTCTCCTAAATGCAGTGCCCATATTCTTGGCTCTGTGAGATGAACTAAGGTTTATGCTTAGAATCACGTGGCAGCCCAGGCGGCTCGCAGCAAATGCAGCTGAGTAGTCCATAAATGGTCCTTGTTTGGTGGCAAAATGCTTGGCTCCCTCTCCCTAAAAAGGAAATAATACAGAAAAAATGTGCATTACAGCCACTGTGTCACTGATAACACAATTTCCTAGCTTTCAGAATCACTTGCTGACAGAATAGATCCTTCAAGGACAGAGATGAAAAGCCTGTTGATTCATACTTGGGGACTTTCTGAACATTTGACAGCCCCAAACTTTTCACCACCAGCAGCTGTGCCATGAACACACACCATCTGGCTCTAGAGTCACGGGTACCAAGGGAAGGAATGCATTCAGATGGAGCCTTGACCTGAGGATTTAAAACAGGCGTCTTATGGATTCCCTTGGAATTTTGGCCCTAATGGCTTCCCCTCCATTCATTCTGATCATGGAACACCTTTGAAAACAAAGCTAATGTATCCATTCAGCAATTCAATCCCTCACTAAGTGAGGAAAGTATATATTGAGCACATGACAAATGCCAATATTTCAGAGCAGTAGTGTAAACGTCAGATAGAGTCCCAATTCTCCCACAAAGTACAGCTGAACAGACAAGACAGACATGAAACGTTTTTCAATCGACTGTGATGAACATTATGCTTGGGAGGCTAGAGTGTGCTGTGAGTTAGATGAACTTGTAATTTACCACCTCAACCTGGATGCCTTTGGAAGAAAAGCCCACGCTATTAATAATGATTCCAGAATAACAGGTTAAACCAGGATTGTTTGGGGCCATCCATGACATATGGTTCCCTCAGCTTTGGCCATTCAGCAAAGGCCTTAACTTGTTTATAAGATTCCCTCCTTCCCCTTTGTAACTCTGGTCCTACTCCCCCTTTTCTCTCCTGCTTTTGTTCCTTTATAGGAGCAGAATTAGGTCACATAAATGATTGAACCCATTGATGTCAGTGCTTTAAATCCAGTATAAGGCCGTGTTGCCAGGCATTGATCTCATATCATTTCCTCTGACTCCAGGTTACCTTGAGAAACACCTTCATCACACTGAGGCTCTAAATCTTGTCTATTGCCTTTGATTCCAACTTTCTTCCCATATTTCAAGATTATAGCTGGACCTCGGCCCAGGGTTGGTCTGTGCTTTGATTCTCTTTAGTAACATGAGAAACACATTGGCTTTGGTGTTCTGGGAGCTCCCTCTTTGGGGATGATGGGAGCTCAGTCTGGTGCAGCACTACCCAGAAGACATCCCAAAGGGATAAAAGACCTCTTCACCAACTTATTTCCTCAGCCTATAAGTCTAAGGCGTGACAAATTTACCTTTTCATTAAGGATGGGCTGGAAAGTCTGTTGCATTAATGGCAGCCTTGGGGCATGTGGCAGATGCTGGTCAGGTTGCATCCCAAAGCCTTTAGGCCACCTCTGGGTTCACCTGCAGTTTCAGTGGAGCATCCCCAGCAGGTTGACAGCTTCTCACCTCAAACATCTGCAAAACCTTTACCCTGAGGCTTTCTGAAGCCCCTCCCAGAACTTGCTCGAGTCACACAAGGCAACCCTCAGATAATGAGCGACAGGAGTCGATGGATGTTGTATCTGGGCTCCAAAATGACCTCAGTGATTCTTGCTTCCTTATATTTGTGCAGTTATCTCCTACATTAAATAGAACTGGAACTGCCCTTTGTAACCAGTGTAACACAGGAGAAACAATGGCATGTGATTGTGATTACGAATGGTGTGGGTACTTCTACCTTGCTCTCTTTGGATCACTTGCTCTGGAGGAAGCCTGCCACCATGTTATGAAGACACTCCCTCCTGGAGAGGGCTATGTTTTTGCAAGGAACTGGGGCACCCTGCAATAGATAGCACTGAGTTGTCAGCCTAGTGAGGACAGCATCTTGGACGCAGATCCTTTAACTCCAGACAATCCTTCTAGGGATGTAACCCCGGGAAACATCTTTGCCACAACCTTAAAGGGAGGCACTCACCTCCCTGCTACACAGCCAAAAACCATTCAGCGAAGCCAACCTTATATTCCTGACCCTTAAAACAGTGAGAGAAAGAAATATTAATGGCTGCTTTTAAATGTAGGATAATTTGTTATACAGCTTTAGTGAACTAAAATGCTGAATAAATACCCTAGCTTCCCAAGAGGTCCATGCCACATGGTTCTTCCCGTGACTTTCAGTGGGACTAGACTCGTTGTCCAGAGCAGTAATCTCATTGCATGCTTTTTATTTATTTGTGTTTGTATTTCCTCCCCTCTGTGTCTCATCCTTTCCTCTCTTTCACCTCTGCTTTTTCTGATTATTTCTTCAGTATACTAGCTTCCAAGTCCTTCCCTTGGCTTTTACTTTGAGGGAACCAGACCAATATAGCATTTTGTTCATATTTATGGATCCACTTGTCAAAAGAACACTAGCTTTTGTAACTATTTTTTTCTGTCCTAGCAAACTCCTATACTAGGTATTAGAAAAAAAAATCGTACCTACACTATATGATTCTACTTCTATAAAATGACTAGAATAAGGAATTTTCTAGAGATAGGAAATAGACTAGTGATTGCCTTGGACTAAGGATGGGAATGGAGAATGACTGATCCAAGGGATCTTTGGGTGTAATGGAAATGTCCTAAATCTGGATTGCAGTGATGGCTGGACAACTCCATATATTTAGTAAATACCATTGAAGTTCATACTTTAACAGCACAAGCTTCAATGAAGGTGTTTTAAAGAAAGCAGATTGATTTTCATAGCTAAAATATGTATTGTTATAAGAAGAAAGAAATGGGATACAGGAAAATATAAAGAAAAACTTTCTATGGCTGGGCACTCTAGATTAGTAAGAACTAGATTTACCATTGTCTCCTCTAAAATGAAAGTCTCCATATTTGATAGAGGTCAAGTAATACTTAAGCCAACTGTATTTATCCACTCAAATGTGGAAAATTAACATTAAGGCGGAATCTCAGCTGTGCACAGTATCCCACACCTATAATCCCTAGCTCTTTAAGATTAGTAGGATCACGGTTCAAGTCCAGCCAAGGCAAATAGTTCCCAAGACCCCATTTCAACCAATAAAACCTGGATGTGGTAGTGAGCACCTGTTATTCCAGCCACGAAGGAGAATAAATAAGAGGATTGTGGTGTAGACTGGCCTAAGCATAATATGAAGCCCTATTCAAAACCTAAAGCAAAAAAGGGCTAAAGGTATGCCACCCAGCAAGCCCAAGGCAATGAGTTCAAACCCCGTACAGAATGTCGCAGGAGACCTGCCCTAGAAATACCACTTCTGTGGTTTTAGATACCAATAGCCATATCTATCTATGTAAGAATATTTTTAGGAACCCAGTCTTAGGAAAGAGGAGGTGGTAAGAATCCAATATATAAACTCCATGATGATTTTAAAAAAAGAAAACAATTACATTTTTAAAAGCCCCATAGTAAGAAGGAAGAAATACCAATGGTTATCCATTTCCCTGTGTTTGGAATGGAAGAGAGCTGGGAGAGAGATGAGAAGATTAATCACTTTATTTTTTTATTCTATTTATTTTTTTTGGTCGGTCATGGGGCTTGACCTAAGGTCCTAGGTGCTGTCCCTGAGTTCTTCTGCTCAAGGCTAATGCTCTCCACTTTGAGCCACAGCGCCACTTCCAGTTTTCTGGTGGTTAATTGGAGATAAGAGTCTCACAGACTTTCCTGCCCGGGCTGGCTTTGAACCGCGATCCTCAGATCTCAGCCTCCTGAGTTGCTAGGATTATAGGCGTAAACCACCGGCACCTGGCTTACTTTCTTTTTTATAATGCCTTTAATGTTGGAGGTTAAGAGTTCCTCAAAGCTAGTGCCAGTGCCTCATGCCTGTAATCATAGCTGCTCAGGAGGCTGAGATCTGAAGATCGTAGCTCAAAGTCAACCTGGGCAGGAAAGTTCATGAGACTTTTTTCTCCAATTAACCACCAGAAAACCAGAAGTCACACTGTGGCTCAAAGTGGTAGAGTACTGGCCTTGAGCAGAAGAGCTCAGGGACAGCGTCTAGGACCTCAGGTCAAGCCCCAGACTGACAAAGAAAAAAAAAAAAGAGTTCCTAGAGTAATGACATCAAGACCATAGCTATACTTGGCTGTCATGATTTCAGGGCATGCTGAGAGCATTCGTTGTAGATATAAAGCACATATACACAGACATATACATATATGTACATACTAGCTCTCCATTGTTTCCATTGGTTTTGACTATAAAACAAACCCCTCAAAAATTAGCAGCTTAGGGCTGGGAAGGTGGCTCAGTGGTAGAGCGCTTGCCTTGCATGCCTGAGGCCCTGGGTTCGATTCCTCAGCACTCCATAAGCAAAAAGAAAAAAGCCGGAAGTGGTGCTGTGGCTCAAGTGGTAGAGCGCTAGCCTTGAGCTGAAGAGCTGAGGGACAGTGCCCAGGCCCAGAGTTCAGGCCCCACGACCGGACCCCCCCCCCCAAAAAAAAAGTAGCAGCTTAAAACAACTATCATTTATTTAGATCACAGTTCTGATGTTTGAAAATTTTCATTTCCCTACCAACAGCTCATGAGTTATCCAAGGCTAAGTGATCTAGGAAAGCCTTGCTCTCATTAGCCAATGCAAACTATTGACTTAGGTAATGGGGAGGACTACATATTTCTTACTATGCAGCATGTTAGCTTGAATCTTAGGAGCCACAGGATACAAAACCCCAGTGTCCACAAGTATATTTCAAACCTATGCCTGCTTCGTGTCGGCTGATATCCCATTGGTCAAAGAAAGACCAACAACCATTCTAGAATCAAGAGATGGAGAAATTGATTCCAACTCTTGGTGGGAAGATCTGCGATGTCACGAGAAAAGAAAGTAGATGAGTGCCATCAGCCATCTAATCTATCACACCTGTTTGGTTTTGATTCTTAATTTCACTTTCATTTAAGATCTGCAGGCTGTCATCCCTCTTCTCACTTGCTGGAGAATGTGTTTTGTTCAACAGCAGTTCTGGCACCTAGAGAATATTGTTTATTTTCAGATGACTCATTTTGCCCTGAGATTAATTAAATGCTAACTCTCTCTCTTGAAGAAAATTATCCATTGCCCTAATCAGCTATGACTGCCTCTGAGATGTCCCCAGAGTCTGGTGACAAGCCAAATATAGGATGCCATTCCAGAAGACCTGTTGACAGTTTGTACCTGGTTCACAGAGCATGGGGGGGGGGGGGCTAAAATGAAGCAAAATGGAAAACCTAAAAGTCAGGAGAGATGAGTGAGGGAGAGACAGAGCAAGCAAGAGGAGAAAAAAGTGTTCAGTTAATACAATTGGCATTAGTGTCATCATGGAAGAATACCCAAGCACATACCACTCAACACCTCTAAAGGAATTTATAGCCTGGAGCCTTTAGCTTCATCTTTTTAAGGGCGATTCAGCTGCATATGGGATCAAGTTTGACTAGTCACAGGAAAGGGAATATGCCCTGCATTCAATTACATACTGTCATAGCCAGTCAATGCTATTGGAATCTATAAGGGACGAAAGGAGAAAAGATTGTTAGCTAATGAAGGTGAGTGGGGAAAGGGCACATCTGGCTTGGGAGGATTTTCCAGGAGAAAGACTTACAATCTTTATGCTCAGCTCCCCACAGGGAGACAAATATGTAGGGCATGGAACAAGGTCCTTCAGCCCATTTTCCTCCTGCTTTCCCCTGCTCCTGAAGCATAACCCTTGCCTAATTTAAAATCAGGAAAGGATCCACTAACTGTAAATAATCCTTTTGCCTAAAACCCATTGGACCACAATGTGTGTGTGTGTGTGTGTGTGTGTGTGTGTGTGTGTGTGTGTGTGTGTGTGTGTGTGTGTGTGTGTGTGTGTGGCTGCATATGTGTATGCAAGTGCCTCTGTGTGTGTGTGTGTGTGTATACACATATAAGGATAAATCAAAATAGAAAAAAATCTCAGCCGGGCCCTGGTGGCTCATGCCTGTAATCCTAGCTGCTCAGGAGGCTGAGATCTGAGGATCGTGGTTCAAAGCCAGCCAGGGCAGGAAAGTCAGTGAGACTCTTATCTCCAATTAACCACCTGAGAACCAGAAGTGGCTCTGTGGCTCAAGTGGTAGAGTGCTTGCCTTGAGCTGAATAGCTCAGGGACAGTGCCCAGGCCCAGAGTTCAATACGTACACTGGCAAAAAAAATCTATGAGATCCAAAAAATATTATTTTCAAAAGATAATGGAATGGTCTGCCAAACAGCTTCTTGGGTGATTTGAGGGGTTGCTAGTTGGGGAAACACTACTAGTTATCTATGATAATCCATTCTTCCCTTTTACTTAGACACACAGCTAAACAGCATTTCTCCACCTCCTTTGAGACTAGGCTTGGTCAAATGGTTGAATTATGCCAATGGAAGGTGAGAATAAATGAGGATGTCACTTTCAGAACTAGAATGAAATCAGAAGTCATATCTCTTCCATGTACCACCCACCTAGAACCTACCTTCCATCCCGAAGATCACAGTAGCCTACAAAATGGCAGAGCCACACAGCAGCAGGATCACAGACTCCTGGTTGACTATGGAACGGAGCTGCTTCACCAATTTAGACCATGCACCTTTACCATTATTACCTGAAGAACAAACTTCCTAGTTCTATAGCATGCCTGGTATTCCTTCACAGTGACTTGCTTTTGACCCTATCTAATACTCTCATTCATTCAATCTAAATGTTTTGAGGCCCCTTTGTGAGAGTCTCCTCTGACCTTGAGATCACTGTGATTTCTATATCTGCTAGGAAAAGTGCTGCAATAAAAAATACCCCATCCAGACAATGTTTGTTATAATCTTGGTATCTTATATACCACATTAGCCAGGTAGAGTGCTAGGGAACTGTGTCAGCCAAAGAGGCACTCAGAATAAAGGCTTCAACACCTACCCTATGATCCAACAATTTCAGTCCTAGGTATATAGGCAACAGAAATGAAAATAGATGCTCCTAAGAAGACTTGTGCATGAATGTTCACAGTAGCTTTGTTTGGAACAGACAAAAATAGGAACTAATGCCACTTGATTACATGATGTGATAAATTATGTTATAGTCATATGAATGGAACACTATCAAGTAATAAAAAAGAATGAACTATTAGCCAGGTGCCCGTGGCTCACACCTGTAATCCTAGCTACTCAGGAGGCTGAGATCTGAGGATTGTGGTTCAAAGCCAGCCCGGGCAGGAAAGTCCATGAGACTTTTATCTCCAATAAACCACCAGAAAACTGGAAGTGGTGCTGTGGCTCAAGTGGTAGAGCGTTAGCCTTGAGCTGAAGAGCTCAGGGACAGCGCTCAGGCCCAGAGTTCAAGCCCCACCACCGACAAAAAAAACAAAAAACAAAAAAGGAATGAACTACACATACACACACACACACCCCTTGGATAATCTCAAAAACATTATATTTAGAGTGAAGAAGCAAAACATAAAAAATTGTACAGATGAGATCTGGGCACTGGTACCTATCATCCTAGCTATTTAAGGAGCTGAGATCTGAGGATAGTAGTTCAAAGCTAGGCTGGGCAGAAAATCCAAAAGATTCTTATCCTCAATTAACCAGCAAAAAAAATCCAGGCAAGAGCATGAGGTCCTGTGTTCAAGACTCCAGTTCAAGCACACAAAAAAGGAAAAATTAAAATAAGAGTACACACAGAATGATATCACTTTTATGAAAGTCTAGGACAGCTTCTTTCTGATTCTTCAACGTTTAGAGCAGATCTTGTCCTGGTCCCATTCCTTTGTCTTTCAGCCAATACTGAGGCTTGAACTCAGAGACTAGGTGCTGTCCTTTAGGTTTTCCACTTACGGTTGGCATGTTACCACTTGAGCCACAGCTGTACTTTTTGGCTTTTTGCTGGTTAATAAGAGTCTCATGGACTTTCCTGTCTGGGCTGGCTGTGAACAGTGATCCTCCAATCTCAGCCTCCTGAGAAGCTAGGATGACAGGCGTGAGCCACCAGCGTACTACTTTTGGCCATTTTAACTGTAACACCTAGGCATGTCCTCAGTATCTATCTAAACACACTGATTCTAGTGACCACTGCCAAAGTAACAGAGTTGATTTTCCAAACTTTACTCTTTACTTGTCTCCAGCCTGTGAAGTATAGACCACTAAGATACTGAAAGGTTATTTCGAGGTCGGGGGGTGGGGGGGTGGATGTTGAGACACAGACTTGCCAGGCTTTGTCTGAATGATCAATAAAGCACTCTCTTACATAGGTCTTCATTCTTAAGAGGCTGGGAATATCTGGGTAGGGGACTTCAAATACCTCTGCTTTGGTATTTTTTTACTGCTTGACTTAGAATCTCCAGTTTCTGCTCACTTCTCATGGTTGGCAAAACAACATTGAATACATCATGTTCCATAGAACATATGATAATAATGATAAAAAATTAATAATCATAGATAAGTCTACTATGATATCCAGATTGTTAAGCATGTTGCCCACAAACCTATTTCACCGAACATGTTCTTTTAATGATAGGTTTAAAAAAAATGGTTACAATTCTTTTCATCGTATGCTTTTTTACTGCTTGATTCTGAATTGGCCAATAATGTGACAGCCATTACTTTATGTGAGTTCTGTGGCTAGACCACAATAAGCCAGGCAGACAACTTTTGGGAACCTATTAGCTGCCATGTATACAAGCCTGACCTGGACCACTGGGGAGTAAGAGACAGAAGGAGTAAAGATATGCTTTTCACCTGAGGTCATCCTGAAGCAAGCCTTCCCCAGACAATATGGCAGCTGACCATATTTGCAAGAGTGAGCCTAAGATCAGGGGAGCCTGACTTGGCTCAGTATAACTACCTATCTGTTGGCAGCCTGAATTGCTGTCCTATAGACCTGTGAGCTAAGTAAATAGAGGGCAATTGCTTTAAGTCACTGAAGTTTTGTGTTGGCTTGTAATGAAGCAGTAAGTGATACATATTTTTTCTTGAGGTCACAGCTAGACTACCTGTGCATTCTATTGCTTCTAGATTGATAATAGAGATAGTTCCCCTCAGTAAAATGTGAGTTGAAAGTGACATATGAATTACCCACTGGCCAAAAGGATCTAGGAGCTGGTGCTCCTTTCCCACTGTCTGGAGCCCTGAATCACCACACAGACAAGAGCCACTTACCAAACATAACCATCTACTTGGACACTATATAAGCTGGTAATAAGTTTCAATAGTAGTAAACCATTAAAGTTTGACTATGACTCTGTTTATGATAGCTAGCTGATATTACTTAACTGGCACACAGAATTATATGATTGAATGAGAGAAATAAAAAAAAGAGTTGATAGACATTGATAGAGGTTAGACTCTATTTAGATATAAATCAATATCCAGAACATGATGTATTTGATCTTTCTTTTGCCAATGACTAGGTTGGTGTTTCTTCACTTTTGTTTCCATGCAGACTATCCAGAGAGATAATTTAAAATTTTCAACACTACAAGTGTTATGTCGAAAAAGGAACTTTACAACTTTGGTGGGGGGTGGGGGGAGGATCAGGTGAGGGGAGGGGGGAGTATGGGAAGGGATGGGAAGGGGAAACAAAGAGGAGGCAACGATGCTTGATAAGAAATGTACTCATTATCTTGCCCATGTAATTGTAACTCCTCTGTACGGTATTCTCACAATAATATATATATATATATATATATATATATATATAAATTAAAAAATTCCAACACTACATGACCTCATCCTCAGAAGTTGTAATCTAGAAAATCAGGAATAGAGGTCCCAGTCTCTGCATTTTTAAGACACCCACTGGGAAATTTTAATGCAGCTGTTATTTGAAAAACTCCGGCGTGCCATAAAGTGTGGCATGTTCATACAACTTTGTAGATATGGCCCTAGACCCTATGGCAGATCTAAACCAGGTTTCTGTAGCTAAAGGTTGGGAGCACTGAGCACCAACGTGACAATGCATAGAGTAACTACCAAACCAGTCTCACTGAGTGCCCAGAACAGAGAACAATGAATCCAAGCACACCTACTGGAGGACAAGGGCAATTCATCACTGTTGTACCAAATGATGTACTGAATGTGACTACTTTTCTGTAATTAAGATAGCAGGTTTTCGGGGAAGCAGATTTGAGGGCACAATAAAAGTAGCATAACAAGTTGAAACACTTCAGTGAAGACTCAGATTTTTCTTACTTGAATTCTAGCATTTGTTAGGACTAAGATTTCATGCTCCAAACAATAGAGAGTCCAAATAGTATAATTCTTTAGAGAGAATAAGTACCAGGAAATGAGATGCCTACAAGGGGGAAGGGGTAGAAGAATGAAGGGGAACGGGAATAGAATGCAGGCAAGAATGCACTGTTGAGAAAATGGAGAAAACTAAGCGAAGGGGTGAGTGGAAGGAAGTGAAGCTGTTGAAGGGATGACACAGATGAAGATGCATTGTCTCTATATAAACTACTTTGTTAACTGGCAAAAAAAATCAATACATAACCTAAAAACTAAGAGAAGTGAGGGAAGGGATGGGTGTGGAGGGGTGGGTGAGAAAGTTAAATGGGCGGCATAGATCAAGGTACACTGTATTCATAAACTGCATTTTTACATGGCAACTCCTTCCAAAAAGGAAAACATGCATATAAATACCAAAAAAGGAAGCAACACTAAATTATTGCAAGAAAAACCACTGTTTATAACCATGGTCCTTGCCAATGCCCAGTGCAGGGAAGAGATCACTGCCTTCTAATAAGAGATTTCATTCCTGATGTCACAGCTAGCATGAGTGAGTCAAAACTACAAAGAAGTAGAGTTTAGCTTGCTATGAGAAAGAATTTGTGAATAGTATAAAAGTGGAACAAGCTGCCTTCGAGGCAGCAAACTTTCTGCTATTTGAAGAATTTAAAGCAAGTCTAGATACATTAAGCTTTCTTTGTATTTAGAGATACAAATAACAAGAGTAAGAAACAGTGTTTGGTCTTCATAAACTTATGCTCTAGTGGGGAAGTTGGACAAATAGATCCAAGGTTTTGAGGAGCCCATGGTTGTTGTTTATCTGAGTACTGCAAATGCCTAAGAGAGAAAGTTCAAAGGTAGAAAGATTGAGGAAGGCTTCTTAGAGGAAAGAAAGTGAGGTCTGGATGCTAAGTCACCCAGGGAAGAAAAAGGAATCACATTCAGGTATAGATGCAGCAGTGTAGGAGAACCTAGAGGCATGCAACAGAATTATAAGGAGAAGAAAATGCAGAAAGTTTAGTAGGATTCAGTGTAGGATTTTGGAGAAAGGGGTCAGGACAAAATATTAGAGATGCAGGTGCAGGTTAGGTCATGAAGAACTGACTGGGCTAAGGCAAGAGATTTCAGCTGCATCTTGAAAATGGTAGGAAGTCATTGGAGGTTGTCCTAGATGACTTCTGAAATCCTTTACACTAAAACCTTTGAGTCTAGAAAACCATTTGCTTCTTCCAAAATTAGATTCTAAATCGATCATATGTATATGAAATAAATGCAATTTTAGTCAAAACCAAACATGTATAGGATTTTGGTGTGTAAATGAGATAGTATTCCAAATTAGCAGAGAAAGAACACAATATAAATAAGCTGAACAAATACTATACATAAGCTGGATCTGCATGACTGGTTCACCATAAGGAAAAAAGGTAGCGTTAAATCCATACCTAACCCCATAACAAATATAAATGTCAAACTGATCAGGAACATAAACATAAACTACCAAAATGAGTGTTCAACGCTATAAAATAAAAATAAATATATACAGATGTCTGCTCAGTTGTGCAAAAGAAATAGAAAAGGATAAGCTAGAAATTGAAGAGACCATGTAGCTTATAGGACATGGGTAGAACAGAGTGGAAAAGTGGAGAAGGAGGGGAAATGGAAGCAGAAAAGTAAATGTGCAAGTAACATTTGATGGGTATACATTTTTGTTTAGTTCTGGCTTTTAGAGCTATTTTAATGCACTGCCTATTATAAAAAATAAATTAAAACCAGGATGTGAAGATATTCCAAATGGAAGAGAGTAACAAATGAGTCTCACTGTATTACCAATGAAAATTATAATAACACTGAAGAGAAAAAATGAACCTGAGTAATTTTGCTCAACAGTACATTGATTGTATGCTGCCAGGTTAAAGACAGCGAGCACTGTCTATTGTTCTCTACTTAGCAGATTGCTTCTCACAGGAGTTTACATTAGGAGTTTTGAGGCTGTTTTATTTGTATTTTAGGGCTGAGCAAATATATAAATTCATAGTGAATAACGAAAACCAGATTTCTAACTGATGAAGAAAGGAATTACAAGGAAAAGGTGGTCTAAAATGAGCTCTTTGGTGAGAAAGAAGGAAGGAAGGAAGGAAGGAAGGAAGGAAGGAAGGAAGGAAGGAAGGAAGGAAGGAAGGAAGGAAGGAAGGTAGGAAGGAAGGAAGGAAAGAAGGAACATGAACTCAGTTTTTACCAAAAGGAGAGACATAGGAATAAATATAGGTGTGTATTATACACATGTGAGCATACATACCTCTTCCCAGTTTCCTGAGAGCATGAAGAAGCATGATATCCCAGTGTTAATATGTCTACCTAGTACCCCACATCCTGAGGAAAGATCAGACTTGTTCATTTCTAACAACTGTCCCTTGAGAAGTAACTAGTATCCCAAGAGAATTACATTAGTCTTTTCCACAGCAGTACCCCTGATTCTTCTCACTAGGTTGCACTTCTTTATTATCCCATCACCTCTGGGTCCTACACTGGGAGTCATGGGGAACCCATTCACACCATACGCAACCATTGCAATAGCTGCCAGGGAGTTGGAACTAAGTTCAAAGAGAGTGCTCCAACAGAGAGCCGCAGAGCCAGGTGCCAGTGCCTCATGCCTGTAATCCTAGCTACTCAGGAGGATGAGATTTGGAGGGTCATGGCTCAACATCAGCCTGGGCTCAAAAAGTCCATGAGACTCATATCTCAAAAAAAAATCCAGACTAGAGTTGTGGTTCAACAGGTAGTACTCCAGCTGTGAGAGCTAGCATGCCAAGTGAGCCCAACACTCAGAGTTTAAAACCCTTGTAGAGGAGGGAGAGGGAGGAGGAGAGAGAGGGATGGAGGGAGAGAATGAGTCAGTGTAAAGAAAGCTATTTGATAAGGAGCCAGGAAAAGTCTTTGGGGAAGGACAGAAAACATGAGTCCTATTCTTACTTCTGTGAAAGAGGCTAAGCCAAGTCTGACCTTTATTCCTTCCCTGTTGTCATCCCTGTCCCCTCTCTCCACCCTTTTATTTCCAATTTCAGTCAGCATTCACTTATTTCAAAGGAAGTCCGAGTCACTTTGAAAATATCGTGATTATCTGAGATTAGCATCAATTGCTTTGTCACTCAGGAGGAAAAGTCTTCTCCATAATAAATCGAGGAAAGGAGGCATTGCAGGAAACAGTTTCTCTATAGTTTAGTGTGTTTTATTGTGTTACATCTCACCAGTAGGCTAATACTACACAAGACTTTGAGTATTAAAAGTTAATTACCCTGGTAGCTCTCCACACTCCATTCTACGTGTCCAGTGCCAGGCAGATATCTTGTCTGTTCACCTGTGTATCTCCAATGCCCCCATCCCAATAAGCACTCAAGTATATATACTTTTCTTCTTGCTGTCAGTCCTGGAGTTTAAACTCTGGGCCTGGGCACTGTCCCTAACCTTCTTTTGCTCACTGCTAGCCTTCTCCCACTTGAGCCACAGTGTCACTTCCAGCTTTTTTTTTGGTAGTTTAATGGAGACTTTTCTGCCTGGGATGGCTTCAAGCCATGATCCTCAGATCTCAGCCTCTTGAGTAGCTAGGATTACAGACATGAGCCTGTAACATATATTACAGTATATATTCAATTGATTAGAATTGATGAAAAGGACTAAATTAGTATGTCATTTGTCAATGGCTCTCTTCTAAAAAAATTATTTGGCCTTCTTTCCAGCTGACTACAGGGGATTCAATGACACACCACTCTGGGTCTCCCTTCAGGACTGACAAACTCATTCTCACAGCTAGCGAGTGATGGCAGATGAGCATCTCACCTTGGATGGAAGAGATCAGCCTCCACAGAAGCATGCCCCTTTGTTTGCTTAGGGTTCCCTCATCTAATGACTAGTTGATGCACAAGAGCTCTGTATAGGATCAACAGAGTCTTTGTTGCTACTGCTGTAGCTCAAATTCTCCCCAGCCTAGTCCTGCTGCTTCTCTTCTTTCACAGGTGTTGATCCATAGAGAAGCCCTAATAATGTCTATTCATGAGTCTGTCCATTAGAGTCTGCTTTCCAGTGTGAGATGAAGGATGGAATACTCTATTTCAGCTATGGCCTTCCCAGATTTGCTCCACAAAACACCCAACACTTATTGGAAGGTAGTTCTACTTCCTTTTTTTATGTTGGTCCCAAGGCTTGAACTCAGGGTAGAACACTGTCCCTGGGCTTATTTGTTCAAGACTAGTGTTCTACCACTGGAGCAACAGCTCTACTTGTGGCTTTTTTGGTGGTTAATTAGAGAGAAGTCTAGCAAAGTTGTCTGCCCAGGCTGGCTTTGAACTGTAATACTTTGATATCAACCTCCTGAGTAGCTAGGATTATAGGCGTGAGCCACTAATGCCTGGCTCCAGATCCACTTCTGAGCTTAGTTTTCATTGGAGTCCTGCTCCAAAATCCCCAACAATAGGAACCCAGCCTCATTCACAAGACACTACTCTTGTTTCCCTGCCCAGTCCACAACAAACGTCAATACATCCCTACTTAGACAATTCATTCCCATCCATTTGCATGTTCATGCATGCATGCACGTGCATGCACGCACACACGCACACACGCGCACACACACACACACACACACACACACACACACACACACACACACACACACACACACACACACACACACACACACACACCCCTCCCTTTGGATCTAAAGCAACTATAAACTGAACACCATTTACTTGAAACTGAATATCTTCCCAGGAAGTGTCTGCTGCCAATGTCTTCTAACAACTGAGTATGTCCTACATTCAAATCCCAGATGCTTTGCTGAGAGGTGTGTCTTGCCTTACACAACTAAAGCCTCAGCTCCACACAAGTCCTCTCAACACAGATCAGCTGCTGTTTTCCCTCCCCCTCTGCAGCTTCATTTGTAAAGTTGCTAAAATGAGCAGTATCCACCACCAGGAATTCTTTTCAGCAGGGAGGTTGGCTCAGGATTCCTGAAGGAGCTATCTCCCACTGCCCCTCAATGGAGCACAGCCTAATTTGTTCCTGGGCTAGTTCAGCCCAAGCTAGCCAACCAGAGGTATTAATCACATTGAGGAAAGAAAGAATGATGCGAACGCTCACATACAGATTTGACCCAATTGGTTTCCAGTGGGCAGCTAGGGCAGCTATGACCCTGGGAATAGCCAGCCTCTTGTGTCAAATGTCCAAAGCTGACAGCAGACAGCAGACTTCAGTCACGTAATTGTCTGGGCATCATTGTGCAGACATCTCATTATTAGCCTTCATTATTAGTATTGGCATATTCATTTATTTCTCACGTTGCCTGTGGAACATTCTCTCATACAAAAAAAGAAAGAAATACTTCCCAGGAAGCTCTAGCATTTCTCTGTCAACCATCCCCCTCCCTCAACAATACAGTTTTATTTTGCTTCCTATTGGATAGGATGAAAATCAGGTGCACTGTCATCAGTACTATAATACAAGCTGCACTCTTGGTGTTTCTTCATAATAGCAGGGTTGAAACCAAAGCCAAACAGTGGCAATGTCTTCCCTTCAAAGAAAAAAAAATGCTCTTAAGAATTAAATAAAATTCTCCCTCAGCACACCATCTTCCACACAAGGTTTGCAAATTTTCCATATTTCAAATAAATAAAGTGGAGGTTTTATCAAATCTGAAATGAGTCACAAGCCAGATAAAATGAAGGTGAAATCTGGCCTTGAAAAAGAAAGTTAAAAAAAAGGAGAGCTAGGAGAAAGATCATACTGCCTTGCTGTGTAAGCAGAGAGAATTGATCTGGACTGGAAATTTGATGGACTTTAATCTTAGCCCTGGTATTTGGGGGCCTTCCAGCACCCACACATTTTTGGTCAGGCAGTGTTTACAGAGAACTAGAGAAGCAGCAGTAATTCAGGAAAAGATTTTGTTTCAGGATGGAAAAAAGTAATCAAGAAGTCACATGGTCAGTTATTATGCAACAGAAGCAATAGACTTTGAGTGGTGAAAGAAATGACCTAGTAAACAACTTTTTCCCTCTGAAGAAGTACAGGAAAAAGAGGTGGAGACAATGTCAGTACCATTTACAAGGTGAAATTGGACGTTTGACCATCTCTGCAGACCTCTAACAATGTAAATGGTATTTCTGCCACCACTTTTAGTACTACTTTACTGTAGTAAATATTGATCATATAATTGTTATAAAGTTACTCTGGAGCTATTTAAGAGAAAAGATTTTCTTGGATTGAGGGTTTTTTTTTTTTTTAACTGAAGCTAGCCCACTAGGACACAATGGTTTGTTGAGTGTCGTGTGCAATCAGTATTATTGTCAGTCACGGCTATCTTGTGGAAATAATGGTAATACTGATAGTGGAGATGGAGGTAAGTGGGAATAATGAAATGGTATATATGGAATGGAAATGGTGGTAAAGATGGCAGGCATATCTGGTGGTTGTACTGACAGCATTAATGGGGGTGTGTGGCAGTAGTAGAAGTGTATTGGTGATTGTGTTGGTGGTGTCACATCTAGTGGGTGATGGTTGTGGTACCTGTGGTAGTGCTAATGGTTGTATGATAGATAGGATGATAGTCATGGTGATAATAGTGACAGTGAGGGTAGTGATGTTGATGGATATTATAATGGTAATGGCGATGATGATGGGAATGGCAACAGTACCGATAGAGGTGATGATAATAATGACACTGAGGAGTATGGCAGTTGTGGAAGTGCTGTGGTACATATGATGACAGGACTGTTATTTTGCAGACTGTGTCTCGGCTCAAAAGGCAGCAAGATACTAGGATTCATCTTTGAGCTTCCTTTTATGAGTCCTCAATGGTAATAGGTGGAGTTGTGTATTTTGTCATTCTATAAATATTTATTCAGCATCCACTACGTGCCAAACACCATTTGAGACACCAATGACATAGAAGGAAAGTCCTTGATCTCAGCAAGTCTCCATTGCAATCAATGAGACATACAATACACCAAACAAGTACATAAAGGATGTTATGTTTATAGTGATGATAAGCAAAATATGGGAGAGGTGTGTGTGTGTGTGTGAAAGAGAGAAAAGAGAAAGAGATAGAGAGATCATTGTTCAACAATAATCTTCTCCCCGTGTGGGCGAATGTAGTTCTCCGCTAGTTAATGTTTGGCTTGATCACATGATTTCCCATGATCAACAGAATTTCAGTGAAATGTAATACAAACAAAGATCTTAAATTGTTTATATTGTTTTGCTTGGCTCTTGTGTTCGGATGATATACCATGAGAAGACTCATGGTCCTCAATTGCTGCCCTTCATTCTGAATCACAACACAGACATTCATTGAGCAGACCTGAACCCAACCCACAGCCTACAGCAGAGCTAAACCCAATCTGAGCTCATCAGTGATCATTCAAGTCTCTGTTGAGTATGGAAATAAATGGTTGTGGTTAGTCACTGAGTTTGTAAGTGGCTTGTTATGTAGCCTAATTTCAGCAATAGCTGTCTGCCACAGAGCCATTGAAGTGATCAGGGAATGCCTATATTGGGAAGTCAGGGGCTGAGAACAGATCTAAAGAAGGTGAAGTAAGAAGTGACTCAGCTAATTGGTGAAAGAAGAACAGTAAGCACAGAAGCTCTGAGTTGTCGATAGAAATGACAAGTTCGAGCAAGGAGGCAAAAGAATGTCTCAAACAAAATAAGAGGGGGAAAACAAACACGGATGAGGATAGAGAAGGAAAGGGGGTCTGGGACAGGGAGTAGAGGGCATTGGAAATCATAGCATACATCTTGGGAAGCCATTGGAGGGTTTGGAGTTGAAGAATGACCTATAGAACTTAACATATTTTGATAGAATCGCTGTGGCCTTGGTTGGAGTAGACAGTAAGCTACTGGGAAGGAAGAAAGGAAGCAGGGAGATCAAGTAGAAGACTACCACTAAAAGCCCAGTGAGAGATAATGGTACCTGTATTGGGGGTAGTGTGGCAGTAAGTCTTGTCTTAGACAATCTCCAGGGGATGGCCAGAGACTCCATCACAACACCTCAGGAGCCAAAATGAGGCCACTAGCATTAGGTTCCATGGCGGTTATCAGGAACAAAATTGCCATGAATGTTCCCACTCTCACATCTGCAAAGTGTTGCTTAGCATGGGGAGCGTCACCACTCCATCCCTCTATTGTGTTGGGGTCTTAGTGATTCAGGAAAGGAGGATCTTTTCAGAGCAGCTCAGGCAGAGACAAATACAGCCTGACAGCCCAGCCACAGTTTTCTTGTGTGCGTGGATCCTTCTCGCTTTGTTTCAGTTGCCAACACGCCTTTTATTGGAAGTCTCAGGATGAGGAGCTTGCCTGCATTCTGGGGGCCCCGGCTGCTTTCAGTGTTTCATGGCGGCACCCAAAAGTGCTGGGATTTCTACATCTTTTTAAAACCCCTTATTTTCAATTATTGTAGGCTCCACTTGAAACGAATTGGCCTGGCATTCAATAACCATCTATCTCCCCATGGTACCATATTGTTTTTTAACCAACTGCTTTCTCTACTTGGCCTTGGACCTCTGGCGTAGTAATCAAAAAAGAAATCCGATTTAGACCCCACATTTTCCAAACTCTGCTGGGCAACTTAAAGAAACTTGTGTTTCTTTAAGCTTCATCTAAGTAGGGCGCTAAATGTGTGCACCAAGGTGTGCTGAGGAGGGATCCTGCTCTGAATATTTATGTAAATATTTTCAAACAGCATTTGATTATTATTATTCAAATATTATGAGTTATTTAAGCTTGTCTTCTTTGTCTTTATTCTTCTTGGCTCAAGTTCAAGGACTCAGAGAACATGTTTTAGAAGAGAAGATAATATTTTCAAAGTCAAAAGATGGTCTTAGATAAATGCATCTGAAAAACAAAACATTATAAAAGATTAGCAGATTGAACTAAATTCACCTTAGTCCTCTCTCTTATCTTGGCAAGTATTTCCAAAGGAAAAAAAATGGGGAAAATTGGTGACAAGTTATCAAAGCAACTAAATATTTTGTTCCCTATTAGCAAAATCACCAGGTTTGGAGAAACACCCTGTCCTGACCTTCTGTAGCCACCCATGTGAGTCCTTTGGCTGGATTTGGTGCCAATCTCAGAGCCCTGGGCAAAAGGTTGCTATGGCAACAAGCTCCACCCCTGTGAAAGGAACTGGAGAAGATTTTCAACAAGAGAAAACTCTGGGAGGAAAAATGTTCTTCCCTGGCTTTTGGGAAGGAGAGGGGAAGAGCATAAAGTATACACAAGGCTGTTGGGGAGAAATAACAATAAGACAAAGGAAGCGCTGGCCAGTAATGGCCGAGAGAGGCCTGGCCTCCTAGAAGCTCATGAAGGAGGCCTAGTTTATTGTCAAGTTGTTGAAACCATCTACCCAATGAACCAAAAAATTAGCATTTTTTGCTCATTAGTCAAAAGAGAGGGCATAGCAGGGTGAGCTGGCTCCATCCAGAATCTGAGCAGAAGCTCAGGAGTCACAGGTCATCTACAAGCATCACAATGGGCTGAGACTGGAGAGAGCTCTGCAGCTTCACTCCAAGCCATCTCATGTTACAGATGAGGAAATAAGGCCTGGTGTGGAAGCTCATCAAATCTAGTCCCCAAGGACAGTCCTTGAGATGTAGAAGAGGGATTCTAATGAAGCTCAATCTCAGGTATACAGTGGCTAATCAGACGTATAAGCAGAAATATTCCTCCTTGAGAAATTATACTGAGTAAAATAAAGATTACTCAGGAGTTTCAACTCTGTCTTGTGTACAAGAGGTATGAGGGTTACATAAAATATTGAAGCGGGGCCATTGCTTTGCTTGAATTCACTTTAAGGATGATATTTGAAAATGAACCCAAAGTCTGACTGAAAAAGACAGAAGCAATCATGTGATTCCCATCAGCTGACACAGACTGCATGCATTAAACACCCCTAGCTGGCACAGCTTGACTTCCAGGTGAGGCTGTGGATTTTCTGCCTTTCTACCTCCAATCCAATTGTATTCTCTAACCACTGTGGCATTTAATTAGCTGTTGCCATTGTAACTGACCCTGAGATTTTCATATAGGTTTTCATTCTGACCACTTTGCAAAACAAATCTGGATGAGAGTTCAGTGAGCAGTCCAAGGTCATCAATCTTGTAAGTAACAGAAACAAGGTCTCAGAGACCACAGTCCTAGTGCTTTCTCTGCCAACTACGCACTTCCCCTGTCAGAAAAATATGTTCCAAATTGCTAATTGGATGGTACAGCTCAAATACTACAATTGGTTAGCAAGTAGAAACCACAAACACACACACACACACACACACACACACACAATGCATAGGTGAAGACAATCTGTAAGTAAAGTAAGAGGGAAAACTTTTGGGCATTTACCCAAATGTTTACAAACAAGACCACACTAAAGCTACCAGCACAACTATGTTTATTGCAGCATTATTTACCATAGCTAAGATATGGAACCAACCCAGATGCCCCTCAGTAGATGAATGGATCAAGAAAATGTGGTATATATACACAATGGAATTCTATGCCTCCATCAGAAAGAATGACATTTCCCCATTTGTTAGGAAATGGAAAGGCTTGGAAAAAATTATATTAAGTGAAGTAAGCCAGGCCCAAAGAAGCATAGGTCCCATGGTTTCCCTTATTTGCAATATCTAGTATAGGTATGAGTCAAGCAGAAAAGGTCAGATAATGTGATGTTAGGAAAATGAACCCTTAAATATGTATTTTAATGTTTTCGTTTCTTTCATGCATATGTTTCTAACGCATTTATAAGATTATTTCTTTGTTGCTTTGTATGTCCCTCCCCCACAGTGTAACCCCCGCTTTCACTATATTTGATGTCAGTATAACATGTGGAGGAGATGGGGGCAAACAAGTCGTTTAAGGATTCAGGTGGACCTGTTGCAACAATGAGAAGTACAAAATGTCATGTCAAAACCAGCTTTACAATGTCGGTGGGGGGGGAGGGGGGTATAATTGGGTGGGGGGAGGGGGAAGGCTGGGAAGGGAAGTGAAGGGTAAACAAAGGAGGAGGCTGCAATGCTTGGTAAGAAATGTATGCATTATCCTGCCCATGTAATTGTAGCCCCTCTGTACAGTATGTTCTCAAATAAAATAAAATAATATTAAAAAAAAAGTAAGAGGGAAACAATTTCTGAAATCTAGGAGAAAGATGAAACTGTCAACACAATGAAAAATAAATAACTGCTTGATTATTTACATAGGCAGTAGATTAAAAGAGGAAACTAAGCAGGCTCAAACTCTACTACTGCTAGATCATGAATCTAAGACAGTCAGGAAAAGCCAAGGGTAAAATATAGAATTGAATAAGGAAAAAAATCTGTGCTTATTAAACAAAATGGGCTTGATATGGGCCTCTTTTATAAAACAAACAGCCTACCACCAAATGATTACAAGAAGGAAATAAATACTGATTATCTTATGAGAAAGCCTCATCAGGCTCTCAGAATTAAGAGAATCAATTTGAAGTTGCAACGTAAGACTTGGTGGGAATGTAAGCTTGTTCAACCACTCTGGAAAGCAGTATGGAGGGTCTTCAAAATATTACACATAGAGGGCTGGGAAGGTGGCTCAGTGGTAGAGCGCTTGCCTTGCATGCTTGAGGCCCTGGGTTCGATTCCTCAGCACCACATAAGCAAAAAGAAAAAAGCTGAAAGTGGCGCTGTGGCTCAAGTGGTAGAGCACTAGCATTGAGCTGAAGAGCTGAGGGACAGCACTCAGGCCCAGAGTTCAGGCCCCACGACCGGACCCAAAAAAAAAAATTAAACATAGAACTACCCTATGACCCAGCAACCCCATTCCTGGGCAGTAATCCAATAGAACACAAACAAGGCTAACATAAAACCATCCGTACAACCATGTTCATTGCAGGACTATTTACCATAGCCAAGATATGGACTCAGCCTAGGTACCCCTCAATAGACAAATGGATCAAGAAAATGTGGTTTATATACACAGTGGAATTTTACTCATTTAGAAAGAATGATATTGTACCATTCATAAAGAAATGGAAAAAAAAATATTAAGTGAAGTAGCCAGACCCAGAGAAACAAAGGTTGGATGGTTCCCTCATTTGTGGTGGCTAGAATGTGCCTATAAATCTATAAGTAAACACTCTCAGTGGTATGTCAAGTAGTTACAAATGAATTAACTGAAGTATAACAGACTCTATGGAAAGCTCAGTTAGTACAGTCTTATAGAAGGACTAGGTCAAAGCCCAACAAAATCAACACCAAGAAATGGGTACATGCAAGAGGGGGTGGGGCCAAGAGGAGAGGGGAAGCTAAACAAAGGGGGAGAAGGGGGGAAACAAAGTTAAGAATTCATTGTATGTACCACAAAACTAAGGAAATTAAGAGAAGGGTTGGGTTGAAGGGGGGTGAGAATATCAAAGGGGTAGGTGACACTGATCAAGATGCATTGCATTCATAAACACAACTTTGTTATATGACACCTCCTTTGTACAGCTAAAGAGAATTTTAAAAATTGAAAAAAGACTTGGATGCCAGCAAGACTCAAGGGTTCTTCAGAAGCAGCAGAGACTACAGTCGCCTTAAGCATCATATATTTTCCTCAAGTTTCTATTACCACAGGTGCCTATTTGAACTTTCTCGATACATATCTGAACTTTCTCTACATTTTTGTATCTATTATTTAAGATTTAGCATCCCAGGAGCCAGTGTCAAATTGTAAGTCAATCTTGGCTCTACCAGGGGTAGATAGATGAGGGAACTGACCCCTTTGGCTTCTGAAATAGGAACTTTAGCAAGAGGGATGATAATCGCCCTCCCACTAAGACCATTCACACTGGAGATTCACAAGGACAGTGCTAACTGCAGTAAGAAACAAGTTCATGGCTTAACACAATAGAAAGGCATTCTTCAGCAATGGAAATGTTCAACATAGATATTCCTTGTTGGTGGTTTGGAAAGCTGTTTGTTGAATAGAGCAGAGTTGATATATGGAAAAACCCTGGGACTACAATGAAAAAAATCCCTTTACTCATCAGATTTTAAAACCACTCTTTTATTTATGTCAAGCCACAAAGGGAAATAATTTGGTGGCTCTTATATAGGCAGCATTGATGAGCCAGACCTAGAAATAGAGGACTTCATTTCTGCTCACATTCTGTTGGCTAGAACTCAGTCACATGGCCAGAGCCAACCTCAAAGGAAGCTGGAAAAAGTAGTTCCACTCTTTCTGACATAGACCGTTAGCTATTGGACAATTGCATCTCATGGCTGTTTTTTTTCTGGAGCTTGCTCAAATTCTTCTAAATTTTCTCTTAATAGGTTGTTGTTTAATTGACCTTCCTTCCTGTAAATAGCAAATAATAAATTCTAGAATTCATCTTTTGAACCCTGAGGTAAGGACTTCTTTTTGGTTCAAACCATTCTCCATTTGGTACTCCTATTGTGCCCACTGCTTCTACCACTTGCCTCCATTTCACAAATGTCTCTTGGGGGTCTCATATACCTGTAGTAGGAAGACCCCTACTCAGGCAGGCAAGCCCACCTAGTCGTCCGGAGTGACAGAGCCCACTGCAACAAAGTTGTTATTAAAGAAGCAACTTTATTGAGAAGGTTCCTACACTGACCGGCCAGGGCCGAGCCAGGCCGCAGCACAGGCTCGGGAGCTGATCCTGCGACCCCAAGCGGCCCACGTGCTTAGGTTTTTATTGGCAAAAATCACAAGGTGAAACCTGGTCACGTAGGTGACCAATGAGATTTTCACACACCCAAAAGATTGCACAGTCATACCAGACCACACGCAGGTGGCCAGTGAGGTTACACTTTGTCACATAATGGCTGTTTAAACCAGCCTATCACTTTTGGTTTAAATGACTTCAATGGTAAAGTGGAGCTTAAGGTAAACATACACAAAGGAGTTTAACATATACATGTGAAAAAGGCGGAGTTTATAGTAAACTCGGGATGTTGCCAGCATGCCAGCCAGCATGCCAGCATGAGCCGGATTACTGGCTACCTGTTTAATTGGTCAGTCTTTAACAGAACAATGAAGGTGGGTTAAGTTTAGGGGAGGGGGACCTAGAGGCATTCTTTTCATTTCAAGAACTGGGCTGGTTGGAGCCAAGGTTTTTGTTTTTTTTTATAATCCCTAAAACAAAAACAAAACCTGTAATGAAGCTGTCCCAGCTCTAGTCTCCTCTCAGGGCCTACTTCATACCTAAGAAGAATTAACTCTTCCTAACTGGAGAAGAGCAATTCCTAACAGTGCAATGTCATTTTTATAAGTTAAATAATGGTGATGACCTGCTTTAAGACACACCAAAGACCCAAGGGAATTACCATTTACTACTTCCAGGACAAATTATGTATTAACATTGTCACTTTCTATGTATTTTCCCACTGTGTTTTTTTCCCCTGAATTTGCAAGTAGATTTCCAGATATTCTATTGGATCATTTTATGTGTGTGTGGATTAAGTGCCACACAGAAAAATAAAAGAGGAAAAAATTGTGTGTCTGGCTCTGTACTGTGACGCTGGGAATTTTGAAAATGAACTTGAAGTCTATGTTGCTTTCATTGCATTTTGGGGCTTTGTGGGCCAGAGCATTTGCTCTGTGTATCTATTTCCAACTCATAATGCAAGACATGTAATTTGTAGTACCTCCGCCTCTCCCTGGCAAGCTCGATCAGGCAGAGCCCATCCAAACTACTCTATAGATGCCTTTTCCATTGCAAACCAGGGCAGATGTTTCTTACTCAAAAGCATCATTTTCAACCATTTCTTCTGCCAAAGACTTGTCACAGGGAAGTCATTAGAGGTTATTTGTTCTGGAGTTTCTCTCAATAATTAATTGGGTTGTTCAATACTGGACTTGATGTTCTCGATGGCTAGAATTCTGTTACAATTAAACTTAAAAGGGGTTGTTAGTTCCATGGAGGTCAAAAATATCCTGAAAGCCTCTTTCCAAAAAGTCATTGTGTGGCTCAACCTCAAGAGGTCATGATATTTTTAGAGCTGCAAAAAAAAATTGTCAGCTCATTCACACATGGAAGGATTTACTTGGCACCTATTGTATGCTGGGGATTACAATGGGTGGTAGAGATAAGGATGAATCTTGGCTAGAGAGGCCAGGAGGAAAGAGAGACATGTATCAGCAAGGAGATAGAATAACAGATTTATTTAAAGTACAAAGGGAAGACATTAGACCTGGATACAGTCTTATGGATCATCAAATACAGGCATTGTAAATGTGTTAGCCAATAGCTTCTTTTATGTAAGAGTGAAAATCTGTAGGCTAGCACGCTGGTAATGATAACCATGCCCTGCTCCCAAAAGGTGACTCTTTCAGGAACTAGAGTTGCCTTTTGTTTAGTTGGCCAGCTCAGAAGATTTGTTCACCGGTGAGTGTTTGTGCTTTTATCATTGAAAAAAATACTAATGTTTTCTAACTATTGAAATATTATCATTAAATATTTTCTCCCTCCTACCTTTTCCCCATCCACCTCCTAGTTCAGCTAATCTCATCCCCATATTTAGAAGATTTAAAACATCAAGATTCAGAAAGGAGAAGACTATAATCTTGGCACCACTAGGGTTATTTAGGGTTAAGAAGGATGTAGGATAGTGAAAGAAATAGCAGGAGTGGTTTAAAGAATAATATGGTCCTTGCTTCTCCAAATGTGGTCCATGAACCAGCAGCATCAACAGCTTCTGAGAGTTTGCCCAAAATGCAACATCTCAGTCACCTCCCAAGACCTCTACATGGAGAACCCTTCATCTATACCTAAGATCCCCAGGAGATTTGTATATGCCTTAAATGCTCAGAAGCATAACTGTAGCAGCCATTGTAGAGGCCCCGCCCCATAGCTCATCTGGCCACTGGAGTTCATCAAAAAGTATGGCAGAAAGTTTCAAACACATCAAAACCCCCATATCTGAAATACCCACATCTCACACCTTACACATATAGTAGAGCCAAACATTCTCAATCAGATAGGGATGGAAGCCGGTGGACAAATGTCTCCATCTTTCCCTTCCTTTAACTGTGGAGTCTATGAGTGCTATTTGTCCAATGGTGCTAACATCATACCAAAAAAATTACCAAACAATCCTGAAAGATTTCTGCCCCAAAGCTGCCTACCAAATCAACCTGGCTCTAATCAGGTTCTACTCTGTTTAGGTGATTGTTTGGTTTTTTTCCTGGCTCTTTGCCATTCTCCTACCCCCTACTCATCTCCTGTGACATAAGCTTACCCCAGGCATGGGAAAATGGCACCCAAAAATTTCTTGCAGTCTCCACCTGCTTCTCTTGTACTGGTTCCCCATGTTGCTTTGGGAATTCATCCAACAATCTCTGCCTTTCAAAGCCTTGAATCAGACACCGATCTGACTGGGGCTGGAATTTCAGGGCACCACTTTCTTTATTTGGGTTGGTTTCTAATCATAGGTTTGCCCTTCTCATGTCACACTGACCATAGTCCCTCAGGGTCTCTAATTTACTTCTTTTAGTTACTCTTTCTAAGAGACAGGCCTTCTTTGGATGATGAATGTTGATATTCTGCCACCTAGTGGAAGAACTAGGATAGCAGGGATGGAGCTGAAACGGAGAGATCAATAGAAGCACAACCATGTTCTCATTTGGCCATTTCTTATGTATCCTCCACTCTAGACATAGGAGTTCTTTTAATTCGCATGACATTTCAATGACAAAGGCCCGATCTGAATTTCGGAGTACTAAGAAAAATAAGCAATTCTGTGATAATGACAAGCAGGAAATAACAGCTGGTAAATGAGTGCATTCATCAGAGTGGTAGACTTGGGGGCGGGCTCAATTCAGTTGAGGAGTCTTTGGTAAACACATACAAAATGCTTGTGAATCATTCTGCTGGTCAATAGAGAAGCTGTACTATTCACCCATTGTCTCAATCCTCATTGGCTGAGGGTTCCCCTGGGAATGATAACCCACATGATTCTGAGTGGTAACTATTTGGGACAGAAAATTCCAGGAAATACATGGGGAGATTTGGGCTTTTGAGGAAGGGATAGGCCAGAACACTGCCAGAATAAGATTTTGATCCAGGTATATTTGACCCCAAAAATCCATTTCCTAATTCATCCATCTTCTTGTATCAATAGCTCAGCTATTGGTAAGTTCTTGCCTGGGAAGTTCTCCTATATAAACAGACCTTTAGGTGCTGGTCATCAGGCTTTCGGTTCTTACAGCAGTTCTGCTTCAGACTATAATTTGAAATCAGGGTCTGTGTTTTTCTGTAAATCCCCTAATTAACTGTGGGTAGTTATGTTCTTTGGTTTGCTTCCTCGTCATAGTCACAAAAAGATACGTTACATCCGTAATTTGTTACACTTTAGCATGGAAATGACTGATGAATGGATAGCCTATTGCAAATAACTGCTGTACATTCACATCGTATTCAGTATCCCAAAATACAAATTGTTATTAGAAAAAGGGCATAGGCTTTCACTAGAAAGATCTATATTTCAATCCATGCTCTGCTGTTTACAAGTTGAGTAAGCTCAAGAAGTTTCCCTTGGCCTATGTATTGGTCTTTTTGCCATTGCTATGACAAAATACATAAAGATTGGTAACTTATTCCAAAAGAGCTACAACACCACTTCTGGATTTTTCTGTTTATGTGGTACTAAGGAATCAAACCCAGGGCTTAATGCATGCTAAGCAAGCTCTCTACCACTAAGCCACATTCCTACCCTTTATTTTGGTTTTTGAGATAGGGTCTCACTATGCAGCCCAGGCTAGCCTTAAATTTGTGATCTTTCTGCCTCAGCCTCCCCAGTACTGGGATTACAGATGTGTACCACTACACATTTGTATACTATATATGTATAGCTATATATATTTATATACTAAGTTTTAAGTTATTCTTTTGAGGGCTCCCCCAAGATAATATTAATTGCTTTCACTGTCACACAACTGTGTAGGTAGGAGAGGCCAGATATGAACCCTCAGACACAAAAACACCAACATTTAGTTGCAAATGCATCTGAACATCCTTAAAGAACCATGGGCTAAAAAAACAAAAACAAAAATCCAGGGCTGGGAATGTGGCTTAGTGGTAGAGTACTTGCCTAGCATGCATGAAGACCTGAGTTCAATTCCTCAGTACCACATAAACAGAAAAATCCAGAAGTGGTGTTGTGCTCAAGCCCGGCCCTGAGTACAAGCCCCAGAACCGGCAGTAAAAAGAACCGTAGGCTACATGCATTCCATCATAGCATCTGCTCTGAATAGCCAGCCTGTGCCAAGTATCTCATGATGTTGACTGAGTACATGTGAGGTACTGGGCATTCTCCTTCTGTGCAATGCTTATGTCTCATTCTTACTCTCTTTTGTATGCTACATTTATCCTGCCAGCCTACATCTCTCCCCTCTTTGACCAGGTTTTTGCTTGGCTTCTTAACCTTTGAGTCATTGTTCTTTGTTTTCCCATTTATGTCCACCATTGACTTTATTCCCGTCCATTCAGGAGTCAACTTTTGGTGTTCCCATGTCTTACACATTAGCAAAGGCTGTTCCTCCTCTCTTGCCCATAGAAGGTCAAGTTCCCCATTCAAAACAAGTCTTAGGGTAAAGAACACCATGATAGACATCACAGATTGTCCAGCCATTGTATATTCTCTTTCTTCTTGTCAAGAACATACCATGATGATCTAGTAAGTGGCACCCTGAAGCCAGCCAACCTCCCTAATGGTTGGTATCCATTGTAGGCACCTGTTGCTAGTCATCAAAAGAACTCTTCAAAAATATGATACATTCCTTAAGGTCTGGAACTTGGTTTTTAAAGCTACTTATGAAATAATGATTTTATGGTGCAGATGACCTGCTCCCAGATGTTTTAGATGGCTCCTATATTTTTCACTGGCTGTGGTCACATTCTCTAGCATTAGTATCATGCTATATGTAATGTCTGTAAGAATCAGCACGAACAGACATGAGAGTACACCCAAATGAGCACATCTGGCCATTAATAAAATTAATGAAACTTTGGATAGAAGTTGATTTTTTTCCTACAGTGATCAGCATGCTAACCAACAAAAATGGTTTGAGAAGTGTTTTGCATAAATTTGAGGCAGTAATAGTATATGAATCCCTTTAAATAATCCCTTTATGAATCCTTTTTATTTCTTTATGAATAAGTCTAGGGCAAACTCATTTGGGCTCAAAGGAATTCTGTTTTTTTTTTTTTGTTTTTTTTTTGGCCAGTCCTGGGGCTTGAACTCTGGGCCTGGGCACTGTCCCTGAGTTTCTTTTGCTCATGGCTAGTGCTCTACCACTTGAGCCATAGCACCACTTCCGGCTTTTTCTGTGTATGTGGTACTGAGCAATCAAACCCAGGGCGAGGCAAGCACTCTGCTGCTAAACCACATTCCCAGCCCTCAAAGGAATTATTTTATGAAGTTTGTTTTTTCAGGGCAGGCACAGGACTCAGGCCCATATACTCTGGAGATGGAGATTGGGAAGATCACATTCTAAAGCTAGTATGAACAATAAAAAATTAGCAAGACCCCCATATCAATTAATAAGCTGGGCAAAAGTTGCACATACCTGTGATTCCAGTATGCAGAAGGCAGTAGGTAGAAGGAATGTGGTCTAGAATCACTCTAGGGCAAAAAAAATGTAAGAACGTACTTGAAAAATAACAAGTGAAAAAGGTCTGGAGAAATTGCTCAAGTGGTAGAACACTTGCTTAGCAACTCAGAGCCCTGAGTTCAAACTCCACACTAACAAAAACATATATTGCTTAAAGTAGATTAATAAAGTAATAATAAAATAAACTATTATTCAAAAGATTCCTTAAATTAGGGTTTGGTTTCAGGGATTATGAGAGTCCCATGAAGTTATAAGCAACATACTCTTTGTGTAAATGTAAAATTCTCTGAAGACAAGACACTAAACTTTCATCAGATTCTGAAAGGAGTTTGTGACTACACTTCTACATCCTAAAGAAGAGTTCAGAGCCACTACTAATGTAGTTGTTTCAGTGTCTGGATTTTCTTAAAGAAGCAGACATATATTTGAAAGCAATATGACAGGAGGCTAATGCAATATTTTGAGGAGCCAACATTCATATCCAATTTGTGAATTCTGAATTATCCTACCAGATGGCTTTGTTTTCATGGGAGCATTAGGATCTCTGGGGGAACGATGTAAGGAAATTTGGGAACTAGATCTGTGCCTTGCATTCTCAGGTGATGTGGTAGATGGTTACAGAAAAGGCCTTCCTTTTTTTTTCTCATACCTCTCTGTATCCAGACCTGGGCCTGGTCATGTCACTTGGACTGTTTCTAACAAAGGAATGATAGCAATTTTAACAGAACTAGGGACTTGGACATATGGACTTTGACCTATGTATGTATGGGAACTTTCCTCAGTTGCTGTTTAAGAAACCCCTGCCAAAGGACATAGCTAGCAAGATCAATAGAAAGCCCACAGATTGGGAGAAGATCTTCACTAGCCATACAACGGACAAGGGTTTCATATCTAAAATATACTTGGAACTCAAAAAATTAAATCCCCCAATAACAAATCTCCAAAGAAACAACTGCCCAATAAATAAGTGGGCTAATGACTTAAAGAGAAACTTCTCTGAAGAAGAAAGAAGGATGGCCAATACACACATGAAGAAATGCTCAACCTCCCTAGCCATAAAAGAAATGCAAATCAAAACATTGATATACCACCTCACCCCAGTTAGAATGACAAAAATCAAGAACTCTAATAACAACGATGCTGGAGGGGATGTGGACAGAAGGGAGGAAGTAGCGTTGTAGCTCAAGTGGTAGAGTACTCGCCTTGAGCTGAAGAGCTGAGGGACAGCGCCCAGGCCCAGAGTTCAGGCCCCACGACCGAAAAAAAAAAGAAGGGAACCTTACTGCATTGTTGGTGGGAGTGTAAACTTATTCAACCACTTTGGAAAGTAGTATGGAGGTTCCTCAAAAGACTTCACATAGAGCTCCCCTATGACCCAGCAGTCCCAATTTTGGGCATTTACCCAAATGTTTACAAACAAAACCACACTAAAGCTACCAGCACAACTATGTTTATTGCAGCATTATTTACCATAGCTAAGATCTGGAACCAACCCAGATGCCCCTCAGTAGATGAATGGATCCAGAAAATGTGGTATATATACACAATGGAATTCTATGCCTCCATCAGAAAGAATGACATTGCCCCATTTATTAGGAAATGGAAAGACTTGGAAAAAATTATATTAAGTGAAGTAAGCCAAGCCCAAAGAAGCATAGGTCCCATGATTTCCCTTATTTGCAATATCTAGTATATGTATGAGTCAAGCAGAAAAGGCCAGATAAAGTGATGTTAGGAAAATGGACCCTAAGATATGTATTTTAAATGTTTTTTTTCTTTCATGCATTTGTTTCTAACACATTTATAAGATTATTTCTTTGTTGCTTTGTATGTCCCTTCCCCACAGTATAACCCATACTTTCACTGTATTTGATGGGGAAGGGGAAAAACAAGTCGTTTAAATAAGGATACAGGTGGGCCTGTTGCAACAATGAGAAGTACAAGTTGTCATGTCAAAAACGAACTTTACAACTTGGGGGGGGGGAGAATTGGGTGGGGAGGGAGGGAGGATGGGAAGGGATGGGAAGGGGAAATAAAGGAGGAGGCTACAATGCTTGATAAGAAATGTACTCATTATCTTGCCCATGTAATTGTAACTCCTCTGTACAGTATTCTCACAATAAAAAAAGAAACCCCTGCCAGCACCTCTATATGAAGAAGCCTGAACCAGTTGATGACAGATGAGAAACATCCCAAACATAATCAATCAATCTGTAGAAGCAGGACCATACGTCTGGGTGAGGTCCAGTTGAAGTAACAGTAGAACCACTCGGCTGAGCCCATCCCAGTTAGCAAAGTAAATACTTGGTTTTAAGCAGTGATGTTTTGGAGTCCTTTGTTATACAATAAGATAACCAATACAAAAGGGGGAAAGAATGGCTGTTCTTCCTGATCATCAGTGTCAGTGGTGGCCATGTATGATGGGAATCACTGGGAAGCTGTAATATTATAGCTGCATCAGTTCTGGATCATAGCAGAAGCCCCGAGGTGGTGATTAGCATTAGCAAGCTAGGCTAAGCAGGATGGATGGCCAGTGAGCGGAGTGGAAATAGAATTACTATACTGGGAATTTCTAGTTCTACACGGCTCTGCTTTTTTAGTCCTTCTATCTCTGATCAAAGAAAGAAAGATTTGGAAGATGAATGCTAACCAAAATTTGTAAGAGTGGGCAGACCCTTGTTTTGCCCCATAGAGCATAATTTGGCAAGATAAGAGTTTCAAGTGATTACATAGGGGAACACATAAAAAACTAGAGGAGTGAAAAGGAAATCTACGAATGAAGAAGAAAAAATAAGAGAAGATGTCAAGTACTATAAATAGCAAGGGGAAAACATAGCATTACTCATGTTCAGGTGTTTACATACTGGCTAGCCAATTTAACCTGCCTTGCCAGCTGGGAAAATGAGATCTAGCTTGTGGCCATGTATGTGTGGCTATAATGTGTGAGCTGTACTAAATTACATGACTTAGGCTGGGGCTCGTTCTATTAAATAATCTTTGATGTGAATAATATTAGACAACATGTGGGATTCTTACTAAGTGCCACCCACTATTCTAAGTGCTTTACACACTGAACTAGTTTTGTATTCCTAACAGCAACCCATGATTCTTAGACGCATCTCTAATGTATAGCTGATGAAGCAAAGACACAGAGAGGCTAAGCAACTTGCCCAAGATTGCTCAGCTAGTAAGGAAGCAAGGATATGAACCGATAATCTCTTAAGTCTAGTTTCTGAGCCTGACTCATAGCTAATTACACTATAATGCCCATTGCAATGCCTGCTAACATGCTGCCACATGCCAAACCCATTGCTGTGGCTGTCTTTTTGAAGACACCCAACTGGCCTAGGGATGGGCCCATACTACCAAGATAAGGCCTTGAATGATGATTGACCAATCAGCATTCAGATTGTAATGCTCACCAATTATCATTCAGATTGCAGATTGTAAAATCTGCAAAAGGAGGAAAATTCACAATGAGATCCAATGGAATTGCCTGAAGGTTAGGCAAAAGCAATGAGTGTAAGTCAAAACTTGACTGCCATATGGTCTCTCCAGAGCCAAGCATATCTCTGGTGTGCTGGGTCTGGAGAACACTGTAGTTTGCTGAGCTCCAATATAAAGAATGAGACATGGTTTCTAATCTGTATGGCAAGGCCACTTTTTAGAACTTTGCTAGCTGCTAGCTAAAGCAAGAACGAGGGGTTGCATGGCATAGAGGGATGAGGTCATACAGTGTGGTTACACAGGTGAATGGGGAACCATAAGAGAAAAAGCACTCTTCTGGAGGTATTTCTCTATTACTGACGGCATAGATTGGAAAGTGGTTTTGAATGCATTAGGAGGCATGGGTGGAGAGAGCCCAGCAATATCCAACATGTGCCTGGAACTTGATTCCCTAGAACATTCTCATTGTTTCGACCTTAGATGACAATTTCAGAAGGAGAAAGGGCAGACAATTTTAGAAAGTCATTTAATTCAGAAGGCAGTTCGGTTTTGAAGTTCCGCTTTCTGATTTTCTTCTCAGGCTCTTACAAATTTAATACACCTCTGGGCAAGAAACCTCGATGATGACTTTCATCAGAAGATTCTTTAAAAAAGAAGAAGGTGGAAACCATGAAGCCTATGTTTCTTTGGGTCAGGCTAATTTCACTTAATATGATTTTTTCCAAGTCTTTCCATTTCCTTATGAAATGGAAATGGGTGCTGTCATTCTTTCTGATGGAAATAGAGAATTCCATTGTATATATGTACCACATTTTCTTGATCCATTCATCTACTGAGGGATATCTGGGTTGGTTCCATATCTTAGTTATGGTAAATAATGCTGCAATGAACATGTTGTGCTAGAAGAGGATTATAATAGCTCAATAGCTATGTACATATAACCATATGATGCTAATTGAAATGAACTCCAAGATATGGAAACAAGGGAGGTGGGGTTAATGTACTATGTAAAGTTATTTCTTTTTTCTTTCATTTTTTTGCTCCTTTAGTTTATCTCTTGTCTCTGTTTTTTTTTATTTTAGTACCTTGGGTCTTGTATATAGGTTTATCTGATTTAGGGAAGGGAAGGGGAATCACAAAATTGTGAGACAAAAGACAAAGGGTGAACCAATGCAACAGCGATACAAGACACTATGTTGGAAATGAACTTTACAACTTGGAAGGGAAGGGAGGGTTTTTTTGGGGGGGGGAAGTGGGAGAAAATGAGGGAGAGGGCAACAATGCTCAACAAGAAATGTACTCATGTAACTGTCACCCCTCTGTACATCACTTTAACAATAAAAATATTATTTTTAAAAAAGAAGAAGGTGGAAGAAAAGGAAAAAGAAGCTTTGATGTCAGTGTCAATGGGCATATTCCAACTGGAATAAAGAAGCATGGATTTGGCAATCTGGGAGTACTTTTTTGTCGGTGGGGGAGGGAGAATCTCTGGATCTCTTTCTCTTTCAGAGGGTTTCAGAATCACATCTTCTGCTCCTATTCTACATATAACAGAAGAAGAGGAATGTGAAGTCCTTCATTTCTTATCTCTGTGGTTTGAAGGGTTTTGTGGGAATGCTAACACTCTTGAGAACCCGAAGGTGGGTATTGAAATTTCTGAGATGGAAGTTAAAGGTAAAGAAAGAATACAAAGCTTCCAAAGGGAGAATTCCCGAAGAAGTAACCATGGAAACTGCTCCAAGGCCTTCAGAGTAGTGTCACATTGAGCTGAGAGCCAGCAAGCCCCATTAGTGGGAAATAGAGCCCTAAAAGCACAGACTCTGAGCAGAAGAGTGAAATGAATCAAAAATAAAGGAAGCAATTCTAATAACCAGGTGAATAAGACTCAGTGGTAGTAAAACATCAAGGCATTCAAAACCATCTGCTTCTGAAATGAAAGATATACCCATAGGTATGTTTAATAGCCCTTCTTCCTGGGAAGTACCTTCCAACTACATGCATAACCTTAGGCTCTCCAGGCAGACCCGCACCTAAGACTGGATCCATTCTCATACATTCATTCATCATTCCCCCTCTTTCATTCAGCAGCAATTGTAAGGTATTTGATGCCACATTCTTCCATCATTCATCCAGTCATTCATTCATTAAGCACCTACCACGTACCAAATGCTCTCCTAGGTATGGGAGCGCATCCGGTGAACAAAGCAGATGCTATGCCTGCCTTTCTGCACCTTGCCATGTAGCTTGTTTACATTGTGCTCTGCACTGTGGAGAGTTCACAGGAGCAAAAACCTAAGTTTCCCACCTTCAAAGAACCACAAGTTCCATAGGAAGATAAAATATCTACATAGTAAAAATTAAGTACTTATACAAGAGCCATATTAGAATTCTAGATGAGAATATATGTCATAAGATAATATATTTCCATGTTCTGGTTTTAGGATTGTGCAAGTTTGTTCTCATCGTTGTCTCCAGCTTTTTTCATTGTGAAGTTCCTTGTGAAGAGAATCCTTAAAGAGCTGGGAGCCGGTGGCGCTGGTGGCTCACACCTGTAATCCTAGCTACTTAGGAAGCTCAGATCTGAGGATCACAGTTCAAAGCCAGCCTGGGCAGGAAAGTCTGTGACACAGCTTAGCTCCAATAAACCACCAGAAAACCGGAAGTGCTGCTGTAGCTCAAGTGGTAGAGTGCTAGCCTTGAGCTGAAGAGCTGAGGGACAGCACACAGGCCCAGAGTTCAGGCCCCACAACTGACCCCCCCCCACACACACACAAAAGACATGACTATCCCATGCTGCTTAGCTACAGTCCCCTCATCTCTTATCCTATAGCTCCAAGGACAAATTCCTTTTGGTATGAAATTCAATGTCCAATCAGTGGAGTGCTAAGGGAAGAGAAAACTATGTTTGAATCTAGCTATGAAGAGGCACAATAAATGTGTGGTCTACTTTGAAACATATTGCTGAGCCGCCTCTGAGCCTCCAAGCATTTTCACTTTCACCTTTAGAGTTGAATGCGTACTAAACAAATGTAGATTTCAGAATAAAACCTGGGCTGGGTATGGTGATACATGATTGCAATCCCCGCTGCTCAGAAGGCAGAATTGGGAGGATCCAAATGGGGGAGAACAATGAAAGGAGTGCCATTGGTCAAGGTGCTCATAACCTGACATGTGGACTTGTAAACTTTTTGTACAACTACTTAATTAAAAAAAAAAGAAAAAAGAAAAAAAGAATTAGGAAAACAACAATTGGGCAACCCAGGCAAGAGACTTTATCTGAAACACACACACACACACACACACACACACACACACAATGGTAAAATGGCTGGGAACATGGCACAAGTGTGAAACTTTGAGCTCATTCCTTAGCACTGCCAAAATAAAGATAATAATGACAAAAACTTTAGACTCCTGCTTTTCAGACAGCCAGGAAAAGGTGAAAGATTTAAAAAGATTGAATGTGAGCCAGGTGCTCGCTGGTGGATCATACCTGTAATCTTAGCTACTCAAGAGGCTGAGATCTGAGGATCACAGTTCAAAGCCAGCCCAGGCAGGAAAGTCCATGAGACTCTTATCTGAAATTAACCAGCAAAAAAACTAGTAGTGGAGCTCAACCCAGCCTCGAGCAAAAAGCTAAGGGACATCATCCAGACCCTGAATTCACTCCTCAGTCTGGTGCACACACATGTAAAAATAGATTGTGAATATCAACCTCAATCATTGGTTTTGCACTGATGAGCATGTGCAAATGAAGCAGAGTCAGGTCTGGTGGAAGGCACCCACACCAGGCACATAGTATAGTCCCTGCCCCCTCTTTGAATGACACAACCAACTAGTTCCTCACAAGAGAAATCTGCATGCTTACTTCAATAAAGTGACCTTTGGAAGTGAGACTTTTTTTCAACTTTGGCTATAAAATACTCAAAGCAAGCTGATAGAAAAGCTGAGTATTAGGCAAGGGTAGGTAAATATTTCATGAAAGGTGTCACCTGTCTGCTTTGTCTTTATTTAACTTCACACTAGCAGGGAAACACAACTTGGTGAACAAAACAAAATATGATATTTGCAGGGGAAAATTCAAATGATGTGATTCCTTAGAAAGACTAACACAGTCTAACAAAAAGAATACCAGCAAATGGGTACTTAGATAGCGGGGTCAGAAGGAGGGAGTAGACGAATAAAGAGAGGAAGGTGGGAGAAGGCAGTCATAATACTTAATACATATCCTACAAAATTAAGATAATTGAGGAGAGGGGTTGAATTGGGAGGAATGGGAGAGAATGCTGAAAGGGGCCACATGGATCAAGATGCATTGTAGTCATAGACTGATTTGTCATATGGTAACTCCTTTGTAAAGTTTGTTTAAAGATAATAAAAAATATAGTTCAGAAGAAAACAAAACTCTATGATCCCGGGTACCCAACAGTAATGAAACTTGATTGTGAAACTTGGTGGTGACAAGTTCTTGGAACTCATTGAAAGCCTATTGATGGACTATTTTCAGGCAAAACTATGCTGGTCTTGATGAAGACAAAATGCGCACCCTGGTTCATTTCAATTTTCTTAAATTTCTCAGTGAATCAAAATCATTTTCACTTCATTGAGTTTTGATTATAATTGGATGATGAGCTACTTATTTGTCAGAATTTTCTAATTAGTGAAAGGAAGGAAAAAGAAATCTGCATCATTCCTTTTCTTATTTTCTTTCCTCTAAGGTATAGATCATAAATGAGGATGTCCTACCTTCACCACAGTTTTATGGGGTGTTTTTTTAAATTTTTTATTTCAATTTTACTTGTTGGGGAAAAGTAGAAATAGAGTCTCCATTTCTGGCCTTGATTCACAATTTTATACTTCGTCAAATTCTTATCATTCCAAAACTTAGTAACATAAACTAACCATCACTTGCTCTTAAGCTTGTCACAGCAATTTCATCTGAGATCAGCTGATTGGTGCTTTGGGTAGTCTCACCCAAAATTACACATACAGCTACAGTCAGCTAGAGAAGCCTGGATGGCCTCAGATGGCTCTTCATATATTTGTTGGTTGCTGTTGCCTGTCATTTGGTTCTGGTCAGTAGTTGGGACCATGTAGGTGACTATATCACTATGTTAGGTAGTCTCAAGCTAATTAATATGAAAAGGTTCTCAGGGTTACCAAAACTATCAGGAGAGGACAGATGCAGTACAGCAACTCTTCTCAAGTCTCTTTCTCTATCATGTTTTCTGACAGTCCAATGATTAAAATAAATTACATGGCCAAGCCCAGTACAGGGAGTGTAGAAATGGATCCCACATTTTCATGGGAGATGTTGCAAAGTCTCATTGTAAAGATGTGCACGTTCAGGAAAAGCATTTATAAGCAAGCTACCACACCCTGTTTGTCATTTGAGGTCATAGCCTGTTCAAGGTCTTACATCTGACTGGCTTTGGATTACATATTTCAAGGTTTGGAACAAACAAAGGGGAAAATATGAAGCGTTAGCAGTTGCCAGAAGATATTGTTTCAATTATGTTTCAATATCTCTGCAAGAACAAAAATCATATACATATATACATTTCATGTAGAGATAAAGATATCTATGTACATACATTTAAAAATTATGTATATACACATGCATACTATGCTCCTTTAAACATGATAATATAATCCATGCACATTTTTCCCAAATATAATGTACTCATTTGATAGAATTTTCACACCAATTCATAAACCGATCCATATAATCCTCTATAATGTAAACACACAGATACAGACACACACATTCATATTCATATTTTCAAACTAAGAAAGTATTTGGCAGTGGCAAGATTTTTTTTTCATTTTCTTTTACAATAAACTTCATGTACTCCTACAGATCATTTTGTGTTAGGAACACTTGCTGGAGATTACAAAAACAATGGAGCTGGTTTCAAGGCATTGTGAATTTTTCTAGGTAAAAATACTGCACATAATATAAAAATGTATTTAATGAACAAGGACATAATAACATAGTGGTTGAACATGTGTATCATCTGTTTAATCCATTTTATAATGGAAAACAAATCAAGTGATTGCAAAGACTTTCTCTCAGCCCCGGTTTAGTCAGGAAATGAAAAATCACTTTAGATATTTCAAGAAGAAAAGGTTTAAAAGCAGAAAATTAATTGCTTACAAAACCATTGGAAGGCTTAGGAAATGAAGGTCAGGAAAAGCTAGCCCTGGCTTTTAAGAAATCAGAGACAGAAATCACTGGAAGCTTCCATTAATGGTCTCAGCTGCCTGCAGCACTGAAATAAAAGATTTTATTTGAAAATGGCTGGAAAGCCTCACATGTTTCCTAGCAAAGCCCACTTGCCTTCCTGTTGCTGTTATAAACTGTTATAATAACATCTGATTCTTCTGCCTTCCAAATCTTGCGAGGGCCACTCTCATTGATGGATTCTGTCCTAGAAGCCTCATGGCAAGAACTTCTAGAAATGCTGCATGTCAGTTTCTAGACCAACAGGAACAGAGATACCATATAAAGAAATAGTCATAGATGCTGATTGTCAAGATAAAGCCACTTAGCCAGACTGCCCCCTTCAACTCCTCTTACCCTTACAAGGGGGTAAATCTGTGACCCACTATTATACACGTGTGTGTGTGTGTGTGTGTGTGTGTGTGTGTGTGTGTGTGTGTCTGTGTCTGTGTCTGTGTCTATGTCTGTATCTGTGCGCGCGTGCGTGTATGTGTGTGTATGGTGGGGGGCGGCCCTTGTTTAACTTTTTAACTCAAGGCTGACACTCTACCAATTAAGTCACACATCCCCTTCTGGCTTTTTGCTGGTTAACTAGAGATGAAACTCTCCCAGATTTGTCTTCCAGGGCTGGCTTTCGATTGTGATTCTCAGGTCTCAGCCTCCTGAGTAGCTAGGATTATAGGCTTGAGCCACCACTGCCCAGCTCAGATAAATCTTCAGCAAAATGCAACCAATCTACATAGAGTTGTAGGATTTTTTCCTAATGTGAATTTATTATTATGTATATATAATTATTAAATCTATAAATTTATCATTTTTCAGAAAATAATATTTCTTTCATTTAATACATTTAAGTACGCTTGAATTCTCATATAAATAGCTACTTTTTCTCCTTTTATGTTAATTTCTTACGTGATAGTCATCAAATGAATTAATAGGTCAAAATGCATAGTCAGTTCCTTAAAAGTTATTGTCTTGTTAAAACTAATGTAGAATAATGAACTATACTAATAAACATTATGCAGTGTAATCTTACGCCATATGGCATTAATCAATGTGTTACTAGCATTTGTTGTCCTCTGGGTATATAAGGGATTAAAAACTACAGATTCACACTAAAACATCTGGCTTCAAAATAATTTAAGTCACAAAGCAATATATATTTGTTGCTTTCTCACCCTCCTTTTCTGAGCTTTACAATCCCATTCCCAGAATTTTTGGCTAATCCCTCAAAAAAAAGCACCCATCTGTCTAACTTTTGATTACTCCACCCTTCCATAACATGGGGATAACCCCATGTTGAACTCCCTATCACAAAAAAAGTGAAGGGTCTCTGGGCAGCCTAGGACATATCTCAGGAGTCTTAAGAGGCCCTGGGAGTTGGCCCACACTTTAATACTGCTGTTGACTTGAAAAGGGCACAGCCCTCCATGTACCAAGTCTTCTGGGAAAAGTGATTACATCATCAGCACATCTCAACTTCTATACGAACCTTTTTTCTTTAACTCTTGACATCTTCTACCACTCCCTTGGTTGCCTTCCCTTAATCCCCTCAGAAGGTCAAGGATAAGGTCAGGATTTAAACTATGCTACAAAGTTGCTTCCTCTTCTAAATGACCACTGTGATTGCTCAAATAAAAGGCATCTTATGGCAAAATTGTCACTATATTTGATCTCTACTAGTTTTCACATGATTTTAATTTCTGAAGTGATCCATGCTCATTTAGGAGAAGTTGAGAAATGTGGAAAATATTAAAGAAAAAAATAATTTGAAATCCCACAACACACCAAAATAATCATTGTTAACATTTTCTTGTTACCCCCTTAGTCTTTTTTATTATTTTTAACATAATTGAGAGTATATCATGGAGGCAGCTTTTTTATTTACTTAGTATTTTATCACGAGTATATTTTCATATCATTAATTTTTGGTGTTTCATTTCAACATGGACATCGTTCAGATCACTATAATTAACTAATTCTAAATTGTTTGATATTTGGACTCTTTCCAGTTTATACTATTGTGCATAATGCTGTAATAATCTTGTCTACATGTCTGATCATTTCCTTAAGTTCCAGAAGTTGTAGTATTGTAGTGAATTAAAAAATATTTTCATTTAAGAATTCCAAAATATAGACAGTGGCTTACATCTGTAGTCCTATCTACTCAGGAGGCTGAGATCTAAGGATCACGATTTGAAGCCAGTCCAGGAAGGAAAGTCCATGAGATTTTTATGACCAACTAAAGCAAAAAGCCAAAAGTAGATCTGTGGCTCAAGTGGTGCAGTGCTAGCGTTGAACATAAAACCTCAGGGAAAGTGCGTAGGCCCTGGAGTTCAAGCCCCAGGACCAGAACACACACAGACACACACACACACACACACACACACACACACACACACACACACACACACACACACACACACACACACACACACACACACACACACACACACACACACACACACACACACACACACACACACACACACACACACACACACACACACACACACACACACACACGATTCTCTTCCAAGAATAATGCAACCCAAACATTCAATTATACTTTTGTATAGGCTTTAAAGGAATTTACTTGAAATCAATGTGTAGATTTTTTTTCCCTATGAGTCCCAAGATTTCTTAGAATAGGTATATTTAGATTATTAGATCAAAGAATATGACAATTTTATTGATATCAATAAATGTTTGGCAATTTTCCAGAGACATCTGTCCCATTTTTATAGTAGAGATAAAATATTCTATCTTTTAGAAATGTTATTTATGTCTTATTACCTCTGTCATACTGTAAGCTCTTGGAGAAAGGGTCATTTCTGCTTTGATTCTGAATTTTTCTACATCACTGAGCTAAGTACCTAAACTATAATAGATGCTCAGTAAAGGGTCACTGAAGTAATAACTGAATCTCAAAGTCAGCAAGTCCAAAGAAAAGAAAGTTTTAAGTTTTGTTGTCTAGAAAGTGATTTGGAGTGTGCTTTGTGTGGGTGATGAATGGCATAAAGAGAGGATCACAGGAGACTTCACCAAGACTGGCAAGCAGAATGGAGCATGCCACAGTGAATAGCTAAGGGATCCATGATGTAAATAGATCTCAGTCTCAATGCAGCTGCCAAATATTCCATTTTCTGCAGTGTGGAAGTTGACTAGCCTGTCTCTGAGATACTCAGAACACTTTGCACCAGCAACTGACTGTCAATTACTTGCCAAACAGTGTTTATAATTAACCAATTAGCCACCAGAAAACTGGAAGTGGTGCTGTGGCTCAAAGTGGTAGAGAACTACCCTTAAATGAAAAAGCTTAGGGTACATTGCCCAAGCCCTGAGGTCAAACCCCATGACCGATTTTAAAAAAAGAACCACAATGACGCTGGACACCAGTGGCTCACATCTGTAATTCTAGTTGAGATCTGAGGAATGGGATCCAAAGCCAGCCTAGGCTGGAAAGTCTGTGAGACTCTTATCTCCAATTATCCATCAAAAGGCTGAAAGTGGAACTGTAGTTCAAGTGATAGAGCACCAGCCAGCCTTGAACAAAAAAGCTAAGGGACAGCACCCAGGTCCTGAGTTCAAGCCCCAGCACCAGCACAAAAGCAAGAAAACAAAAACAAAAACAAAACACAAGACCTACTAATTCTGTGATTAGAATTATTTATGAATCCTATAATCAACCTCCAGTTAACTTCTTCCATATTGCACATTTTCCAACCAATCTGGAAGAAAACAGATATCTAATGACAGACATGTTCAACACTGACCCCTTCTCTTATAAAAAAAAAAAAAAAAAGACTCTAATTTAGCTTAAATTGGCACTGTGCCCCAGCTCAAAAGGTGACTATGATTGAAAAACCAATTGAGATGATTCTATCCTGCATTTCCAGGTATAGACTTACCTCACATAATAACTGTTCGGTTAATGACCTTTTGTCAGAATGAGTCTGGAAAAGTACCACTTTTTGAACAATGGCTCACTTTCCTTCTCAACATATTGACTTTTTCATTCCCAAGACATGCTAAACAAATATGCTATGATATGACATCATTCTGGTTTCAGGCTAAGACCTGCTCACTGATTCTATTTAACGTGCATTTACTTGTCAGACCATATCATATGGAACAAATTTGAATTGAGCATCATGTTTAAATGAGCCCACAGTGGTCTGCTTTGCATACAGAGCCAAGCGAGCGGAATGGAGTTCTTTCTGTCCACATTTCCTTAATCTTTTGGCACATGTGATTTCACGTGTTTCAAAGCACTTTCATGTTTCACTTTCTTTTTATCCTATAACTGCAGTTAGAGAACAAAATAATCATGAATACTCCCAAAGTTGAAAATCTAGTGAAATCAAGAATTCACCTTCCAAAAAGTGTCCCTCTTACCCTTTCCCCCATCATCACTCTCAAAACTATTTTTCTTCATTAAGTTACATTTTGTATACAAGCTGGGTTTATTTACTTTCAAACTGCTATGAACTTATATAAATTTACTTTCACTGTTCATTAGATGCATTTTTAATCTGTGAAAATTGGAATATCTTGGATAAGGATAGAATGCAATAAAAGTTTTCCCATGAAAATGAGGGGAAATTTTAAAAAGTACTAGTGTCCCACTTCATGGAGAAGCTTTCAAGAATAAATGAATTAAGTGAAGTATAATCATACTTGCCTCTCAGCAATTCCTTATAATGGGAGTGAATTAGAGTCAATTCTGATCAAAGACAGATAAAGCCTCCTACAGGATTCTGGGAAAGATCTTTCTCCCTACCCTGAGTTTTGGAGTATTTTAAGGTTTGGTTTTCATAGAGCTATGGCAGCCATTCAATGAATTGGAGGGAAAAATATTGAGAGCCACATAATGATATTTATCCAGTGGTACAGTTGAAGAACTAATCTAAAATTTCAGGACAGGTGCTGGCGGCTCACGCCTGTAATCCTAGCTATTCAGAAGGCTGAGATCTGAGGATCACAGTTCAAAGCCAGCCTGGGCAGGAAAGTCCATGAGACCCTTATCTCCAATTAACCACCAGAAAACCGGAAGTGGTGCTGGGGCTCAAGTGGTTGAGTGTTCACCTTGAGCTGAAGAGCTGAGGGATAGCGCCCAGGCCCAGAGTTCAAGCCCCACTACCGACAAGAAAAACACAAAATCTGCCATCAGTCTTCTTGTTACATAAAGTTCTTGTTTAACACAGTGCTTTTATGTCTCCTAAAAAAATTCTAAATAATTCCTCATCCACTTTCTACTCATTAAAAGCAGAAAGAAATTGAATAATAGACACAATGCCTTTTACTTTGTCCCATGATTGTTCAGAGTCTAAGTGCTTCCAAACTTGCCCCTCAAAATAGACCCTACAGTCAAGAATCTAATGTCTAGCTACAAAAGTAAGAAGAGTGAAGGCAGGAGTGAGTAGGGAAGGGATGGGTGAGAATGTTGAAAGGGGTGACATTGGTCAAGATATATTGTATTCATAAACTGCTTTGTTAATGGCTACTCATTTATATAACTAAATATTATGCAACATCTTTTAGGTGTCTGAATCACATGTTCAGAGAAGAGGCTTTCTTTTACCCTGCTTTCCCTGGCTTAAAGCATCTTGGAAGCTCCCTTATGATTCCTCCTATGTTGCTAAATATCTGGTCTGGCCTAGATCATATGTAGATCTCTGCTCTCTTTTTTTGCTTCGATTTCCATAAATCAAAAATGTTCATTCACTGAAGACATTCATGTATGAAGCTAACCTCATAAAGCCAGAGTTTATCCTACAACAGGGCCAGAGCTTAAGGCTAAACATAAAACATTTCTGTCTTTATAAAAGATATAGGTCCCACCTTCTTGTTTTTGTAACCATGCTTCATGTCTCTCAAAACTTCTTGATTACCCAGTTTGAGGACTGACACACCTCAGAGTTCCTCTAAAATACTATACGATCTTTTATCTGGGTACATTCCTGCCTAGAAGGGCAGCTATTTTTATATACTATGTCCTATGTGTTTTTGGTAAATATTCCATTGAAATCGTCATCCTAGCTTCTCTCACACTCCAAGATCCCTGGATAAAAAGAGAAGCAGAGATTCAGATCTGCTTGGCTATGAATTATCTCACCATATTGGAGGCCAGAGATAGGTATAATCGCTTTAGATTTTAACTCATTTTTTCTTAGGTTACAAATAGTATTGTTGAGAAAGACATTATGTATTGGGAAGCTCATAGAATTGGAACAATGAAAGATGTAGATTCTTAAAACTGTTGGGCTCTATTTGCAAGTTCTCAGGATCTCAATGTCTTCATAGGTAAGAATATTGAGGGAGGATGCACTGTAGGACACAGGAGATTCCATACAGCTCTAGAAGTTTCTAGATGAGGAATCTAAGGCCTAAGAAACCAGATGAAATAATGTTTTACTTACAATGTATGATCATTCTTGCTATTTTCCTTTGAATTTAATTGTATACCTACCATTTTGTTCAGATGTTCTATTGACTTTCCTTACTTCCCAAGTTACAATAATCTCAGCCCTGACAATGCAGGAAGAAAGAGGAAACCATTGGTTCATGCCTAAAATCTTAGGTACTCAAGAGGCTGAGATGTGAAGATTGCAATTCAAAGCCAGCCGGGTCAAGAAAGTCTGTAAGCATATTACTATTTACTATCCCTAAAAGTTGGAAGTAGAACTGTGGCCTTAAAAAAAAGCTCACAATAAAAAATAAGTATGTGTGTGTGTGTGTGTGTGTGTGTGTGTGTATGTGTGTGTGTGTGTGTGTGTGTGTGTGTGTGTGTGTGTGTGTGTGTGTGTGTGTGTGTGTGTGTCACAGGGAGTATGGCCCTTGCTAGCAAGTACAAAGCTACAAAGCTCTGGGTTCAATTCCTTGTACCACAAAAAAGCATGTATACACACAACACCTATACATATTCATCTTTCATTGTAGATATAAAAGTATACATTTAGTTGTACATTTAAACATATGATTATTAAAAATATTATTGATATGTTATGGAAATCTCCAAGAAGACTTCTATATACATAGTAGACTAAGGTTATATCATTGGTCTCTTATGTTCTAAGACTTCCTTTAAGCTTCTTGAACTTAGAAGCTTCTTTTTTCCCTCGTTCTCCAAAGTGTAGATAGCCACTGTAGAACTATCCAGCCTCTGATCATGGAAGCCAATCTAGTAATTTTTATAACTATATTTACTGTCTATTGGCTAGATCCCTCTAGAGGACCCTGGGTGATTCTATGAGGTTATGTCAGCTAGTCACCAAAGATCCTTAAAGTCCTGCTTTCCTTATTTGGTCATCAAGAAGTGTGGAGTCTATATCTTCTACCCTTGAATCAGTGCTTTTTTCTTGACTAAAGAGTACTTCTTTCCTAGGAATACTCCCTTTTGAAACTCAGCCACCATACAGGACATGCAGTGAGGCTACCTGGAGGGGAACCAAAAGCAAACACACAAACAAAAAAACACACACCTCTGGTCAATTTCCTACTAGAGCTTTCCACCAAAAGAATGTCAGCCATGTGAGTAGGCCACTTCAGACAATCTAGTCTGCTCAAGCATCCAGATGATAGCTGTCCCAGCTGGTATTGTGAATTTAAAAAAAAACTGAACCCATTCACCCATTGAATCATGAGATATAAAAAGGGCTCTAAAGGCATTGTGTTTTTGAGTGGCTTGGGAACTAAAGTAAAACCTACTTGATGAGGTATGTAGGTGAATGACAAACAAAGAGCCTTATTGTTTGGTGGTGGTGGTGATGGTGGTTGTGTTGGCTTTTGTTTGGTTTGTGTCTTATTATTGTTGGTGGTACAAGAGTTTGAACTCAGGTCCCAATGCTTGCTAGGCAGGCATTTCACCACTTGAGCTACACCCTCCAGACTTTGCTTTGCTTTGGCTAGTTTTCCAGATTGTCTCTCCTTTTTCACCCAGGGCAGGTCCCAGCCCTCAATCCTCCTCATTCTCCTTAGTAGCTAAGGTCACAGGTACACACCAACACATCCAGCCGAGCTTGAGGATTAATTCTGTGACTTACATAGTCAAAGATAAAGGCTTAAGGAGCTAACTTTTTCTAGGAAGTGACTAGAAGAATGAAATTGCCTTGGGGAATGTGCCTTCTCCCCCACAGTCTGCACTGAAGCATGTTTACAATAATGACTTCCTTTCTGCTTCAGGACTCATTCTCTGCCATGGAGACAGACACATACTCGAGACACAGAGCTCTCATCCAGGACCCGAGGAGGTGGCCTCCAGCTGAATAGCAATTTTAGGTTTAACCATAAAAATTATTTGTAGGAGATGTGCCTTGATTAAGAAAAAAAAATGCATTACCTAGACTCTGCCTCTCCTTTCATGTCAAATTTTTTTTCCTTCCTGGAAGGAGATGCTGAGTAGCTTTCAGGTTAATATGAAAGAAGCTTGAAGATGCAAATGAATTGTGTAACCATGACAACAAAGAAGGCAAGAAAACAAAACAATTATGCCTACGCAAATTCCTTCCTGAACCATCAAGGTGAGTGAGGGAACATGGCGATCAGCAGTAATACCTAATGGCCAACGACAACTGCAGGATGAGCTAAGGTTCCAGCGACATCTGCTAGGACAGCTGTGACTGGGAGGAAGCAAGGCTTTACAAGTTATTGCTTCATGCTCACATTCACAAATGGGGTGTGGTGTGGTGTGGTGTGGTGTGGTGTGTGTGTGTGTGTGTGTGTGTGTGTGTGTGTGTGTGTGTGTGTGTGTGTGTGTGTGTGTGTGTGTGTGTGTGTGTGTGTGTGTTCATTGAACACCTACATGCCAATGCCTTTCTGATAATTTATATTTTACTAAATTAACGTTGGTGCCGACCTTAATAGCACCTTAGACATAGCTCCACTGAAGCCTTTAACAGCAATTCCAATTGGACTGGAGTACAGTTGTACTTCTCCAACTGTAATGTATGCCTGATTCTATGAGATATCTCACTAAAATGCAGATTCTCCACAAACAAGGTCATACTAAAGCTACCAGCACAACTATGTTTATTGCAGCATTATTTATCATAGCCAAGATCTGGAACCAACCCAGATGCCCCGCAGTAGATGAATGGATCAAGAAAATGTGGTATATATACACAATGGAATTCTATGCCTCCATCAGAAAGAATGACATTGCCTCATTTGTTAGGAAATGGAAAAACTTGGAAAAAATTATATTAAGGGTAATAAGCCAGACCCAAAGAAACATAGGTCCCATGGCTTCCCTTATTTGCAATAACTAGTATATGTCTGAGACAAACAGAAACGGTCAGATAAGTTGATGTTAGGTGAAATGAACCCCAAGATAAGGACTCAAATTTTTTTTTCTTTCTTGCTATTGCCCCTTCCCCATGGTATAACCTCTGTTTTCACTGTATTTGATGTTGCTATAATTTGTGGAGGGGAAGGACAAAAACAAATTGTTTAAATAGGGATACAGGTGGACCCATTGCAACAATGAGATGTACAAGTCGTTATGTCGAAAACAAACTTTACAACTTTGGCGGGGCAGGGGGTGGGTGGGAGAGGGAGGGTAAGGGGTAGATGGAAGGGATGGTAAGGGGAAACAAAGGAGGAGGCAACAATGCTTGATAAGAAATGTACTCATTACCTTCCCATGTAATTTTAACCCCTCTGTACGGTATTTTCACAATAAAAAATAAATAAAATAAAATGCAGATTCTCACTCAGTATGTATACAGCGAGCACAAGATTCTGTATTTCTGTCAAGCTCCCCCAAGGAGAAAATGAATGCCTTTAGGGCATAGATTCCTCATGCAAACCACCTGGGCTCCAATCGCAGTTCTGTGACCTTTGACAAGTTACCTGGCCTTTCCTCCTATCTGTATTCATAAAAAGAAGATAATAAAAAATACTCGAGGAATCATATCTACCTCTACAAATTCTTGGATGGCCTCAATGAGTTGATGCTTTTAAAATGTTTTCAGCAGCACCTGACATGTCATAAAACAGCCAATAAATATTAACTATTATAACCTTGTGGCTTACCAGCTGCTAATTGAACATATTCTATATAGTAGGAACTATATTATGTACTTAACCTTGATCATTGATATTAATCCTCACAAGTCTGTGAGAAAATGGGCCCCACTTTACAAAGGAAAATTGGAAGTTTAGTGAGGTCTTTTAGCTGGTGGAAGTCGCTGTCTGATTCCAGAGCCCACAACATCTATGCATGACTGTCAAGTATAACTATTCATGGCCAACAGAAGACAAGCACAGAAAACATTTGTTAAATAAACAAACTTCGTAATCAAAATTTTTTTCTTTTGCCATGAATTTAGAGACACGTGAAATGAAATACAAAAGCATTTTAAAATGTTCTCAGAATGGACATGTTGTGATGGAAATCCAGAAGCATTATATATAAAGGCCATTTTCCAAGACCATACTAAAGCTACCAGCACAACCATGTTTATTGCAGCATTATTTACCATAGCTAAGATATGGAACCAACTCAGGTGCCCCTCAGTGGATGAATGGATCAAGAAATTGTGGTATATATACACAATGGAATTCTATGCCTCCATCAGAAAGAATGACATTGCCCCATTTGTTAGGAAATGGAAAGACTTGGAAAAAATTATATTAAGTGAAGTAAGCCAGGCCCAAAGAAACATAGGTCCCATGATTTCCCTTATTTGCAATAACCAATGTATGTCTGAGTCAAGCAGAAAAGGTCAGATAAGTTGATGTTAGTGAAATGAACCCCAAGATAAGGACACAAATATTTTTTTTCTCTCGTGCAATTGTTTCTAACATATTTATAAGACGGTTTCTATGGTGCTTTGTATGCCCCCCCCCACAGTATAACCCCTGCTTTCACTGTATTTGATGTTGGTATAATTTGTGGAGGGGAAGGGAAAAAACAAATCGTTTAAATAGGGATACAGGTGGACCCATTGCAACAATGAGATGTACAAGTCATTATGTTGAAAAACGAACTTTACAACTTTGGGGGGGGGAGTATGGGAAGGGATGGGAAGGGGAAACAAAGAGGAGGCAACAATGCTTGATAAGAAATGTACTCATTATCTTGCCCATGTAATTATAACCCCTCTGTACAGTATCTTCACAATTTAAAGAAAAGGCCGTTTTCCCCACAGAAACAATCTTCATCTACTCGGTGACATTAAAGTAGACAGAGAAGATGGCTGAGCAGTGAGTGAGTGTCCCATAGGGTAACTGCCCATCTGAAGCCAAAATTAATACAGTTTAGCATGTGCAACTACTTTGTTAGGGCCTCTAAAAGATGGCTGAATCCTTTCCCCATGCTTCATGACAATTTCCATTGATGGGTTAATGGAGACATCTTCCATAGTCTTACAGAACTTTTACTGGATCTATTGGTTTAGATTCTCCCAAGAACTCAATGCAAGTCATTTATGTGGGAGATACAGAGAATGTGAGTAGAATGTGGGAAAGTAATTTAGAAAAAAGGAAGGTATCCAATAAGGAGTACATTATTAAGCTATCTGTTTAATTAATCCTATTGGGAGACACAGCACTTGGGTTTATCCCTTAAGATGAGAAAAGAAGTTGAGGTATTGGATACCATGAGCCAAGAGTCATTGATTGAAGGTTGTTTCCAGAGGTATGAATTCCTTGGCAGTTCAAACCTGCCACATATAAGTACAGAGTGGCCCTTGCTATTCTAGAAAAGACCATCAGGCACAGAAATGATAGAGACATGAACAAGAAACCAGAGGAGTCAGCTAAAACGAAGCTTCCCCCCACCCCGTTTCCCATTAAAGCAGCTCATCAAGACAGCAATTAGGTTGAGGCAAAACATATCTCCATGTCCTGCAGGGGTTGGTGGGGAAAGGGTATGAGATTGTAGACATTTTCAGTTAGGCGCTGCCCAGTCATTTCCAGAAGGAGATGCACGAGGCTAGGAGGCACATCTATTGATTTCAGTGTTGATACGAAGTCCTTGTCTTTATTTCTTACCCTGAATTCTTTTCACTGGATTGCTAAACTTGGGGTGGGGAAGGGAATAAGAAAATCTCTGTTGGGAGGGATATGGAATGGTAAAGAGGAGAATGCTCAGAGGAGGTATTCTATATGTGTTACTGGATTTGTTCTTAATCCCAGAAGGAAAGAACCCACACATTTTCTGAAATATCAGTGTATTTTCCAGAATCAGTGAGGTCATAGAAACCATAATCTTTGCCATGTGCTCTTGCAGCCACAGTTATGTTCATAAACCAGAGGGCTCTGTTGAACATGATGAACTCAGACTTGAGTCTAGAAGCTGGAGGGAGATGGAAAAGCATGAGAAGACTTTGGTCCTTTTTTTGCATTTAAAACCTAGGCCTGAGACTAACAAACCCCCAATCATCCTTCTATTTTCCCAACACCTGGGCCCTGCAAGCCAGACATGCCCCTTAGTGTAGAGAAATAGCCTAATTATGCCTTCATTGTAAACCTGATTTTTCATCACCAATGCAATGAATAGGGGAAAATCATTGCAAGAGGGTTTTGAAACTCGATTGAGGTTGAGCATGGGTGATGCATGCCTATAATCCTAGCTACTCAGGAGGCTGAGATCTAAGGCTCACAGTATGAAATCACCCCAGACAGAAAAGAATCTGTGAGACTCTTATCCCCTATTAACCAGCAAAAATCCAGAAATGGAGCTATAGGATCAAGTGGTAAAATGCCAGTATTTAGTGAAAAAGGACAAAGCTAAGAGACAGTCTTCAGGCCCTGAGTTCAAGTCTCAATACTGACATGTTCTTGTGTGACACACACACACATGCACACCCATGCATGCATGCACACACACACACACACACACACACACACACACACACACACACACATATACACTTGACTGGGAGTCTATAGGACTTCAGATGTTGCTGCTCTTTTTACTGCTTCATAACAAGAGGGCCACAATATTCTTAGTAATGGGGTACTCAAAACCCCATTACATACATTCATTGACATGTGTTGCTCTACCTCCAGAGTGAAGCAAAAATACCAAATAGGCTTTCAACCCATTATACAAGCATTATTACAAAGACATCTAAAAAGCGTAGGAAATGTGGGTTTGTTCTGTGTCTATACAATCCTTGCTCTTTCTATCCATTTCTTCCTGCCACCCCTGGTTCTCTGTATGGAAATTGTCTGCAAAACATAGAGTGGCTCTGTGTATATTTGCATAACTGCAGTCCTTGCTATAAAAATAAATCCTGGATAGATTGCTCTATTGTATATACATGTGGGCATACATGTCACATATACAGATTTATTTTTCCAAGAAGAAACGTCTTAATGTTTCTTTTCCTTGAGAAAAATCACCAACTGCCAGAATCTCAAATTCCATGTAGAACTTTGTAATAACAGAGAAATGAGATAGAGCAGGGAGCCAGATTTTTCTTTCCAATAGCCTTGCATCTCCAAAGACTGCACAAGTCAAATAGAAGGCTATTCTTAGAATGGCCTTGTCCTCTGCTTTAAGTAAACAATCTTTAGGACACTAAACATTCATTAAATAACCAAGGCATATCCTTTTCCTGAAGCATAAATGGAATGGACTCCCAAGGTATGTTTCATCCATGAAACTGAGACATTATATCATAAGGAAGTCCAGGCTACATGGTAAGCTCATGTGTAAGTATTCTAGTGAACAACCCCTAGCGAAGGTCACATGTGATTTTTAAAAGGAGACTTTAGACCCTCGGTTGTCAAGTCACCAACAACCTCTAAATCTTCCTACAGAGGCCATATTGTGTAACAGATGAACTATTTTTGTGTGCCGGGTCCAAATCTCTGACCCTGGAATCCATGAGCATTACGAGTGGTTGCTTTATGTCAGTGAATTTGAGGGATACTTTCTTACACAGTAATGGGGGAATCACAAGACTAGGAAGCAGTAAAGCTTTCTTAAATAGAACTGAAGAGGATGACAAGGAGCCTTCTTAGACAAAAGGGCAAAGCTTTCAATAGAATGGAGCATATCTGAGGGGTGATAGTACAGACTCATAAGGAGATTAGCTCCAACTTAACATCCTTGAGCCAGGCCCAGAGCCTGTAATTTATGGGATGGTCCTATCATGCAGTCAGAGGGGAATAAAGGCCCTAAGTCCTCAGTTACTTCACTTCATTTAGCCCAGCAGCATCTCTAAACCATCATCCTATACTCCCTGCCACACTTTCCTCCATTCCTCACTTCCTCCACCAATCTGCATTCTTTCTTCTTATTTCCTGTCTCAGAAAGGCTGGCAGTACCAACCAGCCACTCAACCTGGAAGTTGGAGAATATCCCCCTGAAGTTGAACCCTCTTTTTCATTCCCATGTTCCATTGCTGCAAGCTAAAGCCTTGAGCATCTTCTCGTACTATGGTACCTAAGCTACTTTATAAAACTTGGCCACCATTATTTCCCTCTCTGTCTCCACAGCTCGTGAATTGTGATTTCGTAGTTATTCTCATTAGGAAATAAAGTCTGTTTTATCTGTAGAATCCAAGCAGGCTTTGTGACAAAGAGAATGAGACAGACATGATGCTGTGCCAGTGCTGGACCTGGATCTTGGGAGGTTTTGGACATTTCTATGCACTATCTTTGGCCTCTACTTAGCTGCCATGTGTACAAGCCCAGGAAAGCCTGCTGGAGGATGAGTGACCAAATGGAGCTGAAATCAGCCAGTATATCTGACACCATCAGCTGCCACTATAACAGAATGCTGGCCTAGCATGCCAAAGGCCCTGCGTTCCATCCTCAGCACTAAAAAACAATAGTTGAACATATGACATCATCATAGGCCAGACCTTCCCCCAAGCAATCCAGCTACTGAGTGCAAATGTATGAGTGAGCCCAACAGAGACCAGAAGAACCACACAACTGGGCCAACCCAGAGGGCCAAAACAAGAGTTCTGGGCTGAACAAATGGCTGTTGCTTTGGACATGATATTTTGAGGTAATTTGCCATGTAGCAAAAGCTGATACCTAAGAAAATGGTTTCCTAAATTATTTCCTTACTTACAAGGTCACCAAATGTCCTCTGTCAACCATGAATAATATAACATCCATACTAGCAGGCACATTAAAAAAAATCAAAGCATAACTTTTTTACTTCTCCATTTAACTTCTCTACCACTGACATTCCATCAACCACAGGATACACTCAACTTCCTTGGACATCATTCAAAGCTCTTGAAAATTTAGTCCCAGAGTTCCTCCCCCTCCTAGTCTTCCCTGTCTCTTTATATCTGGCCTTGTTCTACTTTCTCTGCTTTCTCAAAAACACTCCAGGCACACATTTCTTCAGGCATTTTCTCTTAAAGGTCTATCTACTAAGGATATCCCTTCCCCCTAGTCTCCATATTCATGCCTCTCAGAACCTAGCACATTTCATGGTACATAATAGATGCTCAGGATATGTTGAAATAAATGACTAAATTACATTCCATAATGATGGATCCAGTTATAGCTACCATCTAGGAAATGTGTGTTGTGTGGTCAACTACAATGTCACGGCCATTCTATCAGATATATAGTAGTATCACTAACATTACATTACTTTTCTGATAAAGGAACTGAGGCTTAAAGAACTCAGATAATTTACCAAAAAGTACTCTCCTAAGAAATGATGGCATAGCTTATGCCAGAAACCTGGGGGATCACTACTACTTTCCAGTATTGCAATATCAGATTCACCTCTACAAATATCTATATACCTAGCTCTGTTTTTCTTACTATCCTTTTCTATTTCAATCTTGAACTCATAAGTAAATTCTACATTACATTTCCCTTTGATCCTACTCATCTTCTTTCATTTAATGGGTGTCTTTCAAAGGGAGATTGAAAACAAATCCAAATGTATATCAAGAATCATTATTTTCACAGTGAAACCAAAAGAGCATATGCAGAGGAGCAGATCGCAAAGGCTCGATAACTATGTGCAGATGATCACATTACATAACATGCCATGAAAAGAACTCCAAGAAAAGAAAACAAAAGATTTCATGGCTGTTTTTGTTGTCTTTTCCTTTTGTCTTGTTTGTTAGTTTGTCTTTGGGAAGGTAGGGGGGGACACAGAAAAGGTAGAACAAGACCCAGAAAGACAACAAATCAAAGAAAGGTTGGACAAATGGAATTGCATAAAGCTGCAGAGCTTCTGCATGGCAAAGGACATAACTAGCAAGATCAATAGAAAGCCCACGGATTGGGAGAAGATCTTCACTAGCCATACAACGGACAAGAGTCTCATATCTAAAATATATCTGGAACTCAAAAAATTAACCCCCCCAACAACAAATCCTCAAAGAAACAACTGCCCAATAAATAAGTGGGCTAAAGACTTAAAGAGAAACTTCTCTGAAGAGGAAAGGATGGCCAATAGACACATGAAGAAATGCTCAACCATTCTAGCCATAAAAGAAATGCAAGTCAAAACAACATTGAGATACCACCTCACCCCAGTTAAATTGGCTATAATCAAGAACTGTAATAACAACAGATGCTGAGGGGGATGTGGACAGAAGGGAACCTTACTGCATTGTTGGTGGGAGTGTAAACTTGTTCAACCACTTTGGAAAGTAGTATGAAGGTTCCTCAAAAGACTCCACATAAAAAACTTATATAAAAAAAGAAAACGAAAAGGTGGAACAAAGGGTGAAAGGATACAATAGTGATGCTCACTAGACACTATGTGAAAAATGAACTGTATGTCTTGTGGCTGAGGATAGGAGGGAAAAACTGGGAGAGAGTGAGGGAAGGGGAGACATGGTTCAAAACGAATTGTACTCATTACTTGACTCATATAACTGTCACCCCTTTTATATCACCTCTACAATAACAATAATATATATAAAGAATCAATATTTTAGGTATTGGGATAGAGAAGAATTTTATTAGCATCTAACAGCTTTATCTTGAATAAGTTCTTTTACACTATTGTATGGCCCAGGGTCTGTTTTTTTTTATGACTTTCAACCTAAGAATAATTTCGAAGTGTTGTTTAAAAAGGAAGAATATGCAACAGAGACCCACATGAATCCCACAAAGCCTTAAATATTTACTGTCTGGCTCCTTGTAAGAACAATTGGTTAATCCCATCTACTCATATTCTCCACTGGCTTAGTTTGGGTACAGCCAGAAGCGGGCTCTGAGGAAAGGATTTAAATGTAAGGGATGGGAAAGCAGCCAATAAAGTATGCATTGTCAACCAAGTTATCCTTGTGGCAACTAGAGCTTAAACCCACAGAGGAAATGTGGAAGACAGTAAAGAACACACACATCAGAATCGCCTCATCAGAGGGATGTGGGAGCTGAGGTTTTATCCACCAACTCCATCAGTCATGAGCTAAGGACTACCCTCTGGGTCAATTCCTCTACTTCCATCCTTCCCAGAGCAGGGGCAGAGAAGGTTCTACAAACCAGAGAAATCACACAAGCAAAGAGTTGCAGATGTTGCCAGTTGGATAAAAAGCTAGCAAACACAGAGATACTAAATGCCAGGGTGATATAGATGGGAAGCAACCATATTGGCCACTCCTTTGTTCAATTATTCTTTGAATAAACTACAATATTTTTTAAATGTACCAGTGTCAAAACTTAAAACTCACAAACTAGAGTACACCAAATTATAACTTTATTTCTTGCTCTTGAGCTCATATTCTTATTGACGGTCCCAACTACAGACATCTGAGATGTTCAGCTTTAAGTTTAGATGGTTACTTAGCTTTTCAGGGTTTTTACTTCCTCTTTTTTCCAATATGGTGACTAGGTACATCTTTATGGCTGCGAGGAAGATGGGCTGGTCTTCCTGTGATCCTCTAGGAATGGTCTGGGCCACCTGCTCACTTCATTCCCTCCTTGGTTTCCACAGAAATGTGGCTGGCCTTCAGGGCATTGGTGCTGGCTGGCAGCTTTGCTGTTAATCATGGACCTTGCTATTGTTCCATTGGCAGATCTCCAAATTCTGCAGCCTCATTGTCCCTGGGCTCTGTCCAATACTTTCAATGTCTGCATGCCCATGTTAAGGGTCTAGGCCTTCTCAGGTAGGCAAGACTATAAGGTTTCTGCATTGCCTCTGGCCACTGCTGATACTTCACTTCTCCTTTATTAAAGATAACAGAAGTAAGTGACGTAAGCCACACAGAAAGACAAACAGAGCATGGTTTCTCCATGCAGAAGGTAGATCTAAAATACACATGATAAATTATACAGGACTCTAGGCATCCACATACAGCGAGACCAAAGAAGGACACTTTTAGGAGAGAAACACAAAGGCACAATGCCTCTGTGCATCACATCATACAAAATAAGATTTATCAAAATGAACAGCAGGAAATAGAAACAAGAAGTTTTTTCTTCGTTGTTGGTTTCTTTTCTTTTTGTCTTCTTTGTTCATTTTTCTGTCTTAAGGAGGGTAAGAGTGGCACAGAAATGAAGGGACAAAGGGTGAACAAATGCAGCAATAATACTCACTAGAAATTCTGTGGGAAATGAACTATAACAATTTATGGCTGGTGGTGGGGGAGAAAAACTGGGAGAGAGTGGAGGACATTGTCCAGAAAGAACTGTACTCTTTACCTGACTTATATAATTGCAACCCTTCTGTATAACCACCTTTCTAATAACAATTTTAAAATGATTTTTTTAAAAATAGAGAAGAGAAGGATGCATTGTGCTGTTACAGGTTCCTATGATGTACTTGTATAATCCAGGACATGCCTAATGCTTCATTTCTCTCAAGCCTATTTGACTGCTTCTACCACTCCTTACCTCTGCCCTCTGTACTATTTAGATGAGGGAAATGGTGAGGTAAGAGAACATGATCTTCCTTTTTCTGTGTCCAGTTTTACTTCCCAGAACTGGGAGTCTAGTCTTTCTCTTGTGTAAAGGATCTTCCCTTACTTTCACTCTGCCTTTGGCTTTCCCAGTCCATGCCTTTTCTCTGACTAACTCATCTTCATCTATTTGTTCTGCAATTTAGAAAACCATAGATAGTGAAATGATAAGCCAGTTTCTATTATTTACAAATCTAGAGAATGGGAGGTCCAATATCAATATATGGCAAATACCGCGCCTGGTGAGGATTCACTCCCTAGATCACAGGAACTTCTCTCTGGGTCTTCACATGGTGAAGAGCAAGGCGGCTCTATGGGGTCTCTTTAAGAGCACTAGACCTATTCATCAGGGGTCTGTCATGATTGGTTCACCTCCTAAAGGTCATTTCTTCATACTAATACATTGAAGACTAGGTTTCAACATGATTTTTGAGAGAATACATACAGTCAGATTGTAGAAATCCTCTATGCTTTGGTTTCTATTATGTAAGAGCCTAACTTTGGAAGTCATAAGAAAAATATTATTTTCCATTTACTAGTCTGGCTTTTGAGACACTCTCATTACTCTGAAAAGTCGAATTGAAATTTAAAGCTGAGGAATGAGTGTTTGTCCAATGTTGTATTGCCTTCCCCTTCTAGAATAGTAAGCTTCCATCTCATGGCAACATCTGAATGTCAGAAGGACAGCAGATGATTTCTTCTACCTCCTGTAATAAAACTTCCTACCAAATGGGAAAGCCATATCTCAGTACTTTAAAAACAGGATCTTAATATCCAATCTAAGCTGAGGAATAAAGTCATAGAATATTGGCTTCTATTTTTAATTATGTCTATTCCAAGTGAAAATTGGTTTGCCAATAATTAATATATGGATTTAATCTTACTGCATTTTGCATAAATCTAAATTCGAACTAATTATTGCTATCCAGAGAGAAATTGTGAAGCTAGAGGGAGAAATCCTTAAACATTACCTCAATCCCACCAGGTTAAAAAAAATCTTTTAAAGACTGTTCCCAGAGTTGAAGAAATAAGATCATGAATTTAGAAGACAAAATTCTCATCTCCCAAATCACCAGCAGATAGATGTAGAGCAGCCATCAGAGGTCACATTTGTGGCAATGACAATTTCACTTCCCATTGTATACATACACTTAGAATCTTACACTCAATTTTGTAAAGCTTTACAGTATACATTTGAAAGAGAGTGAACTTTGTAGGTGGTGAAGATGAAGTGGGCAGGGGCTCTGTTGAGTTATTTGAGCAGGGCCAGGAAAGATTCTCATCCCTAGTTGCCAAGCTGCTGGACATTTCAGTACAGGAGAATTATTCTTGTAACTGAGGGATTACATTTACCATCAATAATCTTTTTTTTCATTGTCCTTCACTTTCATTTCATACCCATTCTGTTTATAGTATTCGTTTCTATTTTTTTATTGTGAAAATACCATATAGAGAGATTATTCTTATCCAGCATTGTTACCTCCTCCTTTGTTTCCCCTTCCCATCCCTTCCCATCCTCCCACACCCCCCGCCCGTGCACCAAAGTTGTAAAGTTAATTTTTGACACAACATCTTGTACATCTCATTGTTGCAATGGGTCCACCTGTATCCTTATTTAAACAATTTGTTTTATCCCTTCCCCTCCACAAATTATACCAAATCAAATACAGTGAAAACAGGGGTTATACTGTGGGGGAGAGACATACAAAGCAACAAAGAAATATCTTATAAATATGTTAGAAACAATAGCAAGAAAGAAAAAATCATTTGAGTCCTTATCTTGGGGTTCATTTCGCTTAACATCAACTTATCTGACCTTTTCTGCTTGTCTCATTCATATACTAGCCATACAACGGACAAGGGTCTCATATCTAAAATATACCTGGAACTCAAAAAATTAAATCCCCCAACAACAAATCCTCAAAGAAACAACTGCTCAATAAATAAGTGGGCTAAAGACGTAAGGAGAAACTTCTCTGAAGAGGAAAGAAGGATGGTCAATAGACACATGAAGAAATGCTCAACCTCCCTAGCCATAAAAGAAATGCACATCAAAACAAGATTGAGATACCACCTCACTCCACTTAGAACTCTAATTACAGCAGATGCTGGAGGGGATGTGTCCAGAAGGGACCCCTACCTCATTGTTGGTGGGAGTGTAAACTTGTTCAACCACTTTGGAAAGTAGTATGGAGGTTCCTCAAAAGACTCCACATAGAGGTCCCCTATGACCCAGCAATCCCACTTTTGGGCATTTACCCAAATGATCACAAACAAGCCCATACTAAAGCTACCAGCACAACTATGTTTATTGCAGCATTATTTACCATAGCTAAGATATGGAACCAGCCCAGATGCCCCTCAGTAGATGAATGGATCAAGAAAATGTGTTATATATACACAACGGAATTCTATGCCTCCATCAGAAAGAATGACATTGCCCCATTTGTTAGGAAATGGAAAGACTTGGAAAAAATTATATTGAGTGAAGTAAGCCAGGCCCAAAGAAACACAGGTCCCATGGTTTCCCTTATAATCAATCATCTTTTGAAAATCCTTTCATTAGCTTCACTAAATAGATAACACAGACAATTATGGGTTGGGGATAGGAGGCAACCAGAGAGCAGAGAGAAGCAAAAAATAAATAAAATCAGATACAGGTTTGTGAGGTTTACATTTTCCATGGGTTTTCCTTTCTTTGGAAAGTAGGCTTAATGAGAGCCTTAGGTATTTAGAGAGAGAGAACAGGAAGGAGGGTGAATAAGAGATGGAAGTTAGAGGAAGTGACTGCAAGGAACTGCTTGATTTAACTTGCAATTTCTCACCCACATTTTAATACTTCTCATCAAGATTTATCCTATAATCTATAAATAGACTTAATAAGGCAGTACATTTCTTCTTTGCTTTAAATTATTAATTGAGCTCGTTATTAAAGAGCGCTTCTTAAAATCCATGACTTGTTATGCTTAAAGAGAACACTAATATTTTTAATTGAAAGTTTGAGGTAATTTTTTACTTACACAAAGTCATAAGGTACAATAAAGAAAACTCAGGTACCCTTGATGTCGTCTCCCCAAAAGATAACATTTTGCCCAGCTACAGAAAAATATCACTGCCAGGTAGCAATGGCTCATGCCTATAATCCTAGCATCTCAGGAGGCTGAGACCTGAGGGTAAAGTTGGAAGGAAGCTCAAGCAGACAAATTCAAAGCTGTGGCTCAAGTGGTTATAGTGCCAACTGTGAACAGAAAAAGTTGAGTGAGAGCCCAATGCCTGAGTTCAAACAGCAAGGAGGCAGTCTCTCTCTCTCTCTCTCTCTCTCTCTCTCTCTCTCTCTCTCTCTCTCTCTCTCTCTCTCTCTCTCTCTCTCTCTCTCTCTCTCTCTCACACACACACACACACACACACTATATCACAACCATGATGTTACCAATCAGTAGATCTTAATAGGATTTCCCCAGATTGACTTTACTCATGTATTCATTTCTGAGCAATTTTATCTCTATCACATGTAGGATTATGTATCTACCACTAGTCAAGATACTAAACACTTTCATCTCCACAGAATCCCTTCCTATTGTCCTTTGGTAATCACATCACCTTTATCCTGCATCTCTTTCTATGTCTAAACCCTGGCAGCCACTAATCTATTCTCCATTTCTAAAAGGCTGTCATTACAAAACTGTTATAAAAATACAATCACTCAGTACATAGCCTTCTAGGGTTGATTTTTTTCCATTTGCTATAATCTGTACATCCATCAAAATTATGTGTACTATATCAGAAATTCCATCCTTTTTATTGTTGACTATTTTCCCACAGGATGTATACCATGTTTTGTTTAGCTGTTCACTTGTTGAAGGACATCTCCGTTGTTTCTACTTTTTAGCTATTAAATCAGTAATATTTACTGATGACCTCTTACATATATTAGATGTTTTCATATTTGCCATCTTAACTAACCCATGCCATAAAATCCTTTTGAAAAGAACCTTAGTATCTTTGGCTTATAAGTAAACAAATGGAGTCTTCTTGATGCTAATTTACAAGCTAAGACCACCCATTGGCAAGTGGCAGAGTCAAAAGTCACACTCATCCAGGCGAGTGGCTCATGCCTGTAATCCTAGCTACTCAGGAGACTGAGATCTAAGGATCATGGTTCAAAGAGCCTAAGCAGGAAAGTTGGTGAAACCCTTATCTCCAATTAACTACCAGAAAAGCCAGAAGTAGAGCTGTGGTTCAAGGGGTAGAACACCAGCCTTGAGCAAAAGAAGCTCAGGAGCAGTGCCCAGGCTCTGATTTAAGCCCTTCTACTAGCACACAAACAAATCACACTCAGATAATTCCCAAGCCTCTGAGTGCTAGTTGCCAGTTCATTTGATGATGGTCTTTCTCTGGTATTATCAGGGGTATCAGAACTTGAGCTGGTCAAAATGGACCCTGAGAGTCCTCAGGCTATTTATACATCTCTATGTTTGTGCAATATGTAACCACCAGAAACTAGGACAGACTTGAAGAACCACACGGTAAGATTTCTGGTAGCTTACCTGCTTGATGGATTTCCTTTTCGGAGACATGCTTAAAGGGTCATCAGTAGCCCAAATAAAAGATGAAGGTACTCAGCTCTGATGGCTCATGCCTGTAATCCTAGCTACTCATGAGGCTGAGATCTGTGGATTGCAGTTCATATCCAACCCAGGCAGGAAAGTGTCCATGAGACTCTTGTCTCCAATTAACCAGCAGAAAACTGGAACTGACTCTGTGGTTCAAGTGGTAGAGTACTAGCCTTGAGCAAAAGAGTTCAGGGACAGAACCCAGGCCCTGAGTTCAAGCCCCATCTTGGAAGAAAAAAAAAAAGTTGAAGGTGAGGTTTGAGTTTTCTCGTCTTGTTAAACACTCAATGGTTTCTTGTCATTTTTCCAACTTTCTTCAAATTGACAAATGTGTCAAGAGAGTGGTAGTGAAATGACACATTGTCATTCTAAAATCAAATGACTGGAAATACCACATCACAGAAAAAGCTTCAGAGGAACTCATCTACCCAAGGGGAGGGACACATTCTGCCTGTCATAACTCAAGTACAGTCAGCTAGAAGAATGAATATTCCTGACCATCATAAGCCAGCCCTCTGTGAGGACAGCCATCCGGAGATAGGCACGTGGAAGCGGTATCCCCTGCAATGCTGGGACAAGTGCTAAGCCTTGTCTTCTAGCCCAACACCTACATACAATTGCCACTCCCCCTCCATACCCCTCATAACCAATCAGAAATTGAAACAACAGCAAGAGGGTGCATGTACATTTCCAGGTGGAAAATCAAACTGTAATGGGATGAAACCATATACCTACCATAATGGCTGAAACTAAAAATGCTGACAAAATCAAGTGTTAACTAACAATGCCCAAAGCTATAGGAACTCTCATGTGTGGCTGGTAAGTATACTGAATGACAGGGTAGCTTGTCTACTCAAGCTGAACACATGTCTCCTATAACCCTGCACTTCCATTCCTAGGGATAAACTCAAGAGAAACGAAAGGCTGGGCTCTGGTGGCTCACGCCTGTTATCCTAGCTACTCAGCAGGCTGAGATCTGAGGATCATGGTTCAAAGTCAATGAGACTCTTATCTTCAATTAACCACAAGAAAAACAAAACTGCAGCTGTGGTTCAAAGTGGTAGAGCACTACCCGTGGGGAAAAGAATCCCAGGGACAGGGCCCAGGCTCTGAGTTCAAGGCCCATGAGTAGCCCTCCTCCCAAAACAGCAGAGAGAAATAAATGCATATATCTACCCAAAGACATGTACAGAAATATTCTTGGGTGCCTTATAATGTGAAGCAGCTATAAAAGCTCAGCATTCATCAATAGGACAATGGACAAATGAACTGTTGAATATTCAGGCCATGGAAGACTACACAGCATGATACACACAATGGATGAATCTTACAGACATTATGTTAAGCAAGAAAAGGATACATTAAAGAATACATCCTATGTGACACTGTTTCTATACCATTTAAGTACAGAAAAAAATAAGTCTCTGGTGATGATTATAACAGTGGTCACTTCTGGGTGACCACCTTTCACTGGATGAAAGGGGCGTGAGAATCCCATAGAATAATGAACACGCTTCTGTATCTTGATCTGTGTAGTGGTTTGTTGAGCACATTCAAAACTTAAAAGTCATCAAGCAAAACACTAAGAATTTGTACGGCCTTTCCTAATCAATGGTAAGCCAAAATTCTGAAAGTTCAAAAATATGGACAGTAGAATTGCTTTGGCATTCAACTTTGGACCCGGCCTCTCTTCCTTTTTGCTTTCTGCCCCTGTCCTCCTTTCCCTCTGTGGATCTGTGGACACGAGGATATGTGAGAGAAGCAGTTGGCTGTTCTACCCAACAGCTTATTTGGGGGAGCCAGCTTGATAAAACAGCAGGCATAATTAGTGGGAAAGCAGATGAGAGATTGGCATTGCAGTGTGAGGTGGGATAAGCACTTCCAGTTAAAATGCCTCCGGAGATTTTTCCTGTCTCCCCTTAACAAAAGGGTGACTCATGCTGAGGCGGAGATGGAAGAATTATTTGAGCATGGATGATTTCTGCTCCCTTGGAAACTTGAATTCAGGAGACAGAAACGTACTCACTCATGTGCACACACACACACACACACACACACACACACACACACACACACACACACACACACACACACACACACACACACACACACACACACACACACACACACACACACACACACACACACACACACACAGAAGGATCTACCTCTGACAGGCAGTGATTTCAAGGGAGTTTAAATTCTCAAAATGAGAACTAGAAATTTAAGGAAAATTAACAGGTATACCAAGTTCACATAAGATATACAGTTATTGTTTCTATTTATCTATTTTATAATTTGCATACAGTAAAATGCACTCTTTTTTTTGTCGGTTGTGGGGCCTGAACTCTGGGCCTGGGCGCTGTCCCTCAGCTCTTCAGCTGAAGGCTAGCGCTCTACCACTTAAGCCACAGCACCACTTCTGGATTTTTCTGCTTATGTGGTCCTAAGAAATCAAACCCAGGACCTCATGCATGCAAGGCAAGCAGTCTACCACTGAACCACCTTCCCAGCCCTAAAATGCACTCTTTATAATATATAATCTTGTAAGTTTCAACAGATCCATAAAGATACTGAGCAACTGCTGTAATGTAGAGATCCATTCTAGCATTGCCCCTAATTTCATTCAGGTGATCCTTCTTAGTATTCTCTGTTATCCACGTAGCAGTACAGCTTGCTTAGCCATTAATTAGTTGAAGGACATTGGGGTTATTTCTAGTTTTAAAAAATCATGATTAAATCTGCTATAAACATTCATGTACAAGGCGTGTGTGATGTTGCATGCCTGTAATCCCATCCAATCAGAAGGCAGAGAGAATGATCTCTAATTAGGCCAGGCAAAATTAGTGAGGCTCTATCTAAAAAATAAAATACAAACAAAAGGACTAGAGGGAAAACCCAGTAGTGTTTTGCAAAGCCTATGCAAGGCCCTGGGTTCAATCTCCAGTACCACAAAAAATTCATATTTGGGTTATAGGACTATGTTTTCATTTCTTTGGCAAATATCTTTAGTAGCATTATTGAGCAGTGTGTTATCTTTTTTGGGGGGTGGGGGATCTGGTCATAGGGCCTGAACTCTGGGCCTGGGCGCTGTCCCTCAGCTCTTCAACTCAAGGCTAGCACTCTACCACTTGAGCCACAGTGCCACTTCCAGCTTTTTGCTTTTTGCTTATGTGGTGCTGAGGAATCGAACCCAGGGCCTCAGGCATGTACCACTGAGCCACCTTCCCAGCCCCAGTGTGTTATCTTTATAAGATAATTTATAACTTAACTTGGTAAGACACCAAAAGTTTTCCAAGATATACTAGTTTATATTCCCATTAGCAATACACAGAGTTCTAATTCTTCCCCATCCTTGTCAATGTTTGGTATTACTGCTTTTAAAAAAGATTTTTACTCATGTATGCTAAAAATCTTTTAGTCATTTTAACCATTGTAATAAGTGTGAAGTGGCATCTCATTGATTTCATTTTTATTCCTTGTTTTAACTTTTCATTTCCTTGATGACTAATGGTGGTGGGCCCCATTTCATGTGTTTACTTGCGACCCACTTACCCACTTATCTTCTTTAGTGATATATCCATTCAAAATATTTGCCCAAGCTGGGTGCTGGTGGCTCACACCTGTAATCCTAGCTACTCAGGAGGCTGAGACCTGAGGATTGCAGTTCAAAGCCAGCCCTGGTAGGAAAGTCCGTGAAACTCTTATTTCCAATAAACCACCAGAAAACTGGAAGTGGCACTAAGGCTCAAATGGTAGAGCACTAGCCTTGAGCTGAAGAGCTGAGGAACAGTGCGCAAGCCCGGAATTCAAGCCCCATGACTGACAAAAAAAAATTGCCCATTTTTTGCAATGCTAGGGAATCAAAGCCAGGACTTGAACATGCTAAACAAGTGCTCTACCCCAGAGCCCTTTTTGGCCACTTCTAGAGCTTGAAGTCAGGGCCTGGGCACTGTCCCTGAGCTTCTGTGCTCATGACTAGTGCTCTACTATTTGAGCCACAGCTCCACTTCTGGCTTTTTTGGTAGTTAACTGGAGATAAGAGTCTCACAGACTTTCCTGCACAAGCTGGCTACAAACCATGATCCTCAGATCACAGCTTCCTGAGTAGCTGGGATTACAGGTCCAAACCACCAGCACCTGGCTTCTTTTGCTCTTTTTTTAATGTACTGTTTATTTTTCATCGCTGAATTTGAGAATTCTTTATGTGATCCAGACACCAGCTCCTTGCCATGCTTTCTGCTGGTCTGTAGCTTTTCTTTTTGTTGTATTAACAGGATCTTTAGAAGAGTGTATTTTAATTTTGATGCATTCTAATTTATCAACATTTTCTTTGATGAAACACACTTTTTGAGTCATGCTTAACTCTTTGAGCCACAAGAACTTCCTCCTATGAGATCCTAGAAGCTTTATAGCTTTGTGTTTTACACCTGCTTTCTATTTCAGGCTAATTTTTCCCTATAAGTTGTGAAGTTGGTTTCTCTAGTCAATTTGCTTTTCCATTTACTTTTAGAAACTGTTGATCAATATGTAGTATAGCAATATATTCAATGATTCTGAATCCAGATTGCCTAGGTTCAAATCACAGAACTACCTAGCACTAGCTGTATGACCTTCTGAAAATCATTTAACTTTTCTGTGAATGTTTCCTCTTCAAAAAGCAAAGCTACTACTCTCCAGGTTTGTGAGAAGATTAAATTAGTTAATATTTGTAAAGCTCTAGGATAGTACTGGTACATAATATCTATTATGGCAAGTACACACACACACACACACACACACACACACACACATACACATCACCTGTCATAAACCAATTCTGAATTCAAAAGCCCAGAGAAATGCTTATCTTGAGATTTTTTTAATGCAGAGATAAGATAGGGGAAAATACTATAAAAATAAATAATCTCTGGTCCCAGTGAGCCAAGTCTGTAAGTGGCAAAGCCATCTACCATCCACACATTGTTTCTTTGAACCAGAAATGCAGCTGAGGCTCCTGAGCTGTGGGACAGTATTTTTCCTTTCCTGGCCCAGAGCTAGCCATGGCTACATACATCAACTGAGCCTTTCCAAGGATTTTTTTCTCCCTGACTTTGGATACTTATTCTGTGTTTAGGAAGTTCTGTTCACCAAACTATGTGACACTAAACTTTAGCTTCATTCATCGCCTGCCAAGAGATATCTCATGAGTACAAAAAGAAGTAGAAACCCACAGACAGGATAAACCTGTGAAAATAAGGAATTGACTAAGAGACACTGTGTCAGGATGCTTCCACATCTCTTGGAAGATAATCAAGCGAAGAAATATTTAATTGGCAATGAGAAAATGATAAATACCATCAGAGAAATCGTGATGAAAGTTTCCATTGGTTTAGCTTGTGTGAATACCTATAGCTCTCAAAGATATTTCTCTATGTTTGGTTCTCGTGATTCCTCTGTAAGGAGTGTAGGATGGGAGATTCCATTCCATTTCATAGCTGAGAAATATGAAGGGCTTGCCCTTGATATCACAGCTGGTAAGCAAGAGAAAAGAAACTTAAAACTCAGTGCTCTTTCTACTCCACCATGGTTACAACTAAAGTCCTGTTTCCAAAAACATGGAGGGCCAAAAGAAGGCAAAATTTCATAACTTACATGTGTATTTGAAAAACAAATCACCGTAGATTTGGCTCAAGTAATAGATAACCCGTCAAGTAAGTGTGAGGCCCTGAGTTCAAACTCTATTACCCCAAGAAAAGAACATCTCAATGAGTATCTCTTGTACAATTGATGTTTATAAAATATGTTAAAGAAGAAAAATGCAAAACTCAAACAAACTAGTAATTTTTTTCTCCTTTTTATCTTTTTTGTGTGTGGGGGGGGTACTAGGTCTTGAACTCAGGACTTCCTGTTCATGCCTAGTTTTTTGCACTCAAGGCTGATGCTCTATGACTTTGTACTACATCTCTTCTTCTGGCTTTTTGCTGGTTAATTGAAGATAAGAGTCTCACAGACTGCTGTCTTCGAATTACAATCCTCAGATCTCAGCCTCCTGAGCAGCTAAGATTACAGGCATGAGCCACCAGTGTCTGGAAAACTAGTGATTTGTGAAGTTTCCCTGTTCAATAGATTTTTATTTAAAAACTATCATTGTGTCTTATTTCAGTACCCTTTTTTGTGGATAAGTTTATATGATTTGGGGAAGGGAAGGAAAATCACAGAAACAGTGAGACAAAAGTTGAACCAATACAACAGGGATACCCCACTAGACACCATGTTGGAAATGAACTATACAACTTGCCTGGGAGAGCAGTGGAGAGGGAGGGAAAGCAGCTGAAAATAAGGGAAGCGGAACGCTGTTAGACAAGAAATGGACCTTAATTATGTAACTGCAACCCCTCTGTCCATCACCTTTACAATAAAAAAAATCGCTTTTAAGAAAATCTAGAGCAATTAATGGCACAGAGGGTACACGGATAAGGAAAACACTGTGAATATAGATAGATAGATAGATAGATAGATAGATAGATAGATACATACATACATACATACATACATACATACATACATACATACATACATACATACATACATACATAGATCTATCACAGGGAGTATTGCCCTTGCTAGCAAGTACAAAGCTCTGGGTTCAATTCCTTGTACCACAAAAAAGCATGTATACACACAACACCTATACATATTCATCTTTCATTGTAGATATAAAAGTATACATTTAGTTGTACATATAAACATATGATTATTAAAAATATTATTGATATGTTATGGAAATCTCCAAGAAGACTTCTATTATACATAGTAGACTAAGGTTATATCATTGGTTTCTAAGACTTCCTTTAAGCTTCTTGAACTTAGAAGCTTCTTCTTTCCCTAGTTCTCCAGAGTGTAGATAGCCACTGTAGAACTATCCAGCCTCTGATAAAGCCTCAGGCCCGGCTTTTCCTGTAAAGGATGATGCACCCTTGGGCCATCCACTGACCTGTCAGAGTTTCAACCTTGTCCTATGGAGGACAAGAATGTCCGTTGTGGTCACTTCTGGAAGCTCTCCAGCTGGAATCTGTTCAGATAGAAGCTGGGTGTTACGTCCCAGCACGTGTGAAGGCGGGGCTGCTTTGGCTCCTTCTTCTGCCGTCAGCTTGAATTTGTTTGAAATAAAGCCGACAGGAGGCTGCTGGATTTGGGGCACATTCCTGTGTGTCAGCTACTCAGGATCTCTTTTCTCAGGAGCTTCTACGGTAGGCCCCTATGGCAGCTTGCTTTTGAAAGTCTCCTTCTCCTCCTTGGCTGTGCGCCCTGGGCCTGCGGCCCACCGAGGAGGGGAGCTCATGTTGGACAAAGAAAGAAGGAAGGAGTTTCTGCAGAGCAACCCTCAGATAATAAAAGAGCCAAAAAGACTTGGCAGCATTCCAGCAGAGAGGGGATTTAGGGCAGCAAGAGGAATGGAATTTGTGACGGGCATCCTCACTGAATAGGGTCAGGGTCAGTGGGAAGGTGATTCTTCATGAAAGATGTCCTGAATGGACTTGTGGGTGGATGAGACACTGGAAGCTCTTCTAGCTCTGATGAAGGTCACCATCAGCTACTGAAATTGTGAGGAAATCCATGGCCACTCAGATCTGCCTTGTGATCTTGGACAAGAACTTCTCCCCATGCTTCCATTTCCCCATCAGTGAAATGGACATAATAACTGGAACTAGCTCATAGGGTTGTGGTAGGGATTAAGTAAAACCATACATATACACTCTAGCATGGGATAAAAACACAATGCTGATTGTTTACTAATTAATTGTCTAGGTCAAGTGCCTGTAATCTAGGCTCACATCTGTAATCCTAGCTACTCAGAAGGCTGAGATCCAAGGATCATAGTTCAAAGCCAGCCCAGGGAGAAAAGTTTATGACACATTTATCTCCAATTAACCACCAAAAAGTGGTGGTGTGGCTCAAGTAGTACAGCACCAGCCTTGAACAAAGGTAAGAGAGACAGTACCCAGGCCCTAAGTTCAAGTCCCAGTACACACACACACACACACACATACACACACACATTAAAAAAAAAACTATATAGTGGAAGCCCAGGATGGAACTCTACACAAACATAAGTTGAAATCCTGGCTTGGCAACCCATTAGTGCTGTATCTTTGGGGTTCAGTATGTACTGAGAAAATAGGGATGCTAATAGCCCCCACCTTAGACAGAGCCAGGAAACACTGAGCAGAATGCCTGCATATTTCAATGGAGTAGACTTTGAAACTTCAGGTAAGAATAGAGGAAAAGCTCTGGAACCTAATTCCAAGTCCTCTTATTGGCTTCTCTCACTCACTTAGCCTTTTTTAAAGATAGGATGCAGAGCCCGAGCTTTAGGGGGATCTCATTTAGTTCTTGTCAAAAAATCCCTCTACTCTTGCCAGGCCTGGCTGACAAGGAGGACACAGGCTCCATGCTGACCTTGTGCGCAGGCCAGACTGCCTGTGAAAATGCAGTCTTGGTCGATCTGCCCTTTCAAGAAGATTTCTATCTCCCAGAACTTGACAGATGTTTCAGCCTCACACTTTAATTTGAAGTTTCTCATGTTACCCCCTCCCCACCCTCCCTTCCAGCCTGGGTAATTTTTCTCCAAAGCAACAGTTTCTCAGTTGGTGGTTGCATTCCAGAGTGGGTTAATGTGAAAGGCAGAATTGCCACATCTTGAATAACTTAAACCCAAGTGAAGATTGAGTATGAAACTGACCAGAATGTAGTATAGTACAATCCTGGGCTTTGGAGCAGTGCTTTCCAAATAGCAGCCCATGGAGCCCGGCCAAGGCCATGGAGTTGGGCCAAGACCATGGAGTTCCAATGCAGTGTGGGTGTGATACACTGCAGTGATGGCCACCAACACTGTGCAGCTCCTCTGGTGAAGAGTCACAGTGCCTCTTGAGCCTGGGCTGGTCTTGGGACTTTATTTGATCACTAGGATGCAACAGAAAGGACACTGTACATTTCCCAATTTCGAAAATGAGGAACTTTAAAAGCCCTGTTCTTAAGGTCTAGGGAACACGATTGGTGAACAAGCCAGACTGATCTGCTAGAGGATGAAGTCTTAGGTGGGAAAGGCCCTAGTACTCCTAGCCTTCCTCATGAAGTCCTTCTAATCCAGTAGGCACAGATGCTGTATCAGCTGACAGGGCATACATTTGTTGGCCTAGTCAAATTAGCTACTGGTCACTCCACTGAGCCTAAACCCATTTGACAATCTACAAGAATCAGGAGCAACTAGATAAATGATGATTTAGGCCTCTTAAGTTCGAGAGTAGTTCACTACATAGTAAAATGAATAAAAGAGAAACTAACTGATACAGAAAGGAAGGAAGGAAGGAAGGAAGGAAACAGTCAGGTCATTACCCAAGTGTGAGTGTGACATGCAGAGTCGTGGTAACCAACAGGGAGAGGTGATGGACAAGGGCGCTGAGTGACAAGTTTGGGAAAGATACTCAGAAAAGAGATAGCATTGCGCCAGTTAGATGGAAACTTGAGACTAAGAAAACTACCTAAGGTATGTGTTCAACAAGTAGCACAATGGTACGGTGACCAGAGAGGAAGATAGAGAGATGGGTATGGTGCAGTACAAAGTCACAGGAGGGTTTATATCGAACAGAACACTATCTGGTTTCCACCATTTAAGGTCATTATGGCAGCAGAATGGAAGATGAGTGCAGAGTGCTGAGTGGAGCCTGAAAACATTGGGGTCAGACTCTGAAATCATTACAGGAGTGAGGAATGTCCAGCCCAAGAAATTATTTGGTGCATGATGGGACAAACATTCATGCTCCTCATCAGCTGTCCATCTGAATGTATTGATACTTTTGAATGGCCCACAAAGGATGTCATAAATATCCAGATAGCCCTTGGCAAATAACAGCTTTCCCAACCCTGTGAGGTTAAGCCTACTGACAGCATATATGCTGCCTTGCTACTAAATTTTGTTATTTGATCCACAGCTCTAACAAACTTGAAGGGTCAAGGGGTAGATCGCCTGCCAAGTGAGCATGAGGCCTTGAGTTCAAACCCCAGTACTGCCAAAAACAATAGCAAATGTGAGGTCATTGGTATTGCTTGACTCTTTATATGTTGATTCCAAAATTTTTGTTCAGAAGTATTTAAGTTTTATTGCCTTTTAGTTAGAAAGTAATAATTGCATATACTTATGCAATACAGTACAATGAATAAGGATATCATTTCCTCATATTTTATGTAAGTTTTATTGTACATTAATAAGTTTTCCTCATACTTAAAAAAAGGAGATAAAAAATAAACCCAAAGCCAGGTGCCCATGGCTCATGTCTGTAATCTTAGCTACCAGGAGGCTGAGATCTGAGGATCATGGTTTGAAGCCAGCCCTGGCAGAAAAGTGTGATATTCTTATCTCCAATTAACCACCAAAAAGCTTGAGCTCAAATGGTAAATGGTACAGCACTCAAGCCCTAAGTTCAATCAATCCCCAGGACAGGCATAAAATATACATACACATATACATACATACATACATATATACATACAGCATCTGACTATATAGAGAATAGAGTATTTGGTTCATAATTCTTAATTTCACAATTTTGTGGATAGGATTAAATTTTTCCCTAGTTAGTTCTCTGAAAAGCAGGACCTCCTTCAGAGAACATTCCTCCTTTGAATATTTTAAACCCAAATCCTGATTATAGTCCCTCCAGGCATCCACATTTGCTTATAAACAACTTTAATATGTTATTTTTCCTAAAAGGTAATTGAGAAACACTTGTTTATTTAACCATATTAAGAAACAGTACAGTTTAGTGATAAAGATCATGGGCCGTGGAGTCAGTTGTCCAGGTTTGGATTTTACTTCTGCCATTTATTACTTGTTTGATCTTTAGCATCTTTTAATTGGGTAATAATAACACCACCACCCATATGGTGGCATGGTGATTAAAATAATGCAGCCCCTGGTACATAAGAGGTACTCAGTATTATCTATTATTATTTAATATCAAATACCCTTGGGACACCAGTCCATGAATTATGGATCTTTGTTGCAGGGACGATTTGAAAATAATATGTCATTTAGAATTAACGGAAAATAATTTTTCAAAATTCTACCAAATTCAGCATTTTCTTCTTCTGATGTGGAATATAAATGGTGTTTTCCTTTTTATTCTTTCTTTTTTTTCTGTAGGCCATGGGGCTTGAACTGTGAACCTGGGCATTGTGCCTGAGCTCTTCAGCTCAAGGCTAGCGCTCTACCACTTGAGCCATAGTGCCACTTGCCAAATTCAGCATTTTCTATCTAATTTTCTATAGCTGTGAAATGGAACTAGGCTTCTGCTGTCCACTAATGACTGGATCTCATACTCACTGTCCTCTTGACCAGTAGCAACCTTGAATTTTCACCTGTGGGTTATGTGTGTGCTATGGAGAAAGGGAAAGAGAAAGAAGAAAACTCCCATTTATTAAGCATCTAGTATGCCCCTGAATGGTTTACACAATGCTGCCTGAAGATTGGTGGCTTTTGGAAAACATGACTCCACGAGACAGCAACTTGATTTGGAGTCTTCTTGCAGTTTTTCTGATCTATATCAGTCTCTGCTAATCTCTGGCCTTTCTGTGCATCACAATAACGGCCAGGTCAACTGGAGGCAAGCTGACAGTCAGCTGAGGCACCCTGGCTCTCTTCCACATGGTCTCTCATCCACCAGCAAGCAAGTCCTGGCTTTATATGTGACGTGTTCCTAGAGCAGCCAGCTCTATCATGCAAGTACTTCTCAACTCTCTTCTTTTGTCCTGATTGTCAGTGTTCTCCTCTCTGAATCTAGGACTGTCAGAGCACATCCACAAACACTGCAAGAGTGTGAATATTGACAAAAGAGAACATTGTGGCCATATTTTAACTTGCAGTAGTGTAAGGGATAAATTTTTCCTCCCCAACTTATCCACAATAAGTTCTCTCAGAAGAGTCTTAGTGAAAGAAAGGCCATATTGAAAACTCCTTCTGATTCTCCCTCCTTATGAAAAGGAGAAGGAGCAAGGAGTCCTCAGTGGTTCTAGACCAGAGCAACCCCACATAGTCCATAAGTAGGAAGAAAAGTCCAGAGACCACAGCAACACTTGAATGAAGTCAGCACAATTCAAAGCATGCAAGAACTTAATGGGAGAAGAGTGATGGGAAATAGAAAGTAGGGCTTTGAGAGATAAAAATGGAATTTGGGGGTGCTTCTGAGAGACAGTTGTCACTGCATCGGGTTCATTATGCTCATCATGCAGTATGACGATTGCTGATAGGATGAGTTTGACAAGAATAAAATTCATCAGATGGTCAAGCCTACCTCTCAGAAGATGTGATTTGAGGAGACTTGGGGGCTGAGGTAGAGGGGAGATATATTGAAGGTTAACTAAGAGGAGAAGTGAGGTAAGTCTATAGAAGGTTTACTCCAGTTTTCCCTCCATTTCAACAGTACAGCAAGGAGGCTGGTTTCAGACAAGCATGGTGGTGGTAGGTGTTTGAAGTCCAAGCTACTCAGGAGGCTAAGGCAGAGGGACTCACTTGAGTTCAAGAGTTCGAGGTCAGCCGAACCAATTTAGACTCCACCTCAAGAGGGAGAAAACTGATCACTGGGCACTCATCCTAGCACTCTGTTTACCGATTTTGCCATTGGGATGTGATAATACATGGAAAACACTTAGAAGTTCCTGGCACACAGTCAAGGCTCAACAAGTCGTTGTCACCACCACCATTATCACACCTTCACCATTACCTATGTGGAGGTTACTTCAAGGGCAAATGGTGAGAGAAAGGGACAGAGAGAGTGAGACAAAGAGAGAGAGGCACTCACTCATTTCTGTTCTGTTGAACTGTACTTCTTCAGATAGGACATTAATCAAGACCGCATATGTATAGCTTAGGTTGATATGGATACACACATGTGTGCACATGCACAAACACACACACACATAATAATGTTCCTATTTAACTCTCACAACCATCCTGTAAGGTAGGTAGTGATATTCTTCCCTTCTAATAAGGAAACAAAAGTCCACAGATGTCAGGTAGCTTTATTAAGGCCATTTAGTTTGAGGCAGATACAGGATCCAAACCTACATCTATATGACTTCAAGTTCCAGGCTTTTTTTTTCTTTCTTAAATTTAACAAGTTTTTTTTTTATTTACTGAATTTTTTACTTAAAGATAAGACATGATCACTGCACCATGTAAAACAATGATGTATAAATGTGAACTTACTATTTTACTCCAAGAGTCTCAATATCACCTCCAGGACCATAATCCCTGAATGTCCTACTTCTGCCTTGCAAAATTACTCAGTGTGATCATCATGATGTGCATCTCCCCATAAACGTAAGTATGCATGACTATTACTGTTCATTTTCATGGATCATGTTACAAATTAGTCTACAACTTGTATTTCTACCTTTAACAATATATCAAAGGCCTCTTTCTAATGCTACTAATATAGATCTAGTTGATTCTTTCCAACAATTTTAGTCTGTGATGTAGATGGAATACACAAAGTATGCATTTTCTCTATTGACTGATGTTCTGGTCGCTTAAAGTTATTTTCATTTGTTTGGGGTTCTTTGGTAGGACTAACCTAGAGTCATCCCTACAGATCTATTTCTACATAGATGAATAAGTAGATGAATTTATACCTATAGGATATGACCTGAAACTTGGGACTCTCAAGTCTAAATTTGGTAGTTACCAATTACGATGAAATAAACCAAAACTCAGTGGCTTAAAAAAGAACAATAACTTTTTGCCCTAAATTTCCCAGTTCAGGACTTAGCAGGAAGGGAGGGATGGTGGATGTTTGGGAGAGACAGTGGCTCATCATACAGCCCAAACTGGACTTGAACTTGTGATTTTCCTATCTTAGCCTCCCAAATTCTGGGATTATAGGCATGGTTCACCATACCCAGCTTCTTTTTTCCTTATTAGCAGTCATAGCAGCTCAACTAGAAGTGGGAAAATCTAGTTCTAAGATGGTTCACTCGTATGGTTAGAAAGCTGGTTACTGGAAGCTTAGGGTTAAGGTCAGTAGCTTTGGTTCCTCTACACTTGGGCCATAGGCTGCTTGAGCTTCCTCATAGCATGGAGCTGGGTTCCTATCAGTGAGTAATGCAAAAGAACCAAGCAAAGGTTTTCTGTTAACTTCAGAAGTCAAGCACCATCCGTGTCTACAATCTACTTGTAGAAACAGTCACAAATCTACCCACTCAAATCCAAGAAGAGAGGAACTAGTCTTTGTGTTCTGATAGTGGAGGGTAAGAGTTCATCTAAAAAATGTGTAGGGTGAAAGATACTGGTACAACCACCTGTAGAAACTATAGTTTTGCTCTTTAAAGATCACATAGCAAGTCATAAAGCTAAAATTCAAATCTTTGTTTTTTTCAATCCACAATGTGGTGTTCTATCATCGGTATGTGAGTTGAGTCATCTCCCGAGGGTTAGATCCAATGTATGTAAACCAAGTCAAAGAAACAATAAACAGGGAAGTCAGCTCTGCACGGAAAGATAGGAAATCAACACATGCAGATTATCCAAAGACTTCAAGAGCCCCTGTCTGCAGTGAGATGCTTCTGTGTATACAACATAACAAGGTCAGGAAAAGGGAGCTAGGGACCCATAGGCGACTTCCAAACGCTGCTTCTATTCACCTTTTACCACCTATCCCAAAAGGAATCATCATTCATCCTATACACCTCCACATTCTTATCAGAATATAAATAAATAAATGAGTAAAATATAAAGAAATGTAGCTCAGCTCTGCTTTTTTGTTCCATGTGTTCTGTCTTCTTTTTCCATTTTTTGTTTTGACAGAATGGAGTGGTTCACATCTGGAAGACTCTGGAAGAGTGATAGGCCAGCTGGGCAGGAATGCTGTCTCTCACATTCAATGAACAAGGTTAAGTGGTCAAACAATGCCCAGATGTTAATTGTGTTACTATTCAAGTGAGGTCATATTAAACTTAAATTTCTTGCTTATATTGCCCACTTAGATTCCTCATTTCGTTACCAACATAAACCATGGTGTTCCTCTGGGGCTACATCTATTTTAAGGAGTTACTACTTAACTAAGCTATGAACAGTGTGTCTATAAGGAATAATCCTTACCACCACCTTCCATCCTGCAACCTTGCTCCTTTCCTCCCAGCTTAGCAGTGAACTCTTAATAGAGCTGCAAATGTTCATTATATCTTCACTCAAGAGGATTCGTCCAGGGAGCCAGGAAGAAGGAACTGTGACCAAGGAGAAGCAGACAAAAGGCTCATCCCTTTTCCCTCCTAAGAACTTGTGGGAGAATACAAAGCAAAATGGCTCATGTTATAAATTCAAAGAACACTGATTAAAATACTGAGCTCTTGCCAGGCGCCAGGTCATGTCTGTCATCCTAGCTACTCAGGAGACTGCGATCTGAGGATCTCGGTTCAAAGCCAGCCCAGGCAATAAAGTCTGTGAGAGCCTTATCTCCAATTAACCACCAGAAAACTGGAAGTGGCACTGTGGCTCAAGTGGTAGAGCACTCACCTTGAGCTGAAGAGCACAGGGACAGTGCCTAAGCCCAGAGTTCAAGCCCCACGACTCACCAAAAAAAAAAAAAATACTAATGATCTCAACATTAAATCATCCTTTGTCAAGCAGTGCATATATATAATATGCAATATAATATATATGTAGAAGGAAGTCAGGTAAGTAATAAGATGTTAATGTCCTCACATCCCCATATAGCTTCACCAAATATCTTCTTAAAATTTCTTTTTCTTTTTTTTTTTTTTTTGGGTCCGGTCGTGGGGCCTGAACTCTGGGCCTGGGCGCTGTCTCTCAGCTCTTCAGCTCAAGGCTAGCGCTCTACCACTTGAGCCACAGTGCCACTTCCAGCTTTTTTCTTTTTGCTTATGTGGTACTGAGGAATCGAACCTAGGGTCTCAGGCATGCAAGGCAATCGCTCTACCACTGAGCCACCTTCCCAGCCCTTCTTCTTAAAATTTCTGAGGCCACTCAATACCTTCATGTAGCTTACCTTTAAGAACAAATTTTGGGGCTTTGGAAATGAAAAATTATGCATAATTTATGAGGGAAAAAAGCTGTGGCAATCTTATCCATCTTACTTTCTAGACATGCTCATTAAGAAGAGCGAAAGAAGGGGTGAGTGAGAGAGAGAGATGGGTGAGAATGTTGGAGGGGTGACCTTGATCAAGATATATTGCATTCATTAACCTCTTTGTTAAATGGGAACTCCTTTGTACAACTACTTACAATAATTTTGAAAAATATTTTAAAGAATGAAAGGCAAAGAAGCAATAGTCTTCTGAGCCACACTGACAGACAAGACAGCCTCCTACAAACCTGAATCAGTGAATTTGAATTCAACTGGCTGACCCACTGGGATTAAGCAGAGAAGTCCCCGGCCTTTCTAAGCTGCCTGCAGTTCCTATAGGGTAAGACACAGAGGCTGAGAGGCAGAGGACCTGCTACACTCCTACCTCAACCCAACATTGTCACTCTGGAGTGGGCAGACAGAGGCCTCGGCAGACACACAGAGGTAATCAGAAATCCAGAAAAGGCTGCTCATTTTAGGAGGGCCACAGGCCTTGTCTGATCTCATGATAGGCCCATGAAAAACATCAGCCTGATATCTACTAAAAGCTAAGACACCTATTTAGGGTCTTTTCATTATGGAATTGGAGAAGAGTTGATAAACAAGTTGTTACCAAATGAGAGTCTGCATATCTTCTAAAAGGTCCATTTATATGAATACAAATGACTACATTTAAACCAGACTGCCCAGTTTATTTCATTTAGCCCAACAAGTTGATGAGGACTTAGCCAATTCACTACCCAAACTTGGCAGGTATGAAAAATCCTGACTGTCCATCTCTGTAAGAATCCATCTTTTCCCTGGGGTCTGAAGCTAGCAGAGCTGATGAAAAGAAGAAAACACGATGAGAAAGAGAGATGGCAAACAAAACAGAGCTTTCAGAGTCGGAGACCGTGATGTTCATCATCATTAATCAAATGAAAAGTCAAACCAAAGTTCAGCAAGCTCTCCATTACCACCTCCCACCTCTGAAGAGCCAACAGAAGGTAGACCAGATGTCTTTGAGAGGCCCACAATTTGTGGTTCAGGTACTTCTTGTATGTAAAGGTGGCCTATAAAATACCCCCAAGACATTCCTGTTGTTCCTGCCTTTAACTATGTACACTGGGCAGAAATTTGAGAGAAGGCCATTATCAACCAGAGGAGGGCTTAAAAAAAAGCCCTGGATAAGATTAAGCAAGTGAAGCTTCAAAAATAAAGAGACTTCCAGGGCATGTTTTGCTGTAGACAGGACTAGTATATGTTCACTAAAAATCCTTTATCCTCAATTTCATTACCACAAGTTTCCCAGCCTGCATTAACTGTTGATGTGACTTAGTTCTGGTTAGGGCTACATACAGAAATGAAGAGTCCCATGTCCTCCCTTGAGCTGTGAAAACTTCTACAAGATCTTCCTCACTTCCTTTACCCAGCTATCTTCCAGAGGCAGAGGACCTGGTAGACAACAGTGAAGCCGTAGCGGTGGCCAGGGCCTTGGGTAGAAGACTACTTTATGTGAACAAGAAATGAATGCCTATTGTGTTAGGTCTGAGATCTGTGGCTTTCTCTGTTCTGGCACTTAACATTGTCTAAATTTACTTGGTGGAGAAGTTAGATTATTCTAAAAGCAAGCTTCAGTTTTAACAGTTGGGCCAATGATAGGCTGTGATTCAGCGATCCTAAAGAGAAACAAGGAAATTGACACCCCCTCAAAAAAATAGCTTCTTGGATCAAAATTTTCCTTTCCAATTTCCAGAGGCAGAATGCAAATACCAACTGATTTGCAGGCTAAGTGGTCAAGACATGGATTCTGGTTTGTTTGTGTTTTTCATTTGCTAGTGATATCATGTCATGGGGATTCTTTACCTCTAAAGCTCCACTTTTTCACTTGTAAAATGGAGATAACCACATCTAATTCTTATGGTTGCCATCATGGTTAGATTCAATGAGATTACACATCTGACATGTCCACTCAATACCTCATGGGTAGGCTGCCTTAAGTATGAGTTTCCTTGTCTTTTTCTGGAAACTTCTCTAGACCATCATTTTGCCCATAATCACTGGGTAGTAGCAGGCCTCAGCAAAATGGCAGACACACATACTTCTCCCAATTTATCAAATGTAAAGGAAAGATAAAGGCTGTTGCTATCTTTCTCTGTGATGATAGTGGGACAACTTGACCAATACTTGCATTCCAATGATTGAGCATATTCATTTTGAATTGCATTTTGCTGCTCAGAAAAGAAAATCATCCTCAGGCTTCACAGTGAGCTAGAAAGCTTGGCCTGGCCCCAAAGATATCTCAGCAAGTCTGCTACCCAGCTCTAGTGGCCGGCCGCCAGGCGTCTGGTCCCTTAGCCTCAGTTGTGCAGCTGTGACTGACAGACAGCAGGATGCTGAGGCTCTGATGTGAAGATCTGATTTGGCTTCTAGAAAAATAGCAGCAGCAGCAGCAACAGCAACAGCAACAGCAACAGCAAAAGCTACAGCAAGCTCCATTAGAAAGCAGCCCTGTCAGCACAGCTGATGCTGACACCCTGCTGCACAGGGACCTCCACTGGAGGGCAAACCAGCAGGTAATTATGGCTTCCCAAACGTACTCTGTGGACTGAGTTGACTTTGGAGTCTAAGACAGAAGTCTGACTCCAGTCTGAATGTAGTGGGCCACTTCCTGACAACTTAGCAGAGGAAAAATGAAATGTGGCTTCTTCTGTTGTACACAGACATAATCCCTTAGAAGTATGGGCAGTTCTACTAGTGGGTCTGAACCCTGGCTGCCAACTAGACTCACCTGGGAAGCTTTCATAAACTTCTGATGACCAGACCATAACCCAAACCAATTACATCAGAATTTCTGAAGCCAGGACCCAGGCACCTCGAATGTTCAATGTTTCCCAGGTGAGGCTACTGTGGACCCAAAGATGAGACTCTCTGGCCTACAGATTGCAACTACTTGTCCAGGCATTAACTCCTTTGGTGCAATCAAGGGTGTTGAAAGGAGAGAGTAAACTCAGACCAAAACAATAGCATGCTTATAGTCAGAAGTTGGATGAGTAGAGGAGATGGGTCTTCAGTATTCAATTCAGTAATTGTATACCGTACCCTCCTAGCCCTCCACCCTAATGAGAACAACTTGAGCACCTCTCCTGTATCCCCACAGGGTTGTTGTGGGGATGAAATAAGTTACTTTTTCTTTTTAAAAAAATTTAATGTGTGAATTTATCTTTCCAGGATGCCAAGCACTATTCAAGAACTTTCCAAATATTAACTTAGTTTTATTCATTGAAATGCCTCCTGAGCCCTTCTACATAACACTATTAATTGCCTCTAAAATGCATGAACTTTTTTAACCCAGCAAATCCATTTCTTATACTTCAGGAAAAGGAAGTAATTAAAGACTTATGAAGAGATTTAACTGTATGAGTGACTGCTATTGTTTGGATCTTGACTGTTTCCCAAAGGCCCATGTGTTGAAGGCTTGCTGCCCTAAAAGGCAGTATTAGGGAGGTGATGGAACCTTTAAGAGTGGGGGGCATCCAACCTCATACTTCAAGGAAATAGAAGAGGCAATCCAAAAAAATCATATGGAACAATAAAAGACCCCGAATAGCAAAAATGATCCTTAACAGAAAGAACAGTCCTGGAGGAATTATTCAATACCAAATTTCAAACTCTACTACAAAGCCATAGTAATCAAAACAGCTTGGTACTGGCACAAGAACAGACCTCAGGACCAATGGAATAGAATTGAAAACTCAGAAATGAACCTACAGAAATATAGCCATCTAATCTTCGATAAGGGAGCTAAAAAAAATAGAATGGAAGAAAGACAGCGTCTTCAGTAAATGGTGCTGGAAAAATTGGTTAAGTACTTGTAGAAAACTAAAGCTAGATCCTTATATATCACCCTGCACCAGAATCAACTCCAAATTGATCAAAGACCTCGGAGTCAAAGCAGACACTCTGAAAACATTACAGGACAGAATAGGAGAAACCCTAGGTCTCCTTGCACAGGCCGAAATTTTCTTAATAGAGACCCAGAAACACAACAAATCAAAGAAAGGTTGGACAAATGGGATTGCATGAAATTGCAGAGCTTCTGCATGGCAAAGGACATAGCTAGCAAGATCAATAGAAAGCTCACCGATTGGGAGAAGATCTTCACTAGCCATACTATGGACAAGGGTCTCATATCTAAAATATACCTGGAACTCAAAAAATTAAATCCCCCAACAACAAATCCTCAAAGAAACAACTGCTTGATAAATAAGTGGGCTAAAGACTTAAAGAGAAACTTCTCTGAAGAGGAAATAAGGATGGCCAATAGACACATGCAGAAATGCTCAACCTCTCTAGCCATAAAAGAAATGCAAATCAAAACAACATTGAGATACCACCTCACCCCAGTTAGAATGGCTATAATCAAAACCTCTAATAACAACAGATACTGGAGGGGATGTGGACAGAAAGGAACCTTACTTCATTGTTGGTGGGAATGTAAACTTGTTCAACCACTTTGGAAAGCAGTATGGAGGTTCCTCAGAAGACTTCACATAGATCTCCCCTATGATCCAGCAATCCCACTTTTGGGCATTTACCCAAATGTTTACAAACAAGACCACACTAAAGCTACCAGCACAACTATGTTTATTGCAGCATTATTTACCATAGCTAAGATATGGAACCAACCCAGATGCCCCTCAGTAGATGAATGGATCAAGAAAATGTGGTATATATACACAATGGAATTCTATGCCTCCATCAGAAAGAATGACATTGCCCCATTTGTTAGGAAATGGAAAGACTTGGAAAAAATTATATTAAGTGAAGTAAGCCAGGCCCAAAGAAACATAGGTCCCATGGTTTCCCTTACTTGCAATAACTAGTATATGTCTGAGACAAGCAAAAAAGGTCAGATAAGTTGATGTTAGGTGAAATGAACCCCATGATAAGTATTCAAATGTTTTTTTCTTTCTTGTGATTGTTTCTAACATATTTATAAGATAATTTCTTTGTTGCTTTGTATGTCCCTCCCCCATGGTATAACCCCTGCTTTCACTGTATTTGATGCTGGTATAATTTGTGGAGGGGAAGGGAAAAAATTAAACAGGGATACAGGTGGACCCATTGCAACAATGAGATGTGCAAGTCGTTATGTCGAAAAACGAACTTTACAACTTTGGTGGGGGCGGGGGGAGGATGGGGAGGGATGAGAAGGGGAAACAAAGGAGGAGGCTACAATGCTTGATAAGAAATGTACTCATTATCTTGCCCATATAATTGTAACCCCTTTATATGGTATTTTTACAATTAAAAAAAGAAAAAGAAGGAAAAAAAAGAAGTGGGGCATCATGGGAAGTCCTCAGGTAATTGGGGATGTGTCCTTGGAGGGGATTAGGGGACCCTATCCCTTTCCTATCTTTCTTTTGCTTCCTGGCCTTGAGATGGGAAGTTCTGCTCTATCATGCATTCCTACCATCACATACTATCTCTCCAACAAACCAAATTAACTGGGACTCTGGGCATGGACCAGAATTTCCAAACCTGTAAGCCAAAATGAACCTTTTCTCATAAGTTGGTTATCTCAAGTATTTTTTTATGTCAGTCGAAAGTTGACTAACACAGTGATCATTGCTATTGCATTTATAGTGACAAAAGATTTAACAAACAAGGGATTCATGAAGAAATTATGACTTATTTTGCCAGTCCTAGGGCTTGAACTCAGGACCTGGGTGCTATCCCTGAGCGTCTTTTTGCTTAAGGCTAGCGCTCTACCACTTGAGCCACTGCACAACTTCTGGCTTTTTCTGAGTAGTTTACTGGAGCTAAGAGTCTCACAGACTTTTCTGCCCAGGATGGCTTCGAACTGCAATCCTCAGATCTCAGCCTCCTGAGTAACTAGGATTACAGGTGTGAGCCACAAGTGCCTGGCAAGAAATTATAACTTTAAAACTAAAACACAAAAAGCTGCAATCCACAGGGTCGCTCCTGTGGCTAGGTTATGATGCATAAAGATAGCAATCTAATACTCATATGGTAGATCTTGAAGAAACAAACTGCCATATTGTGAACTGTCCATGGTGGGGGCCACATGGCAATGAATATGGTGCCCTGTAAGCCTTGAGGGCAGCCTTCAGTCAATAACCAGCAAGATCCAGGCTCTCCATCACTCATAGAGCCCGTAGAAAATAAACTGTGCCTCCAGGCACCGTGGCCCGTGCCTGTAATCCCAGCTAGTTGGAAGGCTGAGCCCAGAGGACCACTTGAGTCCAGGAGTTCTGGGCTGCAGTGCGCTATGCCGATTGAGTGTCCGCACCAAGTTCGGCATCAATATGGTGACCTCCCGGGAGCGGGGGAACACCAGGTTGCCTAAGGAGGGGTGAACAGGCCCAGGTCAGAAACAGAGCAGGTTGAAAATAAACTTTGTCAACAACCTGGATGAACTGATAGGTGAATTCTGCCCTAGTCAAATATTCAAATGACAATACAACATGCTTGACACTGTGATGACAGACTTATAAACCCCTGAGCAGAGAATTAAGCTAAGCTCATCCTGGGCTCATAAACTATGTAAATTGTGTGACGTAAATGTGTGCTGTTTTACGCCACTGAGTTTTTAAAGTAATTTGTTGCCCGGAAATAGAAAACGAATGGAAGTATCACAGAAAGGCATTCTTTGCAATGAAAGACACTTATAAAATATGATTAAATAACAAAGCTCAAATTGGAACGCAATATGATCCAAACCTGCACACACACAGACACACACAAAAAGACTCTAGAAAGCTAATAATAAAGTAGAATTTGAGATGACTTTTTACTGGTTTTATTTTCCTTCTCTGTATTGTATAACATCTTTATTAGTGATATAATATTAGAAAAACATTAAAAAAATAAAATATCCAAAAGTAATCAGTAGTTATCTCCGTTTTTTTTGGGGGGGGGGGAGGGGAGTTGTTTTTTTCATTTGAGACAAGGTCTCGTTATGAAACCCCAGTGCTTCAGTTACAAGTGTGTGCCACCATGCTTGGCTAACAATGCTTATCTCTGGGGGGTGAAATTAATATTCTAAGAATCTGAAATATTATTTTATTTTTATGCCTTTAAGAGCTGCCACTGACTGGTATAATTAAAAAGAATAAATAACTCCCAATAGTTTTTCCAATTACTGAAAGATACTTCCCACCATCAACAACTCCAGATTTAATTAAGAGGAAAAAAATAACCTAACTAGGGCTTATCTGTCACAGATCCAGATACAAAGTAAAGTAAGAGCTAACAACAGAAACACATGGCCTGAATTCTAAGCCTGACTACCCCATTGTATTTTCTGAAATTTAGCAAATTATTTTGCTTTTCCCCCTCTGTTTCCTCATCTATAAATGGGATAATACATACCTCACAGGGTAAAATAAAATACTATATAAATAAAATACTATATAATTCATATTTAAGACAGTCTGACTTGTAATTGGTGTACAACAAATGTTGGTTTGTGTTACTATCATCATCATCATCAATAGTACAATCTTGGAGTTCTTAGGTTCAGCTCTTAAAATAAATACATTGGAAAAATAGAAGGCAGACCTTACCTTGGTGACTCATGACTCTAATCCTAACTATTCAGGAAGCTGAGAACTGGAGGATTGTGGTTCAGAGCCAGCTTGGATAGAAAAGTCTATGAAACTCCCTTTCAGAAATAAGCAGAAAAAAACTGAACTGGAGATGTGACTCAAGTGGAAGAGCACCAGCCAAGCAAATGAATGGCTCAAGACCCTGGTACCTACCAGCACAAAGGAGGTAAGGGGAGAAAAAAAAAAGGAGGAAGACGAGAAGGAAAAAACAATGCATCACAATTAGGGGCATTTGTTCCAATTTCCAAAGGAATTTCACATCCTCTTAAAAGACCTAAAGTGGATGCTGTGGTATATTGAAGACATAATTGCCCACTTGAATGTTAGAAAGGGGTTCTTTAAAATTAGCCTCTACTTCTTCTGGAGCGACATGGGATGGTTGGAACTGGCCCTTTAAGAATCGGAGTCAAGCTTGTTTGAGGTTTATTACAGGCTGTAATAAACGCATTAGTTATGGTGTGGGGTGAGCCAGGTCTAGGTCAAAGCTCTAGCTCAACATTCCAGGGGCCTCTGGTTGCTGGATGGGAGGTGGAAGCATTCCAAGGCCACCATGAAGCACAGCTGAGGAGCCCCATCTGCCCTTGGGATAGCGTTAAAACCTGGGCTTTGCTTGGGTAGCCCAGGTCAAGGGCACTTGGAAAACAATCTAGAGGAAGGGCAGGGCTGGTTCTAAAGAACTCCTAAGCTGAGTAGCTGGTGCTGTGGCCACAAGCAATGTGCAAGTGCCCAGCCAGGAAGGCAGCTGGGTCAGGGATAGCTGACAAGGTTTCCACTGCTTGGGACAGCATGGGGGAAAGAGGCCAGGCCGGGCCTTTGTACCTGAGGGTACAAAGAAGTGAAGCTCTTGTGGTAGTAGCACCACAACCATGGAGATGCCAAGAATGGCTTGCTGTTCCAGGGAGCAATTCTAAGACAGGGCTATCTCTAAGCAGTGTATAGCTGCAAAAACACCCACTAACCAGTCCAGAATTGCTCCCAGAGTAAGTAGAAATGAAATCCATCGAAATCTTTCCCAAGAAAATTCGTGAAAGACCTTCATGTTTCTTATACAGGACCTGTGTCCAAAATCACAAAAAAAATATATAGCTGTCCAATGACAGTATCTAGGTTGTTGGGGGTTATTTTTGCCAGTCCTGGGGCTTGAACTCAGGGCCTGAGTGCTGTCCCTGAGCTTCTTTTGCTCAAGGTTAGCACTCTACCACTTGAGCCAAAGCACCACTTCTGGCTTTTTTTGTTTATGGGGTACTGAGGAATGGAACCCAGGACTTCATGCATGCAAGGCAAGCACCCTACCACTGAGGCACATTCCCAGCCTCTATCTATTTTGCTTAGATCAGCACCTCCATAGTGCATGGGGGAAAGGAGCAGAGGCTCAGGGAGGTGATGAGGCCTTCCAATAGATCCAAGTTTCATTATTATCATGCTTTAAAAAAATAATAACCCTGGGGAACACCAGTGGCTCACACCTGTAATCCTAGCAACTCATGAGGCTGAGATCTGAGGATTGCAGTTCATAGGCAGGAAAGCCCATGAGAGTCTTATCTCCAATTAACCACCTAAAAACTGAACATGGAGCTGTGGCCCAAATGGTAGAGGAGTGGCCTTGAGAAAAAAAGCTCAGGGACAGCACCCAGGCCCAGAGTTCAAGTTCCATGACCAAAAATAGAATCTTGGGTGTTTGTTTTTGAAGTGCTTGGCATTTAACATCCCAATCTGAAATGTTGAGACCAATTTTTCCAATTCACAAGCCAACAAGTGGAAATAAGTTCTTGAGTATAGTGAGACTGTCCATGATTTAACTAATTTCTTCCCCTGGAAGGAACACGTAAAACTTGAAAGAACTGTCTACACTGGTTCTTTTCTTTTTTCTTCCTAATTTACTTTATTGTTGTTTTAGAGGTGAAATATAGTGGGGTTACCTTTATGTACGTCAGGTAATAGGTACAATCAAGATCATTATCTCATTAATTGTATCTACATCTCCACTTTATTAATGCTCTAAGGAGAGATCATGAATCTAGGTTGTGTTCATCTGGACATTTTACTTACAAAAGGGGAGAGAGGGGAGAGAGAGGGGGAGGGAGGGAGGAAGAGAGAGAGAGAGACAGAGACAGAGAGAGAGACAGAGACAGAGACAGAGATATGGAGTGTTTCATACCTAGTATCTGAAAGGTTACACATATCCCTGACATCCCTGTTCCCCTGGAGAGAAACTAGACATGTGGAAAGAGAGATGGGGAGAAAATAGTCGCTGTCTGGGCATACCCTTTCTAACAATAACTCTACACTACATAACTTGGTGGTTATCCAGTCATCTCCCCCCACAAAGCCTTTATCTCCTTCACAAAGCCTTTTTATTTGCTGGTCCTGGGCTTGAACTAGGGCCTGGACTCTGTCCCTGAGTCTTTCTGTGCTGAAGGCTAGTGCTCTACCACTTAAGCCATAACGCCACTTCCTGTTCTTTGGGGTTTTGGTGGTTTTTGCTTTTTTGAGTAGTTTATTGGAGTCTCACAGAAGCCGGGTGCTGGTGGCTCACTTCTGTAATCCTAGCTACTCAGGAGGCTGAGATCTATGGATCGCGGTTCAAAGCCAACCTGGGCAAGAAAGTCCCTGGGACTCTTACCTCAATAAAACCACCAGAAAACTAGAAGTGGTGCTGTGGCTCAAGTGGTAAAGTGCTCACCTTGAGCTGAAGAGCTGAGGAATAGTGCCCAAACCCAGAGTTCAAGCCCCACAACCACCACCAACAACAACAAAAAAAGAGTCTCTCAGAGTTTCCTGTCCAGGCTGGCTTCAAATGGCAATCTTCATATTCTAGCCTCCTAGAGAAGCTAGGATTACAAGCATGAACCACTGGTGCCTAGTTCCACAAAGTCTCTTTACCTAGCAAATCACTTCAAAACTCTTCAGGATGACATACAAAATCCATCTCAATCTAGTCCCAGTCCAAGTCATAGATGCCACTTTCTTGCTAGTCAGAATAACCCAGGGCCATCTGAGGCATAACCCAGGGCTCTGAGGGCATAGAACATTCCAAAAGTTAGTGGTTTTGAAAAAAACACTTGCTTAGCTCCAGTCCAGCTGTGTTCAACTCATGAGTCTATAGTGAACTATTGGGGTGCCTCGAATGACTAGAGTTCCATAGCTGGAAAAGACCATGCTTCGTGGGATCTCATACTCTAGCAGACCAGTCCTGGCTTCTAAACATGGCAGGGACAGCTTTATAAAAATGACAGAATTGTGCCAAGCTGCTGAAGACACATGCTCTGATGTCACACCACCTCACCTCTGCAGCATTTCACTGGACAAAATAAGACAAAGTCCAGTTTGGATTCAAGAACAGATTGCACATATTGGATGGAACTTCAACACTCCTACAACAAGTATCTCCTGTGTTCTCGAAGCTTTCTTACATCCACTACCTGAAATCTTCCCCTTCTCCTGATACTTACCCACGGCTCAGGCCCAGTTCAAATGCTTTCTACCTCATAATGGCTTCTTCTTTTGTTTAGTTCCTCACAAAACCAGAGGCTGAGATAAGGACTTGAGTACAGATATTGAGTAGCAAAGTGAGCTGGGCACCCATGGCTCATGCCTGTCATCCTAGCTACTCAGAAGGCTGAGATCTGAGGATCACAGTTCTAAGCCAGCAGCAGGAAAGTCTGTGAGACTCCTCTCTCCAATTAACCAGCAAAAAGCTAGAAGTGGTGCTGTGGCTCAAGGGATGGAGTTCTAGCCTTGAGCTAAAAAGCTAAGGGGCAGTGCCTGGGCCCTAAATTCAAACCCCAGTACTCATTCTCTCTCTCTCTCTCTCTCTCTCTCTCTCTCTCTCTCTCTCTCTCTCTCTCTCTCTCTCTCTCTCTCTCTCTCTCTCTCTCTCTCTCTCTCTCTCTCTCTCTCTCTCTCTCTCTCTCTCTCTCTCTCTCTCACACACACACACACAATGTGCAAATAAAGTGATGGGGGGAAATCCAATACAAGGGTGCTTTCCTGAGATTTATACTGCAGACAATGAGACACTGATTCTACAAGGATCCTACCAAAGCAATGCAATATCTCAGAGTTCTCTGTCATAAGAAGAACTTCAGATTGGAGCCTTTACCCACCACCTGGTACCTTCTATTGGTTGAGAGTAATCTCCCAGGAGACAAGATCTTCCGCATACCTCCAGAGTGCTCTTAAACTTGAACCAGGTCATCTCCCCAGTCCTGAGCAGAAAGACACATGTGCTGCCTTGAGGTGAGACACTATCAGCATGACCCTGAGATTTTCTGGAACTATCCACTGCAGCTGTGTCTGGAATCAGAGGGAGACCAGGGAATGTTTTGTGAGGTACCAAAAATGTCAGGTATCATTTCCTTGATGTGCGGTTGGAAGCGAGTTCTCTCTCCTCAGGGATCCTGGGCTCTGAAGTTTCCATCACCGCTCTGGTAGCAGCATCCAACTTTGAATGCAGACATTCATATATGTGTATAATCTCTGCCAAACTATGAGTGCTTGGAGGACAGCAGCTATAGCAACAAAACTTTTTTAACCTCTATTCTGGCTCCTAGTCCAAAGCCTTATCAGTTTTGCTGCATGAGTAAAGAAAGCAACTCTTAGACCCAAGATGTAGGAATGTAGTCTTCTACTCATTCCCAGCATCCACAACTTAACTATAAGAGCTTAGGAAGTGTAAGGCCTGACTAGTTTAAAAACAAACAACGAAGCTAGGTGCTGGTGGCTCATGATCTATGGATCATGCTTGAAGCCAATCCAGGCAGGAAAGTCCATGAGACCCTTACCTCTAATTAACCACCAAAAATCTGGAGGTGAATCTGTCGCTCAAGTGGTAGAGTGTTAGCCTGGATCCCATAAGCTCAGGGACAGCACCCACGCCCAGGATTCAAGCCCCAGGACTGGCACAAAGATGTAATTAAACTATGTAACTTGAGGATAGGGATAGGAGTGGGAATAATGGGGAAAACAATGAAGGAATGACATTGGTCATCATGCACTGTACTCTTGGTTCAACTACTTAACAATTAAAAAAATTAAGAAAGAAAAGGGGTGGCCCAAGAACTGGAGACCAAATTGAGGTCTCCCAAGCTGTATCTTGTCAGTGATATGATATCCCCTCTACCTATTTCTCCTTGCCATATAATAGTGAATCCAGTATGGACTGCATCTACACTGCTGTAGAAAGAGTCCCTGTGCAAGTGAAAGAAGAAAACCTGAATGAGAACACTCTCCCAGGACACAGTAGGGATTTCGTGTGACAGCGGTGTGTGTTTGTGTGTGGAGAGGGGCAGAGACAAAAGCCTAGCTGCCTTCTGGCACACCATTCATGCTGAATTATGAAAGAGTGAACTTCGCAGCCAGGAAGCTGGTGCTGCTAGCTCTCCTCTGTGCCTGCATGGAGTCTTTTTTTTTCTCCTTTTATAAACTTTATGGTCTTTTGCAAAAAATGGCTACAAATGCTGCAGATGTGGCAGGCTCCTGCGAGCAGATGTTCATGACTGTAAACTTCTCAGGGAAAAATAAATTAAATCTCAGCCTTTTAAGTCAATGGGCAAAATCCTAACATAACATTGTGGGCTCATGTGTTCTTTCTTTGCCCATTGTAGCGATGAAACCACAGCACTTCCTAGGAAGCACCCTGTGGGCGCCAGAGTCACAGAGACCGCCATGCTGTCTGGCTTTCACTGCCATGACTTATCTTCCTTTCTGGGTTTAACTGACAAGATGCATCCCATCACAGCACCGGAGGACAAACAGATCCAGGGACTCTACAGGAAGCAACCAAAGCAATAGCTCTCCCACCTCTGGGCTCACAGGAACTTCCAGCCCCTGCAACACCATTATGACCCATGCCAGAGGAGAAAGAATGGAGAATATCTAGACACCTGTGGAATTATTTAATCCCCCTCTTGTGTTGAAACCAGGACAGCCTTATAAAAACAGTAAGGCTAATCATCATGAAGAATGAAGGGCATTTGAGAACTAGAGCTTAAGAAGGAGCCACAGCTTCCTTGTTCTCACCCCCAACCCAACCTACCCCACCCCATTCCAAGAGCATCTCTTCCATGCTCATTTACCTAAGCACCTAAACACACCAGTGTGAGAAGAGATCAAGATACTTGTGTAAAACTATATACAATTTTACTTCAAAAATAAGGACAGAGCCAAGTGGCAATGGCTCATGCCTATAATCCCAGCTTCTCAGGAGGCTACTGAGAGCTGAAAATCACAGTTTGAAGGCAGCCTGGGCAGACATGGTCCACGAGATTCTTATCTCCAAGTAATGACCAAAAAGCCAGAAGTGGAGGTATGACTCAAGCAATAGAGCGCTAACCCTAAGCATAAAAGCTCAGGGACAGTGCCCAGGACCAGAGTTCAAGGCCCAGATCCAGCACACAACAAAAATCAGAGCAGAACAGAACATTCTCACTACCACGAGCAAGTAATTACAAAAGTTTCTTATCCTCCACCCAACTTCTCCTCCCTTTGTAGCATTTCTACCCACTTCCCCAGCTTAGAACTAAATGAGTAATAAATAACCATCTCCCTGACATCATGCTTTCACATTAGGCCAGGGCCTTGCAAAAAACCAGACTCCAAACCACTTTCAAAAGCAGAGTCCTCAAAAGCACCCTGCTCCTCCCTCGGACAATTCAACAAAGTACAGGCGGGTTCATAATCGGATTCCTTATAAGTGGAAAATAATGAGAACAACATCCCTTAAAACAGAGCTAGAGGGAAAGCCACGTGCAAAGATTGGACTTACTTTACATGTTCAAGAGTTTCCCAGGAAGCCAGGCCCCGACAGCAATCTAGCCAGCAGACAGCTGCTTCATTGCTAAGCCCAACCCGACCAAACTGGCCAGACTCCGCCCAGGTTCTGTTGATGGGAGTGGGCAAAAGGCCGAGGTTCCTTACATTCTCCAAGCAAGTTTGACCATCACTCACGTAAATGGGCAATTTGTTTTTAAAAGTCACTGCCAAGGGCTGGGAAGGTGGCTCAGTGGTAGAATGCTTGCATTGTATGCATGAGGCCGTGGGTTCGATTCCTCAGTACCACATAAATAGAAAAAAAAAAGAGAAAATAATAAAGGTCACTGCCAAGGGATTCTCTGACTGAATCATCAGATTCATGGAAGGATCCAGGGCTGGTTAATAAATTTGGTGGTCAGAAACTGAAGAGTTTCCCATCTGTGAAAACGACGAGTTTGTTTCTTGTGAATGCAGTGCAGGTGGTAGGGTCCTGGGGCGGGGTTCATTTGTGTGTGTTGAGTGCACATGTGAGCACCAGGAGACAATGCTGAGAACAGAGGTTCATAACCCCTACAATGACCAGGTGTGCTGCTGCATACCTGTAATTCCAGTTAGTCAGGAGGCATCGATATAAAGAATCATGGATTGTGGCTTGTGGACAGCCCATGCCAAAAGTTAGTGAGACCCCCATCCCAACCTATAAACTAGGCATGGGTGGTAGTACCTGTGAATCCCTGCTATATGGGATGCCATAGGTAAGAAGATTGTGGTCGCAGGCCAGCCACATGCAAAAGAATGAGACTCTATCTGAAAAATAACAAAAGCCAAAAAGGATTCTACTAACACTTGAGCCACAGCTGACAGAAGTGAAGGGAGAAATTGGTAACAACTTGTGGAATACAGTTAAAGCAGGGTAGCACAAGTAGTTCGTGTTCTGGCTTCTGTGGCTCAAAAGTTGGAGTGCCTGTCTAGCAAGTACAAAACCTGAGTTCAAGCCCTAGTATCACAGGAAGACAGGAAGGAAGGAAGACAGGAAGGAAGGAAGGAAGGAAAGAAGGAAGGAAGGAAGGAAGGAAGGAAGGAAGGAAGGAAGGAAGAAAGGAAGGAAGGAAGAAAGGAAGGAAGGAAGGAAGGAAGAAAGGAAGGAAGGAAGGAAGGAAGGAAGGAAGGAAGGAAGGAAGGAAGGAAGGAAGGAAAGGAAGGAAGGAAGGAAGGAAGGAAGGAAGGAAGGAAGGAAGGAAAGGAAGGAAGGAAGGAAGACAGGAAGGAAGGAAGGAAAGGAGGGAAGAAGGAAGGAAGGAAGGAAGACAGGAAGGAGAGAGGATAGGAGGGATACAGGTAGGAAGGAAGAAAGGAAGGAAGACAGGAAGGAGAGAGGAAAGGAAGGAAGGAAGACAGGAAGGAAGGAAGGAGGAGGGAGGGAGGGAAGTAAATACAGAAAATGGAAGAAAGAGCTAAGTAGTTAAGAAAAATATTCTGTTTAAAACATACTACAGAACTTAGCCAATAAAGGCTGGTCAGTTTTATTGTTTTCAAAGACCCAGCATTCATTGTCATTTCTATGTTGTTTTCCTATGTTCTATTTCACTAGTTCCCACTCTAATCTTTGTTATTTTCCTAACTTGTTTTCTTTACTTTTGGTTTGACTTTTTGAGACAGTCCATCTTTTCCAGGATGGCCCCAAACTTTCTATCCTCATGCCCTGGCCTCCTGAGTGTAGGGATTACAGGTAGGCACGACTACATCCAGCTCTTTCATTTGCTAGCTTCTTGCTATAAGATAGATTGCTCTTGTTTTTCCAAGTTTCTTAAGGTAGAAGTTATTTACTCAAAATCTTCCTTCTTTTTAATAGAGGCACTTACAGCTATAAAGTTCTCTGAAAGCACTGCTTTAACTGTATTCCACAAATTGTTACCAATTTCTCCCTTCACTTCTGACAGCTTATGCCTTATATATTTTGGATTCTGTTATTAACTGAACATATTTTTATATCTTCCTGTTGAACTCGCCATTTTAAAACTATAAAAATTCCCTTTGTCTTTAGTAACAATTTCTTAGAGTCTATTTTGTCAGATACTGGTATTACCTCTCTAGTTCTTTTTTTCTTTTGGCTGTACTAGTATTTGAACACAGATCTTTGCACCTGCTAGGCCAATACTCTACCCCTTGTTCTAGGACTCTAGACACACATAGGGTCTCAATTTATGCTGACACAAGCCTGAATTGTGATACCTTTATTTATGCTTTCCATGTTTCAGGGATGACAGATTAATGCCACCATGCCTAAGTTTTTATTAGTTGTGATGGACTCTCACAAGAATTATTGCCTTGTCTGGCCTCAAACCATGATCCTCCTGATCTCTGCCTCAAAGGATTACAGGTGCAAGCCATCACACCCAACACACTAGTTCTTTTTGGTTAATGCTTACATGATACATCATTTTTCTATTTGTTCAACCTATTATGTCTTTAAATCAAAGATGTGTCTGTCATAGACAACATATGGTTGGTTTTCAGTTCACTGTGAAACTGTCTTAATTGCACAGTTTATTAATGTATTTCATGTTTTACTTATTTCATAGAATTGCTAATGACCATACCTTCCATTTTTCTATTTTCTAGCATGTCTTTTTTTTTGTTCCTATAATCCTCCATTATTGCTTTCTTTTGTGTTAACAAGATAGAGTTAAGGTACATGTCTCCCTTTTTCTATTTCTATCATTTTTGTTTTTGTTTTTGTTTTTGGGGGGTCCAGTCGTGGGGCCTGAACTCTGGGCCTGGGTGCTGTCCCTCAGCTCTTCAGCTCAAGGCTAGCACTCTACCACTTGAGCCACAGCACCACTTCTTTTTTCTTTTTGCTTATGTGGTGCTGAGGAATCGAACCCAGGGCCTCAGGCATGCAAGGCAAGCGCTCTACCTCTGAGCCACCTTCCCAGCCCCTATTTCTATCATTTTTACACTCGCTGTTTTTAATACACATGCAGTCACTTTTCTTGAATTGGTATAAACTATTGGTTAATTTCTAGAACTAGTTTATATCTCTGTGTTGCTTATGCAGAAACTTAAGATCAGCCAGAGTGAGAGCTTAGGCCATTGTCAGTTCATTTTTTTAAAATCATATATGCAGCCCTGGGCAAAGTCAGGCCTGTACATAAGGGTAGCCTTCTAGATTGCCAGGAATATGCTAGAGCTTTTGAAGGCCCCTATGAACATCTCATTTCTTAGTTTTCCCATGTAAGTTTTTTTTTTTTTTATGCTTAGCTAGTTATTTGTCCCCAACTCCCACCATGGCCTTGGGCAGCTATGATATGAAACAATTGCTGCTGATTGGTTTTGACAAATGACAGTGAGGAGAAGGCTTTTCACACAGGATGAGTTGTGAGTCAGGTCAAATAAAGATAAGCTTTGTGAGGAGGGTTTTCTAAGGAACTGTAAAATAGGTCAAATAATGGCCGTTCTCTGAGAATGGGTTTTGGAGAGAGCTCCAATCCTACTCTGACCCATACAGCGCTGCTGGGCCGCTGGCCCTCACTGTAATCGCAGGCTGCTTTCAAGGCTATGACTGCAGTGGGGCAAGGAGAATAGGACTAAGGCAAGTGGAAAGGCCAGAAATGATCTCTGAGATTCCATCATCTTTTTCATAACTGCTCTCCAAATTGCTACAAGATTTTGATTGCTTTTGGTTAATTTCCAGAGTTCTAAAAAACAAAAAAAAGCTTATTGGATCCATAATGGCCAGTATCCTTGTTTCTTGTATGGATTTTTCAGAAATGTGACAGATAAATGAATAAACAAGACAAAAACAGCAACAAAGCAAAAAACAAAAACAAAAAAAACCAAAGAAACCTTCTTGTTCTGTTTCCAGGAGTTCATCTTTTTTTTTTTTTTTTTTGTCAGTCATGGGGCTTGAACTCAGGGCCTAGGCAAAGTCCCTGAGCTCTTCATCTCAAGGCAAGTGCTCTACCACTTGAGCCACAGTGCCACTTCTGGGTTTCTGGTGGTTAAGTGTCTTATGGACTTTCCTGCCTGGGCTGGCTTTGAACCACGATCTTCAGATCTCAGCCTCCTGAGTAGCTAGGATTCTAGGCGTGAGCCACCAGCACCTGGCTCCAGAGTTCATTTTGATAAATATTTTAAGTGGCACATAGGCATTGCACCTTTGTGTTCCTCTCCTAAGGGTACACTTATATATACTATTGCTTATTTTAAATTCTACTGGTTGTATAGACACTATTTTAAAGAAGTTTATAAGGCTAAAAAGCAAAGTAAGTTCTTGCAATTTTTTTTAGTTTGGGGGCATAGCCCAAGTGGTAGAGTGCCAGCTAAGCAAGTCAGCTGCACAAGTTAAAGGCTCTGAGTTCAATCTCCAGTACTGCCAAAGACAAAAAAAGAAAGCCAACACCTCTTTGATGTATATAAAGCCCCCTTTGAAGAAGGTTATATAAATAATACATGTCTTAAGACTGAGGACAGAGGCATCAAACACTGAACTGCCAGGCTTCAACTTTCACACATGTATATTTATTCAAGAACCCAGCACACATTCTTTCCTATATCCAAGGGAATTAACTTCTTTCTCTATATTCAAAAGAACAAATTCTTCTATGCTTACTTGACTCCTTAGCTTTCTAGTTATCAGTAAATAATAATCAAGCATGGTTAATATTAATAGTAAATTAAAGTTTACCTCTCAAAGACTAAAGATTTAAGCCAGTAATCAACAAATTTTAAGGCACCCATAAAGTATACTAAGTATTGTCATACCTGTCCCTCCAATATTTTCCTCACAGTATATAGTTTTCATGTTCAAGAACCCACAGCAATATGAGTGAATTTTGATCAGAAAGATACTAAGGCAGAAGACATTTTCCCCTACATATAAAGTCATACAATTAAAAAAGTGTGATCTCTAACTTCTCTGAAAGAAATGCCTAATTTGCTAGAGGAAAATCCTTGACAATTTGAATTTCTGTTAGAGCCTTTCATATTTGTAAAATGTTTCATCAGAAAGGGAAGATCTGGTCATTTCTCTTTTGGAAAAAGAAATTTTTTTTTCTTGAGTCCCCCACCCCACCCCCACCTTGAGTTCCTGCCATCTGTTGGAATGATTTGCTGAATGCTTCCTTAGGAGGTAGAGTCTGGTTTGAGTGTGCCTAATCTAATAAAAGAGTTATGTTTCGTGCTAAATATTCATTCCGAAAATGACAAGAAAATCCAGTGGTATCTTAGCCTCAGAGAAGGAAAAATAAACACTTCCATTTAAGCCAGAAATCAAGGTAGTGGCCATGATACACAAATAACTGGAAGATTTGAGGCCTAGTTCTGAGAATAGGCAGGCTCTCTGGGTGTGAGGTAAGCTACATGTGTTGTATTAGTCATGTATCAGCACAGTAATGCTACATAACAAAGCATCCTCAAAATCAGTGACTTAAAAGAATTCGTTCAAACACTTTCCACATCTGCAGATTGGCTGGCATTTGGATGATAGAGACTGAGGTTAGCTAAACTGACTGTAAGCTACAGGTTGGAACAAGATCAGCTCCAGAAATGGAAGAACAAAGAGTGAACAAATGTAGCAGTGGTACTCACTAGACACTGTGGAAAATGGACTATACAACATGTGGATGGGAACAGGAGGGGAAAATTGGGTCAGAATGAGGGAAGAGGTGACATGGTCCAAAAAGAAATACACTCATTACCTGATTTATGTACCTGGAACCCCTCTGTATATCACCTTTACAATAACAATAAAAATTTTTAAAAATTATATATACATGCATTTATATATATATATATATATATATATATATATATATATATATATATATATATATATATATACAGAAACACAAGTTACAGCTGGCTTGGATGGGTAACTACCTCATGACTCAGCTTATTCGTAGTCTAATAGTATCTACCTTTTTGTCACTGTTTAGGAACCCTTTACCCCTGGTATTTTTGGTTTTGATACCCCTTGTTTGTTTCTTAAGATATATGAAAAAGGTGTGGGATGGAAAGTTCTATGGCCAAACTGCATCTCTCTAGGGAAATTACCAACCCAAATAAGAGTGGAGCTGAGCACAAGCTTTGAACACGACAGCTTGACAATGAATGATTTGGGTCAAACAGATATGGCAATTAAAAGACATGAAAAAACCTTGCATTTCAGAAATGGAGTGCTTCTGAAATAGTAGAAGCTGTTGTGATGATTTCTCCCCTCTGTGAAGAGAGTGTTAGTGTGACAAGATTATAAAAATTGACCCAATTGCTTATGTCTCCCTGTTTCCACAACCCATTTGCCAGGGGACTCTGCAGAAACTTTCTGCTGCCTCTAGGCCTCAGTCATGTGGCTTGCTGGCAAAAACAGGAAGTAAGAGAAGATAACACAAACTGAAACAAGGAACTTGCATATATGCACTGGCTCCCTCTTGCCCTCTGCTATCACTGTGAGAACATATCTAGAATATGCACACATGCAAATGTCACAATGACCACCCCCTTTGTACAACGAATATATGCTGACAAAAAATCCTTTCAGGGCTGGGAAGATGACTCAGTGGTAGAGCGCTTGCCTTGCATGCCTGAGGCCCTGGGTTCGATTCCTCAGCACCACATAAGCAAAAAAGAAAAAAGCCGGAAGTGGTGCTGTGGCTCAAGTGGTAGAGCGCTAGCCTTGAGCTGAAAGCTGAGGGACAGCGCCCAGGCCCAGAGTTCAGGCCCCACAACCAGACCCCCAAAAAAAATCCTTTCAAAATTGACACAGGAGAGAAAAGAGCTTTTCCTCCCTTTACATGTGATTGTTATATAACCACCTTCTGATCAAGTCTAAGAAGTATCGCCAACCTTCTACGATGGCAGAGCAAGAAGGTGGAAGGCACTTGGGTTCAAGAGAGGTTGCCAAGCCATTTAATTAACTCTGGTGTGAATCACTCTTCTTTGGAAGTTTTGTTTTCTTTTGGTGCTAGGGATTGAACCCAGGGTCTTGCACATTCTAAGTACCTGCTTGACAACACAGCTCCACCTCAGCTCTTTTCATTTTGTGAGGTGATTCATTCTCTTACTGAGAAGTCTTAAGGTTGGAATGCTTTTGCCTGGTGTGCTTCTTTTTTTCTTTTATTTATAGTTGTGCCTTGCAAGCTGCTGAGCTTCTGTGAATGATTCTAGGTACTCACTTCCTGTCATCGTTTTCAGCCTTTGTAAACATTTCTACTTAGGAGCACAATGCATACAAGCCTCATTCCTGCTATTATAAAAGTGAATCCCTGGGAACTGAAGCATTCAAAGCACCTACCCATTCCAGACCTTCCATAAGTGAACACTACACCAAGAGACAACACAGCTATGGTCGGTCCACATCTTTCCTTAAGTCCACTAGCACTTGACATTCTATAGCTGGAAGGAACATGACCTTCAACAGAATGGATCTCTCTGTTTAGGCCCAGTCTCATTTCAATGACTTTTCATGTTTCCCTAGATGTTATTGGAAACCGTTTTGCATCCCCACCATCACACACACACACACACACACACACACACACACACACACACACACACACACACACACTTTTTATCTTGAAAATAATGCCACAAATCTCTGAACATGGTTGTAGCCTAGCCCCCTCCACCTGCATCTCCCAGAACTCCCTTGATAGAAGTGGGAAGGAAGTTAGAAAACTCACCAGTTTCTGCTGCAGGCTGGCACCATGGACGAGGTAAAAAACTATCTCCGACATACTTGAACTGTGGAGGTGGGGAGGGGGTCCCACCTTGACAGTCACATCTACTGTTCCAACAGGAAGCAAGGCAGGGTCTCTTGCATTCTCCAGAACATTTTCTATAAAGAGCTCAATCAATGCTGGGTTAACTTGCACAGGATGTAAGGAATCCCAACTGTGCTGCAGGTGGGTCTCATTCAGGTTCTTTGTTTCAGGCAGACCACAGAAAGATGCCCAAGTGGGGGTGCAGGTCATGTTTATTCAAAGCTTTCTCCAGAGATCCGTCAGTAGCAGTAAGCACAGCAGCTGTGCAGAACATAACAGCGGCTTGTGCACTGCCCACTGGCCCAGTCCGGCTGGACTCACAGACTCGGCCCAGCAGCCACCAGTTTGGTTCTGTTGCCAGGTTCACATTGTGTCCGTCAGGACAACCTCTATATCATGTCGCCCAGCAGCAACACCTGATCACATCCTGTTCTCCAATGGCCACACACTGTCCTTCAGGGGTGCCTGTTTATACCCTGTCTACACAAAGATGGCATTTGGCCAAGGATAGCCACACAAGGCCCTGCATGCATGTCCAGACTCGAGGCTACGTGCAGGGATCCCTAAGGTAGTACATGTGTACTGGACTCGAGGTTACATGGATATACAGAAGCAGCTGAATCCCAGTCTGGGGAACATACAAAGCCCAAAGCCCTCTAGAAGCTACAGTGAGAAAAGCCCGACCTGCTCCTTTTACCCTACACCAACTATGCCTCCCATGATGGACTACAGCTGACAAAATGCGTCCAGGTGAATCATATTCTTTAATTGGGGCCCCAGTTCCTCCAGATGGGTTTTCTGTTATGCACACTATCATAGGAAGCCAAGGAGAAGCTCACAGATTCACAGCCTAGAAGCGGTGCCTAGGCTCACTCTTCCCTGGCCTCATGCTCTTTCTCCTTCTCTTTGTGGGCATCTGAGGCTCAGCTGCCAGCATTTAGTCCTCATGATTCAACTGCAGAGGCCCTCCTACCCGCTAGTGCACACAGCCCACGCTGTCTTACGCTCCTTTTCCAAGCAACATTGTTACAGCTGCTCCCGGCAACTTCTACAAAAGGCTCATGAACTGGAGAGGAAATAATTGTTCTGCAGGACTAATATACAGAGTAAAATCTCCTCCAGAAATCTACCCCAAACACCCATTGTACTCCTATGACCATTTTTTGTTGTTGGTCAAAAGGTTGTTTTTCGTAAAAAAGCCATGAATGCTCAGGTTAATAAGGCTCCTTTGCTTTGTGCTGGTCCTGGGGCCTGAATTCACAACCTTGGCCGCAGCCAAGGTTTTTTTCCTCAAAGCTACCATGGTATCACTCGATACACAGCTCCATTTGTGGCTTTTTTGGTAGTTAATTGGGGATAAGAGTCTCACAGACTTTCCTGCCTGGGCTAGCTTTGAACCACAGTCCTCAGATCTCAGCCTCCTGAGTACCTAGGGTTATAGGCATGAGCCACCAACCGTCCATTTGAAGGCTACTTTTATCATCCCTTCCTTTTCCAACACCAGGAAATTTCTGATGGGCACCATAACATGGGAAACTGAATAAGCACTTTGCATTGCTACTTTCCTATTGCTACCTAAGAGCTGACCACGCACTTAGAGGCTGATAGCAACATAAATGTCTTTTCTTACAGCTCTATAGGTCAAAAGTCTGGGAACAATGTAGCCCAACTGAGTCCTCTCTTTCGAGTACAGTGGATAAAATGGTGCTGGCTAGGAAAGAATCCTTTCTGGAGATTTAGAGGATGCATTGGCGTCCATGATCATTCAGCTTGCTGGCAGATTTCAGTTCCTTGAGCTAGTTGTCAGCAGAGACACTGAGTTCCTTATAGCTGCCTTGCATTCCCCAGCACCCTGCCCTCTCCATCTTTAAGGCTCTCATGCTATAAATCTCACTTCCTCTTCTGTTACACAGCATCTGATAGAGAACCCACTATAATCTCCCTACTTTAAGGTTATCAGATCACTAATGTTAATTCCATCTGCAAAGTCCCCTTTGCCATGCAACCCAATACAACCACAGGAATAACATCCACAAAGAGACTCTAAATTCTGATGGGTCCCTGTCATTCTCATCCATTCCATATGTAAAATATATTCACCCCATCCCAGCATCCCCCAAGATGGCATCCCTTTGTAACCATCATTCAAAAAGCTCATGTATGACTCACCAATATAAAAGGTCCCCATCTTAGAATTTACATTGCTTGAATCAGATACAAATAAGACTCTGAGTATAGTCCGTCAACTTGAGAGCACAATTCCTCTTTATCTGTGGATGAGTGGAAATAAGGAACCAAGTTACTTGTTTCAAACAAGTAGAGCAGACACAGAATAAAAGTTACGGACATGCTTCCCTTAAAAGGGAAACATGCAAAGTAGAAATGCATGTTTTTTAATTCAGCCAAACTCCATTAGGCTTCATGGCTTTAGAATAACCCACAGTTGCTTCTCAACTTACTTCTGCCGTTCTTAGTTTCACCTTCTGACTCTCAGTTCCCGCTGAGTCTTCCTTGTTCACAAAAGTTAGCACATGTTTACACCTGAGTATATATTTCAGCTTGGTTCTTACCAACAGAATCTGGGGAGTCTAATTGTCTTCTTTTCTTCAGTGTTTCTATTGGTAGGAAACGGCAAGAACTTTGTGAAACTCCTGTAAGTGTTGAGGGATTCACTCCATTAGAAAGAAGCCAGACTCACAAACTTGTGTGTGTGTGTGTGTGTGTGTGTGTGTGTGTGTGTGTGTGTGTGTGTGTGTGTATGTGCGTGCGCGCGCTAGATCCCGGGGCTTGAACTCAGGATCTGAGTGTTGTCCCTGAGCTTGTGTGCTCAAGGTTTATGCTCTATCATTTGAGCCTCAGCTCCAATTCCAGGTTTGTTTGTTTTGTGGTTTGGTTTGGGTTGGGTTGGGTTTGGGGGGTATTTCATTGGCCATAAAAGTCTCACAGACATTCCTGTTCCAGCTGGCTTCAAACCATGATCCTCAGATCTCAGCCTCCTGGGTAGCTAGGATTATAGACATGAGCCACGGACACACAGCTACCACAAATATTTTGAAGACAATCTCTTTTCTTGTTTTTGGTGTCTACTAAGATGGTTGAGGATGATGCACTTATGCTTTCTACAGGGTCTCTGACTTGATAACAATGATCTGTGAATCACACTTTGAATCTCATCAGACCCTGTATGTGACTGAACACTTGGAGCTTTGTAATCTGCATAGGTTGAACATTTCCCAAATTATCAAGCATCATTTTGTTGAATGATTCTTTCCTCGATTATCTTTCCTCCCACATCTTATTATAAAGAATAACCAAACTTTTCCTTGAAATATATTGCTGAGAAGTCTCAACTAGTCATGTTTTTATAAGTTCCAATTCCTATAAAATTGCAGGACTCAATTCTGCTCAGTCTTCTACCACCATTACAATGATCATTCTTACTCTGGTTTCCAAAATCATGTTTCTCACTCTTTTTTTAGTGTCTTAACATGTGGTTAATTTCATGTTATATGAATTCTACTTCAATGATTTTTAATTAGAAAATGATGGCAGTTATTAGATGAATGTAACAAAATCTTGAATAATTCTTTTGGAAAACATGAGCAATGGATTTCTGATTTTTTTTCTCTTAGCAATCATGTTGAGCCAATTTGTGCCTATGTATGAATATGGCCTAAGAAAACAAATCTGTGTTTCAAAACAAATATCCAGAGCTACTATGAAATCCATATGTCCCAGGCATATGCTGTCTGGAGAGGAGTAAGCCCTAGCAGCAGGACAAGACTCTCCTCCACAATGCAGCAAGACCAGAGTAAGCCATTCCCATTTCCTAAGAATTTATCTGAAACCTTTGTTTATACATGTTAATTGTACAAAATGGTTCCATCGTAACATTTCCATACATACTTATCCTTTGATCCAATTCACCACACATTACAATTTGTCATCTACTTGCTGGCCCATTTTCTTACCATTTTTAACAAGTGCCATTATTCTACTTTGATACATGAATGTACATACTTTGATCATATTCACACTTTCTTCACATTCCCTTCCCATTTATTCCCATCACCAAACCAGCCCTGTTTTACACTTACAGCATTCAATATGTTTATGCCTACATTCCCCATATGAGAGAAAACCTCCAATCATCTTTCTCAGCATGGTGTATTGCACCTAATATAGTTACTGCCACATCTATTTTCCTGAAAGCAATGTAAGATCACTATTCCTTATGGTGAATAGTCACATTTTTTGGTCGATTCATCACTTCATGGGCATCCAAGCTGACTTGAACTTGGCTATGGTGAGCAGTGCCACTAAAAACACGGATGTGCATATATCTCTATGGACTTAACATTCCTTCAGATACATGCCCACAAGTGATATAGCAGAATCCCACGGCAGATCTCTGTTGTACTTGATGGCAGGCACTCTACCACCTGAGAGGGCCTTCAGCCTTTCTGTTTTACTTATTTTCCAAGGAGGGTTTGGCCTTATTTAGGCTGGCTTTACCCTGATTCTCCTACATAACTGAGATGCCAGGTCTACAACACTGCACCCAGCTTTTATTGGTTCAGATGGGTTATCATGAACATTTTACCCTGCCTGGCTTTAAACTGTGATCCTCCCAATCTCAGCCTCCTAAATAGTAGGTTTATTGATGTGGGGCATTGATTTGTTTTTAGTGTTATTGTTTTGTTTTGTTTTTCGGTCATGGGGCTTGAACTCTAGGCCTGGGAGCTGCCCCTGAGCTCTTCAGCTCAAGGCTAGCACTCTACCACTTGAGCCACAGTGCCACTTCTGGTTTTCTGGTGGTTTATTGGAGATAAGAGTCTCAATGGACTTTCCTGCCCCCACTGGCTTTGAACCACGATCCTCAGATCCCTGCCTCCTGAGTAGGTAGAATTACAGGTGTGAGCCACTGGTGCCCAGTGTATGGGGGTTCCTCTCTCCTCCCCCACATCTTTACCAACATTTGTTTTTGTTTTCTTGATGACAGCCATTCTGATTGGGGTGAGATGAAATCTCATTGTCTTGGATTTATATTTTCTTTATGGCTAAGTATGTTGAACATTTCTTCCAGTACTTATTTTCTACTTGAAAATTAATTCATTTAACCGTTTGGTAATTGGATTATTTGTTCTTATAGTGTTTTATTTTCCTGGCCCTTTACCCATTCTGGTTATTAATGCCTTATCAGATGAATAGCACTCAAATATTTTCTGTGGTTCTATACATTATCTCATCACTCTTGTTATTGAACCTTTTGCTCTGCAGAAACTTCTTTTTATTTTGCCGGTATTAGGGCTTGAATTCAAGTCCTCATGTTCTCACTCAGCATTTTCAACTCACAGCTGGTACTCTACCACTTGCTTCTTTTTTATTATTGTATTTGTATAGTTGATATGCGAAGAGGTTACAGGTACATGAATCCGGTAGAGGCCAAGGATCCAAACTCTTCTCCTAAACCCTCTGCAGCTACCCAGGAAAGACTCCTGGGGCACAGCTCCGCCCCTGCACCAGCAAACTACAACTCCCAACTCTCCCCAAAACTCTGGCCAGAGGTCAGCAAGCCTCCCCTTCCGCCCCCCACCCCCATCTGAGAAAGGCAGGTAGAGAGGCACCTGGGAAAACCACTTGATTCTTGATCCTCAGCTCTCAGCCTTCTAGTATTTAGGGTTACAGGAATGAGTACCAATGGCCAGCTTGTACAGAAGCTATATACTTGATGCAGTGACATGCGTCAATTCTTGCTGAGTTATTGGAGTCCTATGCCTATACATACCTAACATGTCACTTGTGCCTTTATCTTCTAGTGTTTCAAAGTATTAGGTCTTAGGTTAATATTTCTGATTCATTTTGAACTAATTTTTGTACAGAGTAAGAGACAGGAATCTAGTTTCAGCCTTCTATATGTGAATACCCATTTTCCCAATACCATTTGGTGTGAAGCTACTGTCTTTTCTCCACATATGTTTTTGGCACCTTTGTCATAAATCAGATAGCTGTACTATGTGAGCTTATTTCTAAGTGCTCTATTCTGCTCCATTGGTCTATGTGTCTGTGTTTTTAATGTCTTTTATTGTGAAAATACTGTACAGAGGGGTTACAGTTACATGAGTAAGGTAAAGAGTACATTTCCTATCAAGCATTGTTGCCTCCTCCTTTGTTTTTCCCCTACCATCCCTTCCTTCCCACCTTCTCAACTACACTCACCGCCCCCACACACACACACCTAAATTGTAAAGTTCCTTTAACGTCTTGTACATCTCATTGCTGCAATGGGTCTACCTGTATCCCTATTTAAACATTTTGTTTTTTCCCTTCCCCTCACCTTCCCAAATTATACCAACATCAAATACAGTGAAAACAAGGGTTATAAGCATGGGGGAGGGACATACAAATCAACAAAAATAAATAAAAAAAAAAACCAGAAGTGGTGCTGTGGCTTAAGTGGTAGAGCACTGGCATTGAGCTGAAGAGCTGAGGGATAGTGTCTAGGCCCAGAGTTCAGGCCCCACGATTGATTTAAAAACAAAAAAAGAGTATCAGACTTTCCTTCCTTCCTTGGTTGGCTGTGAACCACAAGCCTCAGAAGCAGAAATTTTTAAAAAGATAAAATGACTTCTTTGCTAGTGTCTTAAAAGATATAAAATGGTGGCCTTAATAATGGGAATACTAATTTTCTTTGAAATTTTCTATATTAACTTGTATTATTAATTTTGAACATATTTTTATTAGATGTTAGCTTTATTGAGAGAAGGGCGTAGGACTGGTATGTCAGACTCACTGAATGCACACACAATGCATGCTATGTGTCTGTTTTTGTGCCAGATTTTTTTACACTCTTAGCCAAAAGAAAAAACAAATTAGAACAATGTTGAGATTTCATTTCAGTCTAGTCAGAATGGCAAACATCAAGAAAGCAAACAATAACAAATTCTGTCCTAGATGCAGGAGAAAAGGAACCATTGTATGTTGTGGGTAGAAATGTAAACTAGTACAGCTGCTATGGAAATCAGTATGGAAGGTTTGCAAAAAAAAAAATACAAATAGAACTACTGAATGATCCTGCTATACTCTTCCTGTGCATATATCCAAAGGAGTGTTGGTTATCATACAGTAGAGCCACCCACACACCCATACTTATAGCAGCACTATTCACAATAGCCATACTAGGTGCCCATAAAATTATGAATGGAAAAGGAAATTGGGATACGTACACACACACACACACACACACACACACACACACACACACACACACACATACATACAGAGGGGGGAGGGAAAGAATGTAGCCTTGCTCAACCAGATAGAAGCAAGAAATTATTCATTTGCAGAAAAATGGATAGGAGTGGAGATCAATTTGTTTTGTAAATAAGCTAGACAGAGGAAAACAAATATTCCACATTTTCATTCATAGATAGAATCGAGACTGAAACAGAGGAGGAGGGGGAAAAGGAGAAGGTGACAGAGGCATGAATATAATTGAAGTACCTTATATACAAGTATACAAACAGAATATTGAAAGCCATTAGAAGCTGTTGGGCACCCAGTAGCTTATACTTATAATCCTAGCTACTTGGTTGCTAAGATTGAAGGACTGATGTGCAAAGCCAGCCCAGACAGACAAATCCACAAGACTTTACTTAGGGGTGTGATTGGTATTTCGGGTGCTTAAACACACCTGCTTTGTGGAGTTCAATGCCTAGGGGTGTGCTGAAGTAGTGGAGTTGCCTTCAATTCCTTCTTCTTCCTCTATGTTGTCTTGTGACACCTGTGCTTGACAACCCAGTACTCTTAATGCCATGTCTGATCACTCACTCTCATCTGAGAAAGCTGTTGAACAGGCTATCCTCTAAGTAGGCCTATGCCCTCGTTAGACATTTCATATTACATCTACCAGTATGTATGACTAAGGACGCTGATGCATATAATGTGAGATGTCTAATGAGGTCCCTGGTGCCAATCCACAAGCCTCACCTAAGACCGCTTCACACTTTGCTCAATGTTCTCAACGATGCCTATTCTGCCAACCCTCCAGCAGCCCAGTACTGGGCAGTCAAAGTCACCGCTGAACAAACATCCCAGCATTGATACCATGACACAGAATCACTTTGCATGCTGAAGAATGAACACCCCTCCCCACCTCATCCTAATTCTGCCTGGAATTAGGCCTTGTGCCTACTTTACACAAGCTTGAAATCACCTCTGGACACTTTTATAAATGCCTATTTCTCCATTGTTAGACTGGTAATCCTCTGTTTGCAGAAGGCCTTTGGGTGCTAAAGAAATATTCCCTTTCTCTATCCAGATCCTTATGACTCCCCCCAGTACTCTCCTCCTCCTACAGATTGTTCTGGGATGTCTAAGACTCTCCCGAATACTATTTTCTGATGGAGATCCTTGTTGCCCAACTAATGCCTGAAGTTTCTAAGTGTTACACACACATTATTATGGGTAACATAGATGAGGAAGTCAGGAGTAGAGAAGCAAGGAATGTGTCCCAAGATTACCAAATACTAAGTGTTTGAGCCAGAATTTGAATCTAGACAGTCTAACTTCAGAGGGGTGTTTGCAACCACTATGTGCTATGCTAGCCTAGGACCATCCTTTAGACACTCATTTTGACTAGGGATAGAAGTGACAAGTGGAAACCATCCCCAACCTCCAACTGGACTACAAGGCAATTAAAGAAAAACAGTGCTGGGGAGAAGCAAAGGTGACTGAAATCAATTTGAAAAGGAGATAGAGTAAAGGAGCAAGACAGTAATGAGCTCAGAATACTAAAGCTTTAAACTCAGTTTCTTTCCATATGTCTTCTGTCTCACTGCAGCTGAAAGTTGACTTTCTTGCTCTCCAGATTATCATTCATGGATGCTGACAAATTCTATGCTCAGAGAATAGAGTGGAAAAGCTGTGATCTCCACTGAGCCAAGTCAAGCTCCACACATGGTGAAGCCAATTAAAAAAGTTGATTGGGTCATATTTTAAAACATTTAATTATTGTGTCTATCAGCCAAGGAAGGAAGGAATGCAATTTAAAACTTAAAGTCACTATAATTAGCTATTTTGCCATCTAAGGAAAAAATTTTATCATTGAAAAATAGATACCTACATTGTTTGTCCCCCTCATAAATGTTGGTCAAGAAAAGAATAAGAAAATACTGGAGTATGAGTGCCTGTACATTTTTCTGTGCTGCTCAAGGTCAGGTCAAATGATGGCAAGGTAGGGGCTGGCGTTGACCTGTAGATTTGATTGTTTGGTCTGCATATTGTCAGCTTGCAGTAATTTCTTTCCTCTTGGTGTTTGAAATTAGAAATACTTGCCAGCATAGAAAAAAATAGGCAAGTTTTCTTTGACAGATGTATTGCAAATAAGTTCTACTGTTCTGTAGCTTGCCAAAATTCTCTTAGTCATGAACTCTTATAAACAAAAGTTTTTGTAAACTTCAATGAAATCCAATTTATCAATCTTTTCCTTTATGGTTAATATTCTGTGACATGTTTTTTTAAAAAAAAACTCTTTATGAAATTCATGAAGATATTATCCCATGCTTTCCTCTAGCTTTATTGTTATACCTTTCATAATGAGATCTCTATTACATCTTGAATTAATTTTGTGCATGGTAGGAATTCCAGGTTCACTGTTTTCCATATAGATTCAATTGCTCCAGCACCATTTACTGAAATGGTGCTGAATTATTCTGGCTTCTTAAATTACAAATCAAAAGTGTTTATGTGTGGATGTATTTCTGGGCTCTTCATTCGGTACCATTAATCTGCTTACCATTTGCAAAAACGTATACCATACTGTCTTAATTACTGTAGCTTTATAATAAGTCTTGATATTTGCTAATCTAAGTCCTCCAACTACTCTTCAAATTTATCTTGATGATTCATTAGCCTGAACACTTAAAATTGGTGCATGTATGGAATCTAGATCTTAAAAGTTAAAAAAAGAAAGAATGACACAAGTGTAAAATGAGGGAACTGTTTGGAGATAAGAGCTAGTAAGATAGCAGAGGAGAGAAGAAGAGGGCAAACCCAGAAGTGAACATGACTGAAGTTATTCATATGCTATTAGAATACCAAAACCCATTAAAATTGTTTAAAAGGAGCCAGGCACTGGGCTAGCAAGGTGCTGGTAAGCTCACACCTGTAATCCTAGCTACTCAGGAGGCTGAGATCTGAGGATCATGATTCAAAGCCAGCCTGGGCAAAAAAAAAGTCCCCATGAGACTCTTATCTCCAATTAACCACACAAAAACCAGAAGTGGTATTGTGGCTCAAGTGGTAGAGCACTATCCTTGAGCACAAAGTGGCTCAGGACAGCACCCAGGCCCTGAGTTCAAGCCCCATAACTGACAAAGGGAAAGGAAGGAAAGGGATATGAAAGAGTAGTATAGGGAGGTTTTTTTTTTTTAAATCAAAGTATATCATATGCATGTTTGGAACTCTCAGTGCATATATGTTACAAGTTAACAATTATGTAACCAACACAAAAGAGATGAACTGGGCAAGGATAGGAGATGACGCATTGAATCTCTACATAGTAGTGCCTTTACAGATGGACTAGGCAGGCTCCAATTTGCCACAGTACCCATCATTCCTTATTGTTTACTATCACCACAGCAGCTGGGCCAGTGCTACCCTCCATCTTACTCCAGACTCATTTGTCCTGCTACCTAGACCCAGGAAATATCTGAATTAATAGACTAACTTAGCTGGGCCTTTTGCTGTAGCCATGAGGAGTATCCCAGGGGGAAGCTAAACTCTTCTAGATAATTGAGGAAAATAGAAAGAAGCCCGAAGAGATCCTCTGTGAGCAAAATTCCTATATTCCAGCACTCCTGACATTTTGAGCCAGACCACAATTTGTTTTGGGGGCTTATCCTGTGCATTAGAGGATGTTTAGTTAACATCCCTAGCCTATATCCACTGGATTCTCATAGTATTCATCACTGCAACTACCTCCAGTCACTGCCAACTGTCTCCTGAGAAGGAGGCAAAACTGCACTCATTTGAGCACTTAGAGCAGAAACAAGACAAGTAGATGCTGTCTGCCACTGGGTCAGAAGTGCTGGCAGATCTGCCACGCTTCCGAGCTCCCCATCTTTTCTCGGCCAGCAAAAACAAAACAATGAATCTGTAAAAAGGGAAAGGAGGGTAGGGCACCAGTGACTCATGCCTGTAATTGTAGCTATTCCCGAGGCTGAGATCTGAGCATTATGGTTGGAAACCAGCCTGAGTAGGAAAGTTTGTGAGACTCTTGTCACCAATTAACCACCAAAAAGCCAGAGTTGAAGCTGTGACTCAAGTGTCCAAGTGCCAGCCTTGGGTGAAAAAGTTAGGCAGTAGCACCTAGGCTCTGAGTTCAAGCCTCCATATCAGCACACACAAAAAAATGAGGGAAGGAGGAACACTTTGGTGAAAGACTGGACTGTGGAGTGTGGAGCCATGGAGACACAGGATGTATCATAAACTCCAAGAGGAATCTTTCACAAAAAATATAATATAAGCAATGTCCCTGGGAGTTATACATTGTGCTAAGCCTGGATATAAACTACTTAAAAGCTCTGATCTCCTTAAATACCCTATCTATTCTGCCTCTTTCCCAATCTACTCTGTCCACCATTCACATACACAAGACGTGCATAAATGTTACTAGTGGGGCTTCCAAAGAAGCATCTCAGAGCAAGAAGTGGCAAGCTCATAAACATCAGTCTGTCCACCATCACTCCTGTCTTTCAGAATCTCCTGAAAGACCATGATGCAGGCTCCTGACACACATGGACTGAGATTTGAGCCAATTTTCATTTGAATTTCAAAGAACATGCATCACAGTTCTCTGTATCTGTATTTAATTTGCTTTCCTTTATTTCATTCCCCAAGCATAATATTGCTTCCCCTTGGCTCTCTTTCAGCATTGTAGTTTTGATTAAGTCTAATACAAATGGTAGAAGTATGTGGTCTATTTTGTAAGGTTGTACCAAGGATGGTAGTAGTCTACCCCTAGACAAAGAACAAGAGGTACATTCTCCCTGGAGAATTTAAAAACAATAAAACTCAGTAAAAGTCAGCTTTTATTATCACCATGTAGTTGTTAGTAATCCCTAGCAACGTTGATATTAAAATAATCCTCCAACCAAAAAGTATTTTTATTGATCTGCCTTCTAAGGCAATTACTGTGGTTGCTGTTGAATTTTCAGTATATATCTTAAATAAATGCATATATATGTATATATATATATATATATATATATATATATGTTGTTTTGCCCTCTTCTGATGATGCTACAGTATCCTCACATCTAGAATTTTTTTTTACAAGTTTCTGTGCCAATTCTTCCTACCATAATGCTAAGAGAATTTCAAGGCAAATAAAGAACAGTATATCTGGGGTCTAATCTAATAGCCAAAGATAATGTTCTTCATTCTTTGTTTAAAAGAAAAAATACAGAAAAATCCAATTCAATGTCTGTGACTACCATTGTTCATACTCGTAGAACACCTTAGATGCAAAACAAAGAAACCCTCCCACACACAATAAAATATGGCAGGACTCTTTGAGGTTGAAATTTGCCACGGAGATATTCCACTTGGAGCATTTTGACCTGTGGGACTGGGCATTTTCCAGAATTGTTAAATAGTCTTACTACATACTATTATTCAAAGAAATGGGAAAAGCCTGTTGCTGGTGGCTTTTACCTGTAATCCCAGTTCTTCAGGAAGCAGAGATCTGAAGGACTGTGGTTTGAGGCCAGCTCAGGCAGAGAAGTCTGTGACTGCATCTTCAAATAACCAACAATGTTAAGATCTTAACATTAGACACCACAGAATGATTAATATTGAACTCCATATGGAGTATTTCTCAGCCATAAAGAAGAATAAAATCTTGTTACTTTCACAAAAGTGGATGAAACTGAAGATCATTGCACTAAGGGAAATAAACCAAACTAAGAGTGAAAAAATACCAACAAGTGTCACTCAAGTGGAAGAGCACCAGCTGAGCAGCAACTTGAGGAAGTACAAGGCCCTGAGTTCAAACCCTGGTATAGGAAGGAAGGAAGGAAGGAAGGAAGGAAGGAAGGAAGGAAGGAAGGAAGGAAGGAAGGAAGGAAGGAAGGAAGGGAGGGAGGGAGGGAGGGAGGGAGGAAGGAAGGGAGGGAGGGAGGGAGGAAGGGGAGGGAGGGAGGAAGGAAGGAGAGAGAAAGGAAGGGAGGGAGAGAGGAAGGGGGAGGGGAGATGAGGGGAAGGAGGAAAAGGAAATATTTCACCATCATTTCCACACTGTTTCTGTACTTTGATGGCCTTCTTAACCAAAAGAGAACCCTCGCCTCTCAATCATCTCATCTCAGTATCGCTAATATATCCTCCAAAAAGGAATTGAGCATGGAAAATATCTATCTCATATTGGATTCATGTATACAAAAGTTTAATCTCTTGTATACTGGACTTAGGGATCTTTGTTGAAACACATACCAAGTATATATTTAAAATATCTAATAGAGTTGGTCTAAATTAGGAACACTAGTGTGCAATCTTCTAGCAAGGCATTTCCTCTCTAGGGAGTAAGAAAAAATGGGGGAACACAAATCACTCTATGAATACAAATAATGTAAGCAACTATAGGCACTTGGTTTTAGATTTTAAAAATAACTTTAATCTGAAGGCTTATTATGTCTTCTAAATATCTTCAGTTAGACTATTCTAATACATTACACAGAACTTAGCCAACTTTGCCCTTTAAGTCATCAGTATGGCTCAGCCTAGTGCGCTATGACCACCTGGAATGTAGGATTCTGTCATCATAGTCTGATCTCCAGCTTATTTTAATTTTTTTAATTTTATTTTATTGTAAAGATGCTGTACAAAGGGGTTAGTTACATGAGTAAGGTAATGAATTGATCTCCAGCTTCTAAGCACATGGTTTTTTTTTTTTTACATATTAGGGACACAGTAAATATCTGTGGGATGATCAAGTGGCAGAACAAACTCATAGAGAGCATGTTAGAATTTTAGTCTCTATGACAAATATCTTGCATAATCAACTTAAAGAAGGAAACATGCATATATGGCTCACTGTTTCAGAGGTTTGGGTCCATCATGATTAAAAGGACATAGAAGAGTAGAATACATCATGATGGCCAGGAAGCAGAGAAGAATCCAGAGACAAAACATAACACCACCACCACCCACCATCCCGAACATGCCCTCAATGGCCTACTTTCTCTAGTGAGGCATCACCTCATAAAGTTTCTGGAACCTCCTAAGATAGCATTATCAGCTGGAGATCAATCCTTTAATCCATGAGCCTTTTGGGGAACACTTCATCTATTAACCATAACAGATGGACATTGTAACACAGCAGACAATCTATCCAATAGGAAACTGGAGACTCCTAAAATTATACAATTTTTTTCAAGCATTGTTGCCTCCTCATTTGTTTACAAATTTTAAAGGTAAAACATACAACTGGGACATAAGATTACTAGGTGAGGATTTTTGTGACAAGTGTCCCTTATCCTTATCACCCCATACTAGATAAGGACACTATAATGGGGACATTCTCATTTTGTTCATTTTTGTAGTGATATATGGTCTCATTAGCCCAAAGGAGCCTTGAACTCATTATGTAGTATTCAATCTATTGCTTCAGCTTCCTGGAGCTGAGATTACAAGCTTATACCATCATACCCACTTTGGGAACATTTTTAATAAAACACATAAGCTGCCTCACAGTAAGCCACATTTTCAATTTAATGGACCTTTAAAAATCCACAGTGAGTTATCTATGCTATCCTGTGAATGACACGTGTTTACTGTGTGCAGATATTGAAGAACCTAACTCAGATCATCACAAGGTGAAAAAAAAACTTAGACTTTGACTTCATTGGAAAGACTCTCAATTCATTTCCATGTTGCCTACATCAAGTGCACAAAAGACCAAGTACAAACCACAAAATATGGACACCAAGACACCATAAAAGCCGCTTAGGTAACATACATTTATTTTTAACACAGCACCCCCGTTTCACAACATGTACAGTTTTCCCCATTGGAAATTCTTCTTACTATCTTCTTCGCAGATATTTCAACAAGTGTGAAACAGAGGCAGGAAAATTAACTTGAGTCTACAAATCACAATTCAAATATAGAACAGTCTCGGGGATTTATTTAGGTTGAAGGTAAATATGCATAATGTTCCTAATGCTTAACAAACACATGAGATTCTGGCTGAGTAAAATATTAACACAACTTGTTAGCACATTATCATGAAAAGACAGAAGGCATCAAATATATATTTGCTGTTACACTTTTTACTGTACCTGTAGTACTTTTTACCATGTACCTGTAGTGAAAAAATATAATATACATTTTTACTATCAAGGTTAAAATAGACAGCTCAGTATCACTTTTGGCCAATACCTATGAAGACTAAAATGGCTCTTTTCATCTCTGGCTCACTATCATATTTGAGCCAAAAAGAACGGCAGTGCTAAAGAAGAGGATATTCTTGGCTCCCAAGCTGGGTGCATTTGAAGCTGTCATATAAGTTGACAATAAAAATAACACACTTTTGTTGATGTAAGCTGCATGCAATTGGGGTATTGTGTTAAGTACCTGTCTCAGGGCAGAGATCCCTAAAGGAGCTTTAAGGTCTTAGTCTATTATCCAAAAGAGTGCTATGGAACTGGCACCTGAAGGTCTCCTCATTTTAGTTTCCAAATTCCAAGTTCAGCCCTCTTGAAGTATGCTCTTCTGTGCTCTTCAGAGTCATAAACCTACTTTATTCAACCTCCCACCACCATGGAATTAGCTTGAAGCAAGATTGGACAATTCACCAGATGTAAAAAACAACAAGCATTTTCCAATTGTTGAGGGCAAAGCTAAGCTTCTGTAATCAAAACAAGGCCTATAGACTGAAACCCTGTAGTGCTTCCCAGAGAAGGTTCCTTTACCATCAGTTAGTGTTTACTAAATTCAGAAAAGAATCACACTATCCTAAAAGCCGCTTTAGACCTGTGCTGTCTTGCTTGCACTAACAAAATGTCTGCCTTGCACCATACTTGCATGACAGCTTTTGAAAGTCTGTTTGGGGGCTAGGCAGGTGCCCTTAGGATCTGCTTGCATTGCTCTTAAAGTCTGGCTCTCCACGCCTGCTGATCTTGGCATATCCACAGACCTAGATCCATTTCTCATCAAACAAACAAAGCAGGGCGGCCCACAGAGAAGTACTCATCCAAATTGCCATCAGTGACTAATTTGTCAGTGTTAGTGGGCAGCCTCCCTTCGCCTGTGCTGAAAGAAAAGCAAGATATGTGGACTGAAGATGCTACAAACCCAAATCCTCACTTCTTACTAGGAACCTGGACCACACTGCAAAATGATGCAAAATTCCCTAACAAAGCACCCATAACTGATCCTTTGAAATCAGAACTTTTAAAGAACACACGTTAAACAAAGCAAACTAGTAAGAGAAATCAAAATCAAAATCACTACTGTTCTATTTAATTTAATGGGAAGGAAGGAAGACCTCCTTAACTGTGATTATTTTGTTCACATTCATAATGTTCCGACCACAATTGTAATGGGCCTTCTTGTCAATAACATGGAAGGATCTGGTTATTAGAAGATGTTAAATTCTTGTTTAAATACATATATTTTAAAATCACATCTCCTTGAGGATAAGAAGTAGTTTGTGTAGTTTGTGTTGAACAAATGGTTTTAATTCTAAGGTGTTAATAATGTAACCGAGCTTTTCCCAATTATTGCTTAGAAGAAGACATATGCAAATGTCTTTCAAGAAATACATCAGTTTCAGACATTATCTTATCAATAGTCTACTTAAAAATCTATTATTACCATGGCTGTGAGATCACTCAAGAAACATAAAATTAAATCACATCTAAATAGAAAAAGTTTTGTGATAGTTCAATTATTGGTAAAAAAAAAAAAAAAAAGAAAGAAAGAAAGAAAGAAAATCCATGCTTTTGATTACTCACCATAACAATATGTTGAAATTAAACATTTGCAATGAAAGCAACCAAAGATATATTGAAGAAAAGCTATAACTTACTACATATTGAGTTCATTTCAATCACAGTAGTCTTTAAAACAAGCTCCCATAAGGACTATGGGAATGGAATCTGTTCAAAGAAACAGCAGTCAAAAGTGCTGCCAAGAAATGTACAGTAACATTGCACCATGATAGGTAAAGTGTTCAGGAAAAAAATGGTTCAGTAATATTCTTTTCCTTAAGATTTTATTATTTTACTTCACTCCAAGAGAAATGTCTAGATCTAAATCTCTTTAAAACATGTCTTCATATTTACAGACGAATAGAGTCAATAAAACTCAATGGCAAATATTTAAAAACCTCCTAATCTAATTTTAGTTTTGGTAGAAGAAATCAGGCTGACATCCCAGCTCCATGAATTCTTGGGTCAGGAGCTTTCCCCACATGCAAATGATAGGAGATGAGCGCAGTCCTGCCCAGCTCTGACATCTCTAGGGCTAAGAAGATAGGCACGCCCTCCAGCTAAGCTGACTCCTCTCCCAATTAGTCTCCAAGCACTAGTAATATCTGTAGCGTAATTAGATCCTTTCAACTAAGGCAATCATCTGCCTTGATTATGGCATAACACATCCATTCTGGGTATCTACTATTTGGTTTTGCTTCATGTCTGCAAATAGAAAATGACCAAGAGCATGTATAAGAGATGCTGAAGTTGAGACTATTTGGACTATATTGTAAACATGTGCATAATGTAACAATGAAGACCCCCTCTGTATATTAATGCAAGTTAGTGAGAGATAGAGAAGAGGGGAAAGAGGCAGGGGAGAGAAACCAAAGGACCATTAAAGCCCACTATTACCTCCTATTATGTTCTCATCTGTGGGACTGGAGGATCCTTCCAAGGAAAGACCACTGCATAACAAAGTAATTAAACCCCCATGAGTGGGGACAGTATAAACCCTCCTATCAATGGATTTCTGCCCAATAAAAAAGTCTAATCTTGGAGATGTTTTTCAAAAGAGGTAAAATGGTGATTTCAATGCACCAGCCTTCCAATAAATCACATGAAAAGTACACAGAGACATTATCAGGCATTATAATCCTAAATTAAAAGTGCACATCCTAAGAAAACAGAAAGAGAGGATGAGTACTAGAGTAAGGTAACTCTATTTGTAAGGTGTATGTGTCTCTGAGTATATACATACACAAATATCTCCTTTCTAAAATATCTACTGGGAAACAACGGGCCAACATTAGGTCCAACTAAGAATGCTAGGCACATGTAGTATTGATGTGTTCTTGAATGCAATGCCTATCTTAAATATTGGCAATGAGCTGACAATGGGGGTAAGTATTATAGCACTTGCATGCATGATGTATAGCCAAAACCACATGCACACAAAATTTTTGGTGAGACTATAAAACCTAGAGGGCTTTGTGTCCATGGCAAGATTTTTCCTTTAATGCAAATGAAGCCAACTAAACAAAACTCCAACCTCCTAACTTGGCTCACTCTGTCATTGACTTCACAGGGGAAATAGCATGTTAATATTTTTAAATGCATAGTATGGACTAACATTCCTTAGGTCATATGTCTGGCTGGTAGATATGAAGTGCTATCCAGAGTAAATGCACACATACTGGAAGATTCTGTGCATATGTTAGTCTTTTCTGACTGAATATAACAAAAGCAAAACATCTGCAATAAGAACACCGTTGATAAAAAATGTGTTACAGCCCCTAGATCTCAGCAAAAGGAAAAAGAGCTTACCTAAAACTGTATTGACCCATTCATAATCTCTGTAAGGGTTTAAATTCACTCCTAATCTTTCTCCACAACAACATAAAAGGCAGCCAAAGAAGAAAAGAAAAAGGAAATAAAGAAGGTTCAAATTTCATGACTTTCAAAATCAGATCAGTTGAAACCCTTAAATATGCATGGAATAGATTCAACAATTTGTTTTTCTTTGGAAAAACATCATCTGCTTGAGCCTTTTTCTTCTGTTGTTCAGCTATTGATAGAACTTTACAATGGAATAAGGAAGCATTAAATACATTTCTGCTTTTTCCAAAAGTTCTCAGCTCTTATCAATAGTTTAATCTCACATCTTGTAAAAACATTCAAAAGCATTTCACAAAGGACCCTAACTATACTCCATCTCATTGTGCAAAGAATAGGTAAATTAGCCAAATGCACCACAGTTAGTTTGTCTTGTTGTAAGCCTCACAATGCAATGTTAAATTTGGCATGCCAGATGAGGCTGAGTGACCCATAATTCTGTAACCTGGTAGAGCCAGTCAATTCCCATTTTCAGCTTGGGCTTTCAAAAACAGCAGCAGCTACTTAAATTTCTATAGAATACTAGATTCTGCATTTGGAACTGCTTTACATCACCTACACCAGTTAGGTGAGCTCCTGTGTATATAAATCATTTACTTCCCAAGGGTACACTCCACAGAGAACAAAAGTCATAAAGCTAATGTGAGGATCACTTGCCTTCATTCATACTTTAAGATAAAATTAAGATGAAAATAACTACCAGAGATTGTTGGCAAATATTTCCTTTTCCTTTCTACTCTGGATACCTGGGTTCAAACAACATATATTTATCACCCAGCTTTTCATATTGATGGATGATTTGCAAACTCATGCATCTATAACTATGCTATCCCATGCAAGATAAAAGTAGACATATGGCAAGTATTTGTTTAAGTTGATCAGATGAGGCAGTTAAGGTAGATTGCTCTTGCTCAAAATTTACATGAAAGGACTGTGTTTTCTGGGTTGATGGCTTAGATTGGACAAGTTAAATAGCTTGTTGCCAAAATCTCTACTTCACAGAGGTGTAAAGATCCAATAAGTCTTTGACATTCACTACAGAACAATAGTCATGTATTATTTATAGCTAGATATGAGATCAAAATGGCACTAGAGAAACAATTTTTTGGCATGTAGTGGTGGAGGGCACAGCGCCAGTCTAAATTTCATGCTTTCATTTTCTTTTAGTTTTTGGTTTTGTTATCATGCCAAAGACTATCCAGTTGGAATAACAATTGTAGTAAACCAACCTACTGTGTGTGATATGCATACAAAAATAAAACTAGCATCCTGAAGGTACTTGGTTATCAGGTTTTGTAAAAATCATAAATCCTTTAAATAAATCATGTTCTAAATTATTTGCTAGAAGATGGATTTTTGGTAAGGATCAGCATCCAATGCCTTGATGAAGCACTTAAGAATGGGAGATAAAGTCTACTGATAATTACAATTTTAAGTGTGATACTTGGGATTTTTTTTTCCACCATAGTAAACTGCAGAAGAGAAAAGGTGACAGAGATTATGTTATGCTGCTTACAACTTTTGACACAGTCTGACATCTATGATAAATGGCTGGCTCAAACATTCAAAAGAAATATCTTGGCAGACAAGGTCACACGCCGTCACTTGAACTTTGGGGCAGTCACAACACAGTGACTGGACGAAGTTGTTCCAATTGGTTTTCCAATGCAATCCGTTCTTGATGAACCTCCTGTGTTGCACAAAACAGGGAGAGGAAAAACCAGAAAGCAAGGATGTCATTTCTTGGGCTCAGTTCTAGTTCACTTAGATAGTCAAGGGAAACTTATAAGTGGACCCACAAACATTGAATACTGTTCTCAAGCACATGTGGACTGGAAGGCATGGTAGTCAAAGCTGGTAATGAGACCAGAGGGCTTCACAATTTATAATCTATGAATTCCTGTTTGAAGATGATGAAATCAATTAAAAATCTCTTCCATAACTCAACCTTAGTCTTGCCCTATTTTAACAGGATTTGCAGCAAGCATAGAATGACATTAAAAATTAAAAGGCAGGCCAGAAATGAGTGGCTCACACCTATAACCCTAGCTATTCAGGAGGAGGAGAACTGAGAATTGTGGTTTGGAGCCAAACTGGGAGGACAAATTTGTTACACTCATAGGTCCAATTAACCAGAAAAAAATCCTGAATTGGAGGCATGATTCAATTGGTAGAGCACTAGCCTTGAGCAAAAAAAACAAAACAAAACAAAATAGCTAAGCCAGGGGGCCAGGCCCTGAGTTCAAGTCAGTAAAATAATAAAAACAACTAAAAATATAAAAATAAAAGATTGATTGGGGGAGATCAAAAGTAAAAGTAGACTCCCAAAACTGAATGGTAAGCCACCAGGACTAACTTTCTAGTCACAATTTCTGGCTTTTAATCCAACATCACATCCCTCCACCAAAGTCTTGCCCAGGCTCCTGTACATGGTTTAATGTGTGACCTTTGGAGACAGACAGAGGAGAGGGGTCACCAGTTTCCTATTTGAGAAATCAAACTTTCAGGCCTAAAAAATATTTTTTGCAGAGATACAAGAGATACAGAAAGACATTCTTTGGGGGCTGGGAAGGTGGCTCAGTGGTAGAGCGCTTGCCTTGCATGCTCGAGGCCCTGGGTTCGATTCCTCAGCACCACATAAGCAAAAAGAAAAAAGCCAGAAGTGGCGCTGTGGCTCAAGTGGTAGAGTGCTAGCCTTCAGCTGAAGAGCTGAGGGACAGCACCCAGAGTTCAGGCCCCACGACCGGACCCAAAAAAAAAAAAAGAAAGAAAGAAAGACATTCTTTGGGCTCCTCTTTTGTCCTGTCTCCAGATGGAAAGTTACTGCTATTTTCTTCTCACAGCTTTCCTTTCACCACTAAATAAACTCTCATTCTATTCAGGTAAAGAAAACATCCTTAACTACAATTAGTCAAGGTGAGGAAAGAATTCTGTTATAAAGTTTGATACTGAGCTGCTCCAGAAGAATCAACACATTGGTAGTCAGCAGTCAGACAAACACAACATGCTTGTTCATTTGTACTTCTACCAAGTTGTCAAATTGTCTTAGGATCTATGTGTTATAAGCCAGATACTTCCCTAGCTATAGTGGTTTCTGAAAATAACAAGGACCTCATAGGGCTTATATTCTAATATCTGAAGGGAGACAATCAAATGAATGAGCAAGATACTTTCAGGAGGAAATGAGTGATGGGATTGTATAACAGATGGTAAATGTCGGAGAAAGCAGAGGGTGACCAGGGAAACTTCTCAGAGGTGATATTACTTAAGCAGAGACTCAAAAGGAGAGGAATGACATCAAGATATGGAGGATGGGCAAATGAGATATAACGGCAACTGAAAGGGGGCACTAAGTGGTTTGGGTAAGTTTGAAGAACAAAATGCTCCACGTTACCAGAGCAGAGGGAACAAGGAACATATTGGCACGAGATGAAGCCAGAGAGTTAAGGAGAAGCCATATCTCATAGAACCTTGGCAGACTGCACTCCAAGTGTTGAGGGATAGCACTGAGGGTTTCTGTTAGAGCCTGGATCTGGAATATCCCCCAAAGGCTTATCCCCCTTGGAACCCAGCTGTTGGTGCTATTGGGAGCTGGTGGAGACTTTAGAGGGTGGGGCCTAAGTGAAAGAAATGAGGTCACTGGGAACATGCTCTCATGGTGATTCTGGCATCTTCCTGTCTTTAATTCCTGGCCACCAGGAATCTATAACTGATAGGTCTTGCTGATGAAGTTAAGCTGGTCAGAAAGGAAAATTTAAGGAGGACTTCTCTGATTTGCACTTTAAGAAAGTGGGCCAGGTGCCAGTGGCTTATGCCTGTATTCCTAGCTACTCAGGAGGCTGAGATCTGAGGATCGTGGTTCAAAGAGTAAGCAGAGCTTGAGACATAAATTCAGGTTTAACTAGAGTATAGATGATCTTCAACGCCATGAAACTATAGAACTTCATATAAGTTTATACAACGCTATAGAATACAGTACAGAGGCTTCAGGTAGAGATGGAAAAGATCTCAATCCAGGCATGGTGGTTCATGCATTTAATCTCAGCACTTGGGAAGCTGAAGCAGGAGGATCAGAGTTTTAGGTGAGACTAGTCTACGTAAGGACATCTTGTCTCAAAAACAAAACAACAAAAACAGTGATTTCAGAGGAAAGAATCTTCACTTATATAGATGCTTTTGAAAATTCAGATGTTACAAAAAGCCCTTTGGATCTGACCAAAAGAGGAATGTGAGAAGAGAGGAAAACCACCCTGAGTAGAGAGGGGGAAAGCCATTGGTGAAGAAATAGACAGTGAATGAAAACAATTCTGAAAAAAGCTGCACTGTGAAGAGGACAGGAGAAATGGATACCTTGTCAAAGGAAATAGATAATACTGGAACATGTTTATGTGTAAATAAAGAATTATCCAGCAGAGAATCATGTCTCACCAAAAAATGTGTTTCACTCCTAAACCCTAGTACCTTTAAATGTGACTTATATACAAATAGGAGCCTTGCAAATGTAATCAAGATGAGCTCATGCTAGATTACGGTCCAAACAAAGCCAAAGCAAAGAAGCAAGGACTAGCAGGGAAAGGCCTGGTAATCCAAATCTGGGAGGCATTCCTTACCTTGAGTTGTTGTTGGAGTTCACTATTCAACCGAGCCAGAACTGCATTTGCCTCTTTATTTTTACGGATAGCAGTTTGAATTGCCTTCTTCTGTTTGGAAGACTGCCTATGGGAAAGGACAAATATTTCATCGAAAAAGGATTTTAAGAGGTCTGGACTCTTGCAAGTCAGAACTCTCACTCATGAGAAGTGCTAAACTAACAAGGGTTAATAATCATAGGGTTCCAAAAATACAATCTCATATTCACAGGCAGGCAGGCACATACCAAATTTGTCGAGATGAATTATTTATACCTGAAGTCATTCTCATTTTATAACTTGAATAAAAGCTGTGAATTGGGCCTTTTCAAACATTTGTGTTCCATTTATTCTAAGACATTTTAATAAGCATTTCTTCTGACAAACCTTATTAACTGAATGCCCTTTTGCATAAGCATTAGTGGCATTTAAAAGACCTGCAGCTGGCCTCTGTGGACAAGTCTAAAGGAAAAGAATAGAACATTCTCTTTAGAAAAAAATCTACATTAATTTGGCAAGATTGCCTTATATTCCCTTATTTCTTTATTACTGAGCATAAATGAAAGAGAGACAGAGACACGTACTGGTACCAACATATATCTGCAGCATTTGAGAAAGATGAAATGTTTTAATACCGAATTTCTGAACTAAATCAATGGTAAATTCACAGAACCAGTAAAAGTAGGGTGACCATGTCACTCTGCTTGCCCATTACATACAGTCCCTGCTTATACTATGTGACCATAAGTCTTAACATGCTTTATTTTTCAAAAATGTCTGTGGGTACAATGCTAAAATAACATGGTTACTCATAGGTATGACTTCTAATTTCTTATCCCATTACAAAAATACTGAATTTTAGAGCAAAAAGAAAGGCGATTTGTGTTCTCCTGGAAAAAATAACCATATTTGCAATCACTAGGCCAGGGCAACTGAACTAGAACCATGTGTGATCATTGAACAGAAAATACTTGCTGAGAATATACACTGTGCTAGTTACTATGCTGATTTGGAAAGGTATAGTCTGCAATAAGTTCACTGCTATTATTGTTTCACACATATATAGGTAAGGGAGAGATGTCAAAGTCATCTTTTCAGAATATAGCTTAGGGCTGGATGCTGGTGGCTCATGCATATAAAGCTAGTTATCCAGAAGGCTGAGGATCATGGTTAGAAGGTAGCCCAGGCAGAAAAGTCTGCAAGATTCTGATCTTCCCATTAATGAGCAAAAGGCAGAAGTGGAAATGTGGTTCAAGTGTTAGAAGGCTGGCCTTGAGAGAAAAGAAACCAAGCCCCAAGTACAAGCACACACAAATATATCTATATCTATATATAATATTATATATAATATTTATTATATATTATTTTCCCTGCTGCTAAGATGGAGTTAGCTTTTTTTCACTGTAGCAAAATACCTGAGATTAAAAAAAAAACTTAGGAAAGAAGGGATTTATTTATTTTGGCTAATGGTTTCAGAGGCTCAAACATCACGACAGGGAGTATTGGTGAAGGAAAGTTGCTCACCTCACAGCATACTGGAAGTAGAAAGCAAGAGGAAGGCACCAGGGATAAGATATATCCTTCAAAAGCTCATCCCCCAGCGACCTATTTCCTCCAAGGAAGGGAATAGACCATTTCAAAAGCCAATCAGCCAGGAACCAGCTGACACATTTCTCTCTATTCTTTCCTCTAAATACACTGAAAATTCCGTAAATAATACATAAAATAGAGATACATTTGTCCGCTATCGTTTGAATTTTAAAATGTCCCTAGAAGGCTCATAATGAGTGCTTGGTCCTCAGATGACTAAGTTTGGAGACAATGAAATCAGAGAAAAATGATGTGTATCGCTTCTGAGTTATGTCCTTAGCAATAATCTGTTTTCTCTCCTTTTTTCCTTATCTCCTCCTGTGGCTTGAAACATGAATATGCTGGCAATGTCTTGCCTTCAATCATATGAATAAATGCATCCCCCAAGGGGGTTAAGAACAGGAAGACAGAAGGTCCCTGTGCTCCTCCCCTTTGGACCAATCACAAAAACTAGGGTGGGTGTATGACTCAGTTATATAGCGCCAGGCAAGCAAGAACCACACCCTGAGTTGGAGCCCTGGTCCCACAAATAAAGAACCAGTCTTCATGAACTTAGAGAAGGAAATACTTTCTTAGCACAGCAATAACATATAAAGACAGAAAAAAAAAGACAAAATGGGCTTCATCAAAATGAGAAACTTTTTTCCTACAAACATTAGAAAAAGAAAACCCATGGATTGAAAAAATATATCTGCATAAAATGTAACTGACAAGGGAGTTGTAACCAGAATACAGAAGATACACACCATCATTAGTCATTAAAGAAATACATAGAAACTATAATGGGATACCACTTCACATTCATTAGGATGGTCATAACAATTTGAAAAAGAGGTAGGGATTAGCAAAGAAGTGGAGAGATTGGAATTGGACATCTTTGTTATGGATAGGGTTGGAAGATGGTCCCAGCTCTCAGTGGAAGTGATGGACGAAAATCTGCTTCTTTTATATACTGATAACTTTCTGGAACTGCCCATGTGCGGGAAAAAATCATCTGAAGACTGGGGATGCAAATATTCAAAACAGAATTTAAGCTTCAAAGCAAGCTTCTGACACCACCCACAGAACTTGTTGCTTTTCTTCCCACACTAGTGTGAACAGAAGGAAATTCATTGCAGCCTCTGAAACCTGAAAGGTGCCACAAAAACATCAGGATGGAGCTTGAACATTTACATTAGTAACCAGGCAGGCTCACTGGCAAGTGGCAGTGGCATGCTTCTGCCCGTAATGCTTCATTCAATGTCACCGTGGAAAAACTGAGGCAGGTGATGGCTGTCCTCAAACCCAAAACTTTGTAGACAAGGATGTCCATAGCAATGTGGCCTCAGCCTCTGTCCAAGTCCACAAGCTCCCACATGTCCTTCAGTACCTGGTGCAGTTGGCGAGATAGGTGTTAGGGGCCTTTTGCCTATGCCATTCAGAGTTGACATGATTGATGACAGGAACTCTTTATGGGCCTTCAAATAAAATCACATACTACTTCTACTAAAAGTTGGGTGCATGGTCATAGAGCTAACCCATTGCCCTGAAAAAAAGATGAGATAAAACAGGAAATGAAGGGAAACTACTACTTACAGACCCCTCTTCTTTCTAGAGAAAAACCTTCTGGCACTAAAAAAACAAAAATAAAAAAATGGTAGGAAGGAAAAGGAGAGGGGAAGGGCAGGAAACCAAGTCGCCACAGCCTAGGACTTCACTTCCCCTTTAAGCTAGGTTAAGCTCAATAGCTTATAAAGCCTTCTATGTGACTGGGAGCCTTTGATCCAGTTAAAGTGATGAGTAACACCACCTTTCCATGGGTATGAGTGTAGGTATGAGAACAGATACACATAGGTGTAAGAGGAAGTTTCATCTTGTTCTGATTTACTGGATCAACTTACTTTTGAACTGTAGGATGGGGCTTCACAGTTGTTACAGGAGCTGGCCCACCTACAACAGTGGAAGGCTCTTGATTTTCTGTAGATTGATTTTCAGGCCTGAATTTCCTACGAATAGGCTTTGATGGAGGCTGAGAATATGGAACATCCTATGAAGTAGAAACAAAAGCAAAATGAAAAAACCCCCCAAAGTTAACATTTTAAATGTTCCATCCATTCCTCTAGCTCTGTCCCCAAGATGAGAAGACTCCTCTATCCAAACTCCACAACCTTAGATCTGTGGCTAATACCTGGCTCAGCAAGAATTGGAAGGATATAGGTATCAGATTCCAGCAGCCAGCCAGCCTGCCTGCCTTTCTTGTCTTAAAAATAAATAAATAAATAAATAAATAAATAAATAAATAAATAAATAAATAAATAAATAAATAAATAAAAGCTTGCCTCTTTTGGTCATCAAGGAAGGAACACAGAAACCAAATTCCAGTAGCCTTTCCTTTTGTCTTTCTTTTGTTTATACTGTAAGTAATCTATTATTTCTTATATTTTAACTCTACAACGATCCCACGAATCTAACAGTACAGTACAAATTTGGCACTGCCCTCTCGTATGCTCCTGAGCCCAAGGCCTACTTTCTTTTTTTTTTTTTTTTGTCGGTCATGGGGCTTGAACTCTGGGCTTGGACGCTGTCCCTCAGCTCTTCAGGCTCAAGGAGAGCCACAGTGCCACTTCCGGTTTTCTAGTGGTTTATTGGAGATAAGAGTCTCACAGACTTTTCCTGCCTGAGCTGGCTTTGAACCATGATCCTCACATCTCAGCCTCCTGAGTAGCTAGGATTACAGGTGTGAGCCACTGGTGCCCCGCTCCGAGGCCTACTTTCCCAAGAAGGGCCTGGCAGAGAATAAAAGAGAAGAAGAATGGGAAGGGGAAACAAAGAGGAGGCAACAATGCTTGATAAGAAATGTACTCGTTATCTTGTTCATGTAATTGTAACTCCTCTGTATGATATTCTCACAATAAAAATAAATAAATAAATAAATAAAATTTAAAAAAAATATGAGTCATTCCAACTTCTGAGGTTGTAAACCCAGAGCAAGCTTCCTTGAGAAATCAGAGTGTTATATAAGAGGGTACTATGGAAAGCCATGTTTTGAATGGACAAAAATCTATAGTTCTTCCTAAATTACTTGTAGGTTGATAATATAATAACTTTTAAAATAGATCGTTTAAATAGGGATACAGGTGGACCCATTGAGATGTACAAGTCATTATATCGAAAAACTAACTTTACAACTTTGGCAGTAGAGGGGGGTGGGGTGGGGGTGGGGGGTGTGAGATGGAAAGGGATGGGAAGGGGAAACAAAGGAGGAGGTAACAATGCTTGATAAGAAATGTACTCATTATCTTGCCCATGTAATTGTAACCCCTCTGTACGGTATTTTCACAATAAAAAATAAAAATTAAAAAATTAAAAAAAGAGAAGAAGAAAATATAAGAAGACAAATGGGGAGTATGGTAGTGACATCAAGTAGTCTGCCCAAGAAACATCGGGATCCTAGTCTTCATAAAGAAACCCACATTTTGGGACATGTGAGTCAGTCACATTTATCTTCAGGGGAAACCTTAAAAATGATAGATCTGCTAACAGAGGCAAAAAGCCCAAGAGTGGGATCATAGTGCGTAAGACAGCATCCTCAGGCTGCTCTTACCTTCTTTGCTGGACTACTTTCTACAGCCTGGGAAGGAGTTCTGTTCATCTGTGGAAGTAACTCGGCATCAGACACTTGTTCCGACTGAAGTAAAAGATCCAAGAGATGATATAAATGCCAAAACAAACCATCAATAATATGCAGCAAAGAGCACTTAAAAAAACAGTCACTTGGGGAAAACAGATTGAAACCAAGTTGCAGCCAAGCCTGGTTGTCTACTAATGTTGGAGAAAGATTTTCTGTCGACCCTACTATTCCTTTCTACTCCTCTTTCCACTATCATTTAACCTTAATAAAAGGAATCATGGGGGGGCACATGCCTTACTCTCAATTAGGTAGAGATCATGTAGTTCGTGGAGAGATTAAGGCAAACAAACAACAAACAAACCAAAATGCAGTGGAACATGTCTATAATCCCTGCTAGGCAGGAAAAACATGAACCAAAGTCATCTCAGGCAAAAATAAATAAATAAAATAAACACCATAAGACCTGCTATGAAAAATAACTAAAGCAAAAAAGGGGAAATAGAGATATATAGCTCAACTAGTTCAGTGCCCACATAACAAACACCAGGCCCTAAGTTCAAGTTCTAATACCAACACACAAAAAAGAAAAGGAATCGTAAGAACTTCTTCTATATTTGGACATATGTATTTCTTTAAAACATAAGCTATAAAAGCAGCAGAACCTATCAAGGAGAAATAGGTTAGAAAAGAAGTTAACATTTTCACTGGATTGTTCTATTTACATACAAGTATATAAAGTACTTTGATCATATTCACACTCCCTTGCCCTCTTTCTACCGCTTCCTGCTGACACCCATTCACTACCAAGGGGTTTCATCATGGCATTGCAGATGTGCATATATTACATTTTGATAAGAATAACCCTGTCTATTGCTTTGTCTTTCCTGATTCCTCCCCAACCAGTTACTTATTGACAGCTTTCACTGAGATGTCTCATACCATCTTCATACATAAACACAATATATTATGATATTATTTGTCCTCCATCATTCCCTTTCCATCTTCTCCTTCCCTTCCAGTCCCCCAAACAGTCCCAAAATTGTTTTAAGAAGTGGGTAAAATTAGGAAGAATAATATTATGTCATTTGCAGGGAAATGGATGAACCTGGAAAAAATTATGTTGAGTGAAATAAGTCAGACTCAGAGAGACAAAGGGTACATGTTTTCTTTCATATGTGGAAGCTAGATCTAAAAAATAAAAATAGATGAAATTACATATGGGACCATATGCATATAATACACAAGCAAAGTGAAGTAAAGTATGATATATGCAGGGGTGGGTTTCCATAGTGTAACACCTTTGAAAAATTAACAGATAATTTAACAATGTGAATATGAAGAAAATGAGACACATGTGGTTTGAGGGGGTTGGGGCTTAAGGAAGGGGAAGATGAAGGAGAAAGGAATGATGGGCAAATATAGTCACAATACTCAATGCATGCACGTGAAAATGGAACTAGGAAACTTGGGACAGGAGGGGTTGGGATGGATGGGAAAGCGGGAGGGGAACGATGGAAGGGGTGACATCGAGATGCATTTGTACTCATAATTGACATACTGACATTGAATCTCCTTTGTATAACTATTTAGAGACAATTTTAAATGATTTTAAAATAAAGTTAAAGTAGAATAACAAAAATATTTTTAAAAGTCAGGAGAAGAGTCAGGTGCTGGTGGCTCATGCCTGTATTCCTAGCTACTCAATAGGCTGAGATCTGAGGATCCCGGTTCAAAGCCAGCCCAGGCAGGAAAGTCCATGAGACTCATCTCCAATAAACCACTGGAAAACCACAAGTGGGAGAGCACTAGCCTTGAGCTGAAGAGCTCAGGGACAGCGCCCAGGCCCAGAGTTCAAGCCATACAACTGACACACATACAAAAAAAAAAAAAATAGGGAGAAGGGAGGAGGGAACATGATACAGGGAATAAATGTGACCAGGGTACACTGTATACATATATGGAAATATTACAACAACTCCCTCTTGTATAACTAGTATATGATAATAAAAATTCAAAAATAAATAAAATAAATGTGTGCTGAGAGCACACATATAAAAATGATTTTTAACTGGAGCAATAAGAAAAACCAATCATCACCATAAAAGCACACTATAATTTTTGTTAAATTCCTAACAAGGAAACACTCTACTAAACAAAACCTCTTTCCACTAAAAGGAAAAGAGGTGTGTGGTGGAAGGCGTCATCTGGAGGTTCGAAGCTGCTGAGTAGTATGGAACTGATGATTAAATGCACAAAGACTGGTGAAGAATGCCCCCAGAGCATGCAAGAAAGAGCAGGCAAGCAGGCAAGCAGCCAAGCGAAAGAGCACAGGGTGAGTTGACATCACATGTAGCTCCCTATGTCCCCCAGGCTTGCCTACCTTCAGCCTCTATTAGCCAGTGAGGCAAAACATCAAATGCTGAGAAAAATCCCCCCACTTATGAGTCAAGTGACTTACACATTATACTGACATAAGTCTTCCATTTTACCCACAAATATATCTGCAGTATAGAAATGCACGGCAGCACAACCAACTGCTACCATGGCTCCATGTCGAACACATGGAGTGAGGAAAGTGTACTGTTAGCAAACACATCACTGAAACTCAGGCCAAAGTGTCTGTGAGTGTGTGAGTGCACACATGTGTGCAATATAAGTAAAGTATATGTGATATTTTAACATTAAGACTCTCCTGGCACAAATGACAAATTATTTTCATATGGTCCTAGAAGGTGCTGCCACTCACATGTGGAGATCTATCCCGTGGTTTTGCCTATTCCCATGATTGATGAGACAATAAGGATCTGTGCTCAGTTGGTTTCCCTGAAATGGATGGAAGCCCAGAGAGGCCAAGAATTTGTGTGTATTTCCTTTTTCAATTGTGCAGATACTTATTTTGTACTTCCGATGTGCCAGGGACCATGATAAATGCTTGGGACACAAACAGAAGGAAGCCAGCTCTCAGAGGGGTGATGATATCCCACTCTCCTTTACCTGGTACTGACTGTTGTCAGGGAAGGACTAACAACTGCTGTGTCCTATAGAGAATTACCTTCAACTTAGGAAAAATGACCTCTCAAACCCACCATCAACAATCCACAATGTCTGTTTTCTAAAAGGATATAAAGGCCAGTCTCCTGCCTCAAAGGGAAATAACTGTGGTGTAGTTTATGTGGCAGATCTTCCCTGTGTGGATTAGGCCCATGGCGGTTTTTAATCCAAAACTCCATCATGGCTGGCCTCTTTCCCCTTCCCAGCCTTTCTTCCCTCTTCTTTAGTTTGTTTATTTTCCTGAAGAGCACTACCACAGCAAGTCACTTTCTAAGAATCTTTATCTCAGGCTTTCTGTCTAGGTAATCTGACCCAAGACACTATATAACAACCTCCCAGACGAAGGTATTTAAAGCATTCTATTATGCTTTTCCTCCATGCTTCTGTTTTTGCCTTTGTATCTTTCTCTTTCTATTACCCTCCTTGGGGAAAAAAATCAGCTGCCATGTTGTGAAGACACCCAAGTAATCCTAACAAGAGGGCTACATAGCGAGGAACTGAGGCCTCCTCCCAACACCAACCTTAGTACTGCATCCTCTACCTCCAGTCCAGCCTATGATAAATGCACCCCTGAATGACATCATCAGTAGTCTCATGAGAAATCCTGAGCCAAAACTACCAGCCAAGCCACTCCCAAATTCTAGGTACACCGTTGTTTTAAGATACTGGGGAGGTGGGAAGGGAAGGGATTGTAGAGGAAAAACAAAGGAGGAGGTAACAATGCTCGATAGGAAATGTACTCATTACCTTACTCATGTAACTGTAACCCCTCTGTATAGTATATTTGCAGTAAATATATATATATACATATATGTGTGTGTATATATACATATATATATGTATTTATACATACATATATATACACATATATATGTACACACACACACACACACACACACACACACACACACACACACACACACACACACACACACACACACACACACACATAGCATTCTATAATGCCTAGAATTTGGGAGCTGGTAGAATAGAGCAAGATGCTCTGAAACTCATAACGGAAGCCACTTGCCTTTACTTAGCACATCGGTTCTCAGACTTATTTGGCTTCCTTTCCTTATTCTCATGTAACTGCTATCACCACCCAATGGAAGTGATGTGCTATAGAATACACTTTGGGCAACTTTGACTATAGACTGACAACAAGAACAAGAACATGCCATTTGACTTTAATACCAAATGGTCCATACTTCATCCTTGAAGAGGAGCAATCTCCACAGTGTTTAGCACATCCAAAACCAGAGAAGCTTCCGTACTCCCTTCCCTCTCTCACTTTGACCAAAAGAATGCTTGCTATGCTATCAGGGTGTGAATTGGGATTTTGCTGCAGGCAAAAAAGGGCTCTCTAGTTCCCCTGCACCTCCTTGAAGTAGCAGCTCTTATTGCTGCTGTTAACTACTTCTCTGTGTAAAACCATTACTGGGTTCCTTTTGAAACAACCTAGATAAACACACAATAGAAGTTATTATGATAGTATCTGAGGAAGAGAGATGTAACAACCATAAGCACTTATGGACTTTCAAGAAGGTTAAGGCAAAGACTCCACATAGAGGTCCCCTATGACCCAGCAATCCCACTTTTGGGCATTTACCCAAATGTTTACAAACAAGACCACACTAAAGCTACCAGCACAACTATGTTTATTGCAGCATTATTTACCATAGCTAAGATATGGAACCAACCCAGATGCCCCTCAGTAGATGAATGGATCAAGAAAATGTGGTATATATACACAATGGAATTCTATGCCTCCATCAGAAAGAATGACATTGCCCCATTTGTTAGGAAATGGAAAGGCTTGGAAAAAATTATATTAAGTGAAGTAAGCCAGGCCCAAAGAAACATAGGTCCTATGGTTTCCCTTATTTACAATAACTAGTATATGTCTGAGTCAAACAGAAAAGGTCAGATAAGTTGATGTTAGGGAAATGAACCCTAAGATATGTATTCAAATGTTTTTTTTTTCTTTCATGCGATTGTTTCTAACACATTTATAAGATTATTTCTTTGTTGCTTTGTATGTCCCTCCCCCACAGTATAACCCCTGCTTTCACTTTGGTGGGGGGGGCAGGGAGCCGGGGAAAATTGGGTGGGGGGGCAGGGCAGGGGGGAGGCTGGGAAGGGATGTGAAGGGGAAACAAAGGAGGAGGCTACAATGCTTGATAAGAAATGTACTCATTATCTTGCCCATGTAATTGTAACTCCTCTGTACAGTATTTTCACAATAAAAAAAAATTTTTTTAAAGAAGGTTAAGGCAAAATATCTCAGATTCTAGTTCCACTGAGGCAGACTAGCTCTCCAAGGGTTTTACTGCCCCCATCTGAAGTCCATCACACCTCCCACTGCAGAAATACTCAGTAGGTATTTCTCTGAACACTACTGACAAGCCAATCCTGTAGAACCCCAAAACTCTTTTTCTCTCAAAAACCCTTTGTTGTGACCTTAAGGCTGATGGCAGACAGCACAATCCCAGCAGTTAAAAGTCCTCCATCATTTGCCTCTGATTTACCTCTTCATCATAACTGCCTTAGTTCATCCATATGGGTGGGACTGCTCTAGGCACAAACATATTCCCCACATATTAAAACATGGAAGCTTCTTCCCAAGGCATCTTGGTTTCTTCTAGGCCTTGTAGCTCAGTAGTTCCCAAATAGAGCTGGCACAGGAAAATTATCTGGGGAAATGTTGTCAGTTGCAGATTTATACATAGTACCCCCAGACTTCCATCATCAGAATCTCTTCGGAATAAAGTATTAACAACTTACACTTTAACAAGCTCCCTAGGTGATACTTATACCCGCCCAGACTAACTGGGGACCACTGATGGTCTAAATTCTCCACTTAAGAGATGTAAAAACCAAGTCTCTAAGGTGTCTGTCTGGACATGGCCACAGGTGCTCTTGCAATGACTAGGCTCCTTAATTATTTGCTCATCCACTTATTATTGAAGAAATGGGGGGTTATACCAAAAGAAATAAATACAAGGCAGCTAGACAAAACCTTCAGCCAAAACCTTCAGTTTAAAAGTCAAACTTGTAAGGAAAGAAGGTAGGTTTTTCAATCTCATTTTTGAACATTTAATGTGAACATTTTTGCCACAATGTGAATAATCTGTGACTTTAAAAAAAAACTTTGCTATATTCTTGCTATTGACTGCTTACAAAAAGAAGTTCATGCGAGGTGCAGGTGGCTCACGCCTGTAATCCTAGCTACTCAGGAGGCTGAGATCTGAGGATCACAGTTTAAAGCCAGCCCAGGCAGGAAAGTCAGTGAGACTCTTATCTCCAATTAGCCACAGAAAATAGGAAGTGGTACTGTGGCTAAAGCACTAGCCTTGAGTACAAAAGCTCAGGGACAGCGCCCAGGACCTGAGGTCAAGCTCCACAACTAACAACAACAACAAAAATAAGCTCAAGCCTTATGATCTCAAGACTAGGACTCACAGCCACAGTAGCTACATTGTAGGGAAATGAGTAGACAATCCTGCTGCAGCATCCTGTTAGTATTCTAAATGCCATTTGGTGTCTAAATCTTCATTTGACCCCTAAGTTTTCATTTGACCCATTTCTGCTCAGCAAAGACATGCCAAGAAGTCATCTAGTCAAACATAGACATTAAAGATGCAGAATCATAGCCGGGTGCCGGTGGCTCTTGCCTGTCATCCTAGCTACTCAGGAGGCTGAGATCTGAGGATCACAGTTCAAAGCCAGCGTGGGCAGGAAAGTCTGTGAGACTCTTATCTCCCATAAACCACTCAGAAAACCGGAAGTGATGCTGTGGCTCAAGTGGTAGAGTGCGTGCCTTGAGCTGAAGAGCTGAGGGACAGCACAAAGGCCCTGAGTTCAAGCCCCACCACCACCACCAACAACAACAACAAAAGAATCAATAGCCAGACAGAAATATTTACCAAAATCTAACCCGTCACCTGTGAAAAACAGAAAATGAACTGAACTGCAAGTGTCCAGCAGGCAAGCTCTGTCTCACTTTGCCATCCATTCTGCAAGTTCTTTCATCAACATGTGGTATGAACAAACAATGAAGCCCACCCTGGATATAGCATCCAACATCTATCTCATGGTAACTAGAACAAAAGCACAGGCACTGGCACTGGGGTCAATTCTAGGCTTTTCCTTTGGTTGGTGTATAAGCTGGTCACATATTTGACCTGTCTGAGCTGTATTTCCTTTATCTGAAAACTGAGGGTGACACACGTAACTCACAGCACTATAAAGATTAAGCAAAATATCTGTCTAGAGTGCTAAGCACAATTACAGACTAACTTCAATAATGGTAGCTACTACTGCAATGGGAATTGAAAGTGTCTTTGGTTTCTCAAGCCTGGTTTCTACTATGGCAGTTCAATGGAAGCAACTTTTTTGTGCCTTGCCAAATAGATGAAAAACTGGACTGAGGAAATGCTGGCTCCAATTTAAATTATAAGCCACAAAGCACATGATCCAAAACCAAATCAATGTCACTGGATAGTCACTGCTATCAACAGTGGAGGGGACAAGTCATTTCAGGCTTTCAGATTTCATGGCAACTTCAGTCCAGATATCTCCAGCAGTTTGCACTGAACATTTCTGATGCATCTCTTCCCTACAGTAGACCAGTCTGCATTGGTAGACAGCCAGGAAAATACTGCCACATTTGCCTGGGGACAGTTTTAGTGGGATCAGACATCATAGCCAACTAGTCTCAGGATTCCTGAAACCCACTGGATATGGACAACATCCATGAAACAAATTTGCTGTTATAACTACAAGAAGATGGGTACCTTATTTTGTCCCCCAAACAAATGTTTTTACTATGGCACAAGATTTTGTTCTTATGAACAGTACAGAGATCTGAGCTAAGACTAAGCCCCACTTTCTACACCACATAACTCGAGCTATATTATAATCCCATCTGCAGAGTCCATGGCAGAATAAGGAGATCTATGGCTGTTATTTTGAGAGTTGTGTTCCACACGGATAAGGGTGAAGAAAGATACCCTGTGCATGTCTCCTTTCCAAACAGACACTCACTGCCATCACAATGCAAAGGGTCTCATGACACGGCCTCTAAGAGCAAGTCTCCTGGCTGGTCCAGTACAACTGATATACTGTATTTATGCCTAGCAATGATAACAAAAGCATGTAAAATTGCACAGGATTTCAGCGTCCTTGGCTCACCCAATATTTTAGCACATATCATTTGATTTCTCTTCTTGGGAATTAGTGATGGAGTGTTAGAATAACATCCTTGCCAACTGATCGTTCACACTTAAGGCTGTCATGATAAATGTCCCTTTGGGGGTTGATAATCCCTTCCTGGGTAAGTTATAGTCATAAACAGAATATGGCTTTAATAAATTCTATCAGAAATAACTCACTAGAAAAAAAATCTGTGAAAATTATGCAAAAGTTAGGAACTGGCCATAAACTAAATTAGCACTGATATGGATATAAAACTGGAACAGGAACACCACTGATGAAATGTATCAGTACAAACACACTGCAAAATTACTTGGTAGTACTTATGAAAACTTAACATATATTTCCCCTATAACCCAGAAAGTCTACTCAAGAGAAATTTTAAAAAACACACATCCAGTCAACATTAATAAAAGCATTATACCTCATTGCCTAACTCTGAAAACTACTCAAATATCTACCTACAGTAACAAGCGGTGATATATTTGCACATAAAATGGAATACTCTCCAGCAATGATTTACATACAACACTATAGTCACACAAACATCACTTAAGAAAATGCAGCCAGACACAAGTATATATACTATATGATTCTACTTACATAAGTAAAAAGAAGATAAAAATAATTTATATTGTTAGGAGACAGAAAAATGATAACCCTAAGAAGAGATCATTGCAGGAAAATGGGATATGGAGGGCCTCTGTACTGCTAATTATATTCTGTTTCTTGGTCTGGGTGTACCTAATGTGTAGAAGCTTGTAGAAGTTCACTGAGATTCACATGCAATGTACATTTTTCTGCATGCATATTATGCGTTAGTAAAAAGCTACAAATGTAAAATCTAGTAAACCAATTTCCTGTAATATCCTTCAAGTGCCACCTAGTGGCACTATTAAATGGAAACAACAGAAAGGTTTCATCTCCAGCTACTTCAAAAATATGGTCTTATTTCTAACATCACATGCTAGAAATTAGTTAAAACAGTGTCCTAACCTCAGAATCATTCACACAACCAAGAGGGAAAAGGCTTCTATTGCCAGGTACACAGAATTCTGACAAAAGCATTCAGAGGCAAGTAAAGCTATGTATCACAGAGCATGCCTGTGCTAGTGAGCTGGGGGTGTGCATCTCTTCCCATCTCTGCTTGTGATCTGTACAGCAGGAGTATTTACAAGACAAAGAGCAAAAAAGGCTATGAATCGTGGCTTCCCATCCATCTTCCAGAGAGAGGATTTAGCAACATACCACTTGGTAATACCTACAAAGCTTGCTTGGCAAACTTCCTCTAAGAGGCAATTAGAAGCTAGGAGTGAATGGCTCATGCCTGTAATCCTAGCTGCTCAGGAGGCTGATATCTGAGGATCTTGGTTTGATGCCAGCTCAGGGAGGAAAGTTCACAAGACTTTCATCTCCAATAAACTACTCAGAAAAAAATCCAGAAATGGCACTGTGGCTTAAGTGGTAGAGCTCTAGCCTTAAGCACAAAGAGGCTCAGAGACAGCGCTGAAGCCCTGAGTTCAAGGCCCAGGACTGGCAAAAGAGGAAGGAGAGGAAGAGGAAGAAGAAGGAGAAGAAGGAAGAGAAGAAGGAAGAAAAAGAGAAGGAGGAGGAAGAGAAGAAGGAGAAGAAGAAGAATGGAGGAGGAGGAGGAGGAGGAGGAGGAGGAGGAGGAGGAGGAGGAGGAGGAGGAGGAGGAGGAGGAGGAGGAGGAGAAGGAGAAGGAGAAGGAGAAGGAGAAGAAGAAGAAGAAGAAGAAGAAGAAGAAGAAGAAGAAGAAGAAGAAGAAGAAGAAGAAGAAGAAGAAGAAGAAGAAGAAGAAGAAGAAAAAGAAGAAGAAGGAGAAGAAGGAGAAGAAGAAGGAGAAGAAGGAGAAGAAGGAGAAGAAGGAGAAGGAGAAGGAGAAGGAGGAGAAGGAGGAGGAGAAGAAGCATAGAGGAGAAGGAGGAGGAGGAGGAGGAACAGAAGGAGGAGGAGGTGGTGATGGTAGTGGTAGAGGTGGTGGAGGAGGAGGAGGAAATTGTAAAGGAAATTTCCTTTGCTCTGTATTCGTTGGACATGCTTGTTTCACCAGTTTTTTTTGCCTTCAAGATACACTGTTATGGTGAGGATAAGTCTGATTTCTTTCAATTATGTTTGAGAAACACAGACTTTGGAAGGCTCACCCACAACAAGCCTTTGAAGTGCCTGAACAAAGGATGTTTGCTCAGAGTTCTGCTAGTAAAATCTGAAAAATCCACAAATCATGCAAATGGATGTTGTGATTCTTGAGTTAGAAGCTTGTGAGTTACAAGATGGTAGGAAACTCTACCCTTCTTTCTACTGATTCTTCCCTTCATTTTCATTATTTTGATCTACATTAGAATTCTTTTTAAACTCGTGTTCCTAATGAGAGAAGAGTGAAGATGCCCAATATGTGCTCCTTAACAATCAATTCTTTCCTTCCCATTCCCATTTTTACAGAAATGAGCACAGATCTGGACTGGGTCTGTAGGCCAATTCTTGATATAGGCAGATGGATTTTCCATGAAAAGTCACAGAAATGGAGGGGAAAAGTGACCCTAAACCAGGTGTGGTAGTGCATATCTGTAATCTAAACCCTAGAGAAGATGAGGCAGAACAAACACAAGGTTAAGGACAGCCTGGGCTATAAAGGAAGATCCTGTTTCAGAAAAACAAAAACAAAAACAGCTGAGAGCTGGAATCTCACACCTGTAATCCTAAACTCCTCTGGATGCTGAGAATTGGAGGATTGTGGTTCAAAGCCAGACCAAAAAAGTTCACAAGACCCCTAGGTAGACATAGTGGCACATCCTGCCATCCTAACTTTGTGGGAGGCTGAGAATGGGAAGACCAGTTCCAAGCCAACCTGCCTATCTCAGAGTCCTCATGAGACTCTCTCTCAACAAAAGAAACTGCGCATGTCCAGGCATGTCCTTGGACAGGAAGTAAGACTCAATCTCAAAAATAACCAGCACAAAAAAAGAGCTAAACATATTTCTAGGTGGTAGAACTCCTGTCTAGCAAGCACAAGACCCTGAAGTCAAACCCCAGTACCACTAAGAATAAAAAGCAAAAATTAAAACAAAAAACAAATATGTAAATAAAGAAGCGGGATATATAGCTGGCTGGTAGAGTGACTGTCAAGACTGTCAAACATATACGGTGCCCCACAAAAATTAAATAAAATGAAGAAAAATAAAAAATAATTCTACTGTGACAAGTCAAAGAGAGCTAATTGAGCACTCATACTAGGGTTGGGGCCACTCGTTTCTGGCTATCCTGATTCTTCTATATTATGCAATTATAGCCTGCCTTTTGTTTCATTAAGCCCATCGTGGTAATAAATTGTAACAGCTAACTGTTGTTGAGGTTGATCATATGCCATGCATTGTTCTACGGATGCTGATAAATCATAACAACCCTGTGAAAATATACACGTGAAGAGACGAAGAACTTGTCCAAAGTCACAAAGCTATAAAAGTTAGAGATAAGATTCAGACTCAAGCCCGCGTTTCTACCTCTTCTGTCAGGCTGCCTTCTTGAGCCCAACTTCTGTTGTCCTCCATTGTGCTTACTTATTAAGGCCAGAGTACATTTTTGTACCCACCTACTTATACATTTATTCCTCCTCCACTGACCCGCGGGAGGACTTTCTGCCTTCTGTCCCTATATGCTAAAGGGCGGGAGTGCATGTGGAGAAGAGAAAGGAAGATTTCTCTTATTCAGGAACCTAGAGAACAACCATAACTGACTCCCACGGGTTGCTTCAGGGAAACATGGTAGCCAGCTATTGCCTACAACCTTTACCATGAAAGCATGAAGAGATGGGTTTAAATGAGGCATGTGGGGAACGACAGCTACATGTAAGTACAGGAGAGACTGCATAAGGGCTGGTGTTAGACATGCCAGCTTTCAAAGAATGAGGAAAGGCGACAGAGCTACAGGATAAGAATCTCACTGCAATCCTTGTGCTGCCACAGTTCTCAACAAAGTATGGGCCTCTACTAAGCAGACTGCACTAACATTTGATAAACATTAATGAACACACGTCATCAAACAGAGAGATAAGGCTAGCACAGTGAGCTTTATCCAACATGACAATATTATGAACCTAATTGGGGAAACTGAGGAAGAAAACAAGTCATAGTGGGGGATAAAGCTATTTAGAAGTTTCACTGAAGGCTGGGAAGGTGGCTCAGTGGTAGAGCACTTGCCTGGCATTCATGAGGCCCTGGGTTCGATTCCCCAGCACTACATAAGCAAAAAGGAAAAAAGCCGGAAGTGGCGCTGTGGCTCAAATGGTAGAGCGCTAGCCTTGAGCTGAAGAGCTGAGGGACAGCGCCCAGGCCCAGAGTTCAGGCCCACGACCGGACTCAAAAAAAAAAAAAAAAAAAGTTTCACTGAAATTTCTTTAAAACTTTAATAAATATTTCATGAAATAACTCATATGTCAGCCTAGTTCTTAAGAAAATGATTCCAGGACATATATTCACAGCATAGCAGCATAGTAGGGGCTGGGACTTGGGTTATACAGCAAGAATAGGATAGTGGCCCTAACTTTTACTTACTGTGGGTGACCCTGAGCAAGTTCTTGAAATTTACCAGCCAACTGAGGATAGTAAGAGAAACCATTGCACATGACTGTTACGAGGATTGAATGAGAATCTGTAAAGCACTTACAAGTGCATCTTGTCAATCAATCTATGACTGTACCACCATGAACATGCCTGAGATTGTCTGATCTCAGAAAGCTAAGCAGGATGGAAGAAGAGCCTGGCTAGGAGAAGAGCACTCAAAGTACTTCATAAAGAAATCACATAAATGGACAATCCCAGTTCCTTATGGTTTGTGTACTTTTAAAAGCAATTTTGCAATGCATAAAAGTTAGTGTATAGTTTAGCCCCTTATTACTTTTCAAAAGGCAGACAAAGAATTACATTTCACCTTTTGCTACAATTAATATGGACGACAGACCAAAATGTAAGGCTATTTTGAGCAAGGTGAACATAAGTCTTCACTGAGGACGGCACTTTAATATGAGCATTTTAGATTAATATACAGAAGATTTCACATTAAGAAAATTACTGGCAGGCACAGAGGCTCATCAACTTTTGCTTAGCGAAAATAGTTAATTTTTGTGACACATACTTAATGATTTCCTCTCTCTTGAAACATTCATCATTAAATTGCTACCGATTGCCCAGTAACCTTTTCAAGCTCTCCTAACTAGCTGTGAGATTCCAAGTAACTTGCTTCTCTTCCGTGAACTTCAACTTCTTCTTTAGTAAAACAGCATGCACTGACAGATATTAAAGCATTAAGATTAAGAAGACTTAGACATACTCAAGAGCAAGAAAAAGATTCGGGGAGGCCAAACCACAAATTGGTAGGGCAAACTGAGGGTCCAGAAGCATGGAAAGTCAGCAGAGAGAGCAGCTCATGCAGAATAACAGAGCTTAAAATGGCCCATGTGAGGCCTGACTGGTACCAAGTTCATCCCCTGAATCCAGAGGCTCAGGTGGTGCTCCACTATCTGTAAAGCTGGAAAACCAGCATGAAATCTATGAAGATGCTCAGGGCTGCCTTCTTAGGAAAAGAATGGGGAAAATATACAGATAGTCCCTGATTTACAATGGTTTAAATAAGGATTTTTTTTTATCTTGTGACAGTACAAAAACATGCACTTTTCTTTTCACTTTCAGTATAGAATTCAGTGAGTTATATGAGATATTTCAACACTTAATTACAAAAGTGTTTTTGTGCTACATGATTTTGATCAATTCTAAGCTAACCTGAACATAGTAAAGGTCGGCTAGGCTAAGCTATGATGTTCAATAGGTTAAGGCTAGGTTAAAGCCTAACAAAATCAACATCAGGAAATGGGTAGGGACAAGGGGGGAAACATAAACAAAGGAAGGGGGAAGAAGGAAATGCAGTCAAGAACTCATTGCATATACCACAAAATTAAGAAAAGTAAGGGAAGGGGTGGGTTGAAGGGGGGTGAAAATGTTTAAGAGGGGGCTGGTAAGGTGGCTCGGTGGTAGAGCGCTTGCCTTGCATGCCTGAGGCCCTGGATTCGATTCCTCAGCACCACATAATCAAAAAGAAAAAAAAGCTGGAAGTGGCGCTGTGGCTCAAGTGGTAGAGCTCTAGCCATGAGCTGAAGAGCTGAGGGACAGTGCCCAGGCCCAGAATTCAGGCCCCACGACTGGACCCAAAAAAAAAATGTTTAAGAGGTGATGCTGGTCAGGATGAATTGTATTCATAAACTGCTTTGTTATATGGTACCTCCTTTGTACAACTACTTCAAGATAATTTAAATTTTTTAAAGATTTTGGAAATACAGCAAGTTGAAAGTAAGTTTAAAATATATAAATACATCTAAAATCCTCAAAGGTAAAAATAGGGATTGCATGAAACAAAAGTAGGAAAAGGTGAAATAAAATGGGTTGATTTTTTTTAATGGATTATAAAACCTAGAATCAAGTGCTAGAGGTGGTAGCAAATGCCTATAATCCTAGCATTTGGGAATTTGAGGCAGGACAATTGAGAGTTCACATAGTGAAACCCTGTCTCAGGAAGGGAAAAATAGAATGAATGAAGACAGAAGTTTAAACACAAAACAGAAAAAAAACTATATAAAGTTATCTATATGCTATATAAAGTTATCATAAGAATTGTTAATTTGGAAGATGAAGATTTTATCCAATGCCAACACAGAATGACCACAACAGAATAAGATGAAATTGCTATTACTAGAAACAAAAGCCATGTGACAAATATAGCCAAGTAAAGTTCAAGAAGAAAACAGAAGAATTAGAGAAGCAAAGCCCACAGATATATGACTAAGAATAGTCTAAAAATAAACCCTGGGTTTTTACAGATGGAAAATAAACACTAAGTATCACCTGGAATAAGCAGGTTTAAAATCTATGACAAGACATGTAACACTGACATTAACACAGAACATCCAAAGATCAAGTTTTAAAACTCTTCCTACAGAAAAAGACAAAGTCACTCCGAAAGAACCCAAAATATATTCACAGTAGATTCCCCAGCAATAGGAGCAATAAATGCCAGGAGAGAAGGAAGTAATACATTCAAGAAGCAATACATTAAAATGCTGAGGGAATATAACTTTCAATCTAGAATTCTGACCACATCAAAATGATCATTTAAGAGTGAGAGGAATAAAAGTTTACAATTCTGAGAATGTGGATGAAAACAACTACTATGTGACTTATTTCAGTAAACTGTTCATTTGACTCACACAACTGCTAGAGTTTTATCAGTCACTGTGTTCTAGCAAAGCTTTAAATAACTTACTTTAGTTATATCAGAAGACATTTTCCCTGTTGTCCAATCCTTAATTATAAAGGCATTTGTATGTGTGCATGTGTGTGTGTGTGTGTGTGTGTGTGTGTGTGTGTGTGTGTGTGTGTGTGTTTGCATTTGCATGCATGTGTACGCACCAGTTCTGGGGCCTCAGACTCAAGGCCTGGGCACTGTCTTTGAGGTCTTTGCTCAAGCCTAACACTCTACCACTTGAGCTATAGCTCCACTTCCAACTTCTTATAAGTCCTTTGGAGATAAGAATCTCACTGACTTTCCTGCCTGGGCTGGCTTTGAACCACAATCCTCATATCTCAGCCTCCTGAGTAGTTAGGATTACAGATGTGAGTCACCAGCACCTGGCAATGCATAATATTTTAATTGCATAATTTCCTCACCAAAACAGCTATTAAACTCCTAAGGACTCCTTGTCAGTGGGTCTCCAAGTGCACTTAGCAGTTACAGTAGTCATTTTTTGTTACAGCATGTCTAGGCTTTAGGGGAGAACGTTAGAGCATTTTAAGTCAAACTGTCCCTCTACAGTGCTTTATGATGTTCTGTCTATATTTGCAATAAGAATTTTCTTGAACAGAGGAATACAACATCAAATCAGAGACCTTAGCATTATAAGGATCCATATCAAGTTGAATCTTTTCATTTTGGAGAGGATTCAATGGGTCTGTGGGCCTAACTTACTCAATTTCCCCAAGGTCATAGAGCCACGCAGTAGTAGAGCTAAGAATACAGACACAGATGGGCACATTCATATTATTACATTCACTACATTCAACAGTGGTGTATAGCGTTTGTCATATTCATTCCTCATCCTAGATGAAGATAAATCCTTGATTTATGATTTCTTTCCTTCATCATTGAAAAGTACATTAACAGTAAGAGAAAATAGAATAGCAGACTAGCACATTGGAAGAAAATGAAAACTTGCATCTTCAGTTTTATATACATATTAAATCATATATTATATTACATATAATCATATATTGCTAATATATATTAGTTAAATCACTTCAGAGTAATTTCTGATTTTCTTTTTTTTTTTTTTTTTTTTTTTGGGTCCGGTCGTGGGGCCTGAACTCTGGGCCTGGGCGCTGTCCCTCAGCTCTTCAGCTCAAGGCTAGCGCTCTACCACTTGAGCCACAGCGCCACTTCCGGCTTTTTTCTTTTTGCTAATGTGGTGCTGAGGAATCGAACCCAGGGCCTCAAGCATGCAAGGCAAGTGCTCTACCACTGAGCCACCTTCCCAGCCCATAATTTCTGATTTTCTAATACAAACATAAATAGAAAAATATATATTGATTTTATATTTTCATGAGAAAAATTAGGATGTTGGATAAAGTTTGGTTTTGATACTAAGGTTTGAACTCAGGGCCTGTGCTGGCTAGGCAAATGTTCTACCACTTGAGCCACAGACCCAGCCCTTCTTATTCGGGTTACTTTTGAGATAGGATGTAGCTTTATTCCACGCCAGCATGTGATCCTCCTATTTTTACTTCCCACTATAGTACAAATGATATGCACATGCCTTCCCACCCATGTTTTTCTGTTGAAAAGAAGTCATGAACTTTCTGCCCAAGCTGGCCTCCAATTGTTATTCTCCCCAACTCAGCCTCCCAAATACATAGAATTACAGAAGTGAGCCACTGTGCTTGGCTGGATGTTGTATTTACTTTTGAGAGCTCATAAATATGCTTTGTCAACACAGGCAGTATGATTCTGTGCCTTCTATATACTACATGAGGTCATCTTAATATGTAACAGCAAAAGCAACATCTGATATGTGTCCACTGAGGGAGAAAAATGCTACGAAATTTCAAAAGCAATGATATCTTTATACTGTTTACATTTAAAATGTTTCTTGCCATTTTCTCATAGGTATTTGAAAGTGACAAGGAGATATTTTCTCAGAAATATATTTAATGTTTATAGTGTATTCAGTAAACATTTCATACTTCAGCTAAAGTTACATTAGAATGCAAATCCTTTAAAAGACAAATGTTTATCAGAAATTTCCATGAATGAGACAAAATGCACTCTAAACTCTAAATTTTCTCCCAGTACAATTTATTATTTTTTTAGAGGGGTCCGGTCGTGGGGCTTGAACCCTGGGTCTGGGCATTGTCCCTTAGCTCTTCAGCTCAAGGCTAGCGCTCTACCACTTGGGCCACAGTGCCATTTCTGGCTTTTTTCTTTTTTGCTAATGTGGTGCTGAGGAATCGAACCCAGGGCCTCAGGCATGCAAGGCAAGTGCTCTACCACTGAGCCACCTTCCCAGCCCCAGTGTGTTATCTTTATAAGATAATTTATTTATAAGTTAACTTGGTAAGACACCAAAAGTTTTCCAAGATATATAATCAACTGTATATTAACTGGGGAAAAGAATGGTAAAAAAAATTATAGGATATTAATTAAAAGGAAAAGTACTTTCACAAAAAAATTAAATTAAATTTTTTAAAAAAAGGAAAAGTACTTTTTGAGATGGCAGGTTTGTACCATCAGCACTCAGGAGGCTTGAGGCAGGAGGATCACAAGTTCAAAGCTAGCCTGGGCTACAAAATGAGAACATCTGTTTCTCATTTTCTGACTCATGAGACGTTCAGAGTCCATCAACTGCTATTTGAGTTTAAGTCTTTCATGTTATTTTTAAAGCTTTTTTTTAGTAGTGCTAGGGATGGAACCCAGAGTTTAGTGCACAATCAACAAGTGCCCTATCACTATGGTACATCCCCAGACCTATAGGTAGAATTTTATTAAAAAGCTGTATGCAAACAAACTTGCCTCTGAAAAAGAAAAGCACACCCAAAATATTCCTACTGGATTCACTATGGTCTTCAGGCCCTGATTCTATCCAGATGGCAAAGTTAGATAAGAGTTCAGCTAGTTTCCTTTGGAGGCCCTCTGTATCACAGGCTAGTCTCCCTGACTAGCACTTTCAGCAAGACTTTCCCCTCAAGATCTCTCATCTATTCACATCAGGGATCACAAGAAGACTGGGGCTAGCAGATCATCTCTTGTGATCTAGGTTTAGGCCCCCATAATATCTGGGTATATTTCCTAAGCTGACCTCCTACTTTCAACTTCTCTCCTTCTTCTAGACAAGCTGGTGGCTCACACCTATAATCCTAGATATTTTAGGAGGCTGAGATCTAAAGAATCAAGGCTTGAGGCCAGCCCAAGCAGGAAAAGTCTATGAGACTCTGCCTCCAGTGAGCCAGAAAAATGCTGGTGACATGGTTCAAGTCGTAGAACACTAGACATGAATAAGAAAGCCCAGTGAGAATTCCTACATTCTCAATTTAAAAAATTATTTCATTCAACTTGTAGTATCTTAGTTTGGATTGTAAAAGTTGAGTAATAAATTAGAAAAGCAGGGGGGAAATTCCTACATTCTCAACCACTTCTCTGACCCTTCTTTCCTCTTGCCCTCCTTCAGTGCTTCCCCTGAATTTCAGAATTGTTTGAGGAGTTTTGTTAAACTCCCCATGAGCAGGTCTCACCACCTCATGCCAAAGATTTCCGGGCGTCAGCAGGGTTAAACACTCCCCCTGAAAATTGCAGCTCAGGGTAAGGTGGATCAGTCTGACGACAAACGTGTACTCCCCTTCAGGGAGAACTTGGTTGCCTAGGGAATATTTCTCTCCCACAGCTCTGGCACCACTGGAACTAGAGGTGAGACAGTGACTTACTTCTCATTACCTCTACAACACTCCATCTCTCTTCCCTGAAAGCTGGCTTTCCAAAGCTTAGGCATTTCCTCAAACATACAAGGCATCCTTGCTTGTCCGTTTCTTTGCATTTGGTTTTTTTTCCCTCTACAGGAAAGCTCTGTGTCCCTCAGTCATCTAAAAAGAAAGGTCCTCTTGTTTCTGTATACCTACTTCATTCATCACCTACCTCGCCCCCAAGAGCCTTTCTGGCCTATCTAAGCTAAAAGGTATTAAGAAGACACTTCTTTAGTGCTTTTTGCCCTTGAGTGCTCTTTTCGTACACATACCACTTCTAGTGAGGAATGCTTGCTGTGTAAAGAGAGAAAAATTCTGTGTAAGTAGGAAAATTCTGGACACATGAGTCTAGAGAAATCTCCAATTTATGAAATGTGGCACTAATAAAAGTCAAGAGATAATGTTTTGTACCCCAAAATCTTTTCCACATTAAACATAATTACACTGAAGCTGTGACTAAATCATGATGGCCATAAGAAATCTAGCAGAGATCAATGTTACTGAAGGGACTTTAGCTATTTGAGTAACAAATAATGTCTTCGCAGAGAACTGACCTACCAAACAAGCACAAACTGCAGATGGCATTTTATTCAACTTACATGCACACACACACACACACACACACACACACACACACACACACACACACACACACACACTGAGCTAAGTGTAACCAACTCTCACTTTAACATGCTCCATATGAAACAGCTTATTTGAATGAGTTTTTGATTGTTCATGCTATGAGTCAGTCTATTAAAAAATCTCCTATTCTGAACTTAGCCATGTTCTGGTTTCTGTTCTTTCTACACAAAAATATGGAATACAAACCACTTGGCTCTTCACATATTCACTTGTTCCTTCTTGAGCTTACCTATATAAAAAAAACAAAACATCTGCTTCTTTGGATTTTTTCCCTTTCCTAACTCTGGAAATCCCATTGGTACAACTTGATCCAGATGTACATGTCACCGGGTTGCTTACTATAAGTTGGAGCCAGGAAAATGGCATTTTATGCTGAAAACCTTTAACGCATCTCTCTCAAGTGACAGAAGTAGACAAAATTATATTATATGTAAAACATGTTTAGAATCTAGAAGTCATATACTATTAAGTGGCTACCTAGTTTTTAAAAGTGTTCCTTTATAGGGAACAAAACATTTTCTCATTCATTACAATCTAGTCTTGCCCATTTATCAAGTTAAATAATATGTATTTTTTAAAATTTACTTTATTGTTGTTTTAGAGGTGATATATGGTGGGGTTACCTTTACAGACATCAGGTACTAAGTACATTTCCTTTCTCATAGTTCACTTTCATCAGTGACTAGTGCGGCCAGTGCACTCCACTGCTGCACGTTTTCTCTGTTTTTCCTCTGATTCTGTGCCCTCCTCCCACACTCGCACAGATGTGCACAGGAATACACCCACGGTATATGTAAGGTAAGGAATACAGCATTATCAAAAAGAAAAAGAAAAAAACAAATTAAGACAAATTTCCTTTGTTTGCATATCTTTGTAGCTCATTTCAGTATATATTATTTTAATAATATGGATATTTTAAGACCAAAATCTTAAATCTTTTTCAAAGCTACTAATAAACATAAGGATTTTAATTATTCGAAGTTTCTTGGTTCCTCCATTAAATCTTATAGTGATGGTATTTCTGTCTCAGCTTCATAACAGAAGACTCTGCAGATATGCACATAGGTGTATTCCCAAAGTCAGTTTGATGGTTCATATATAACAAGAAATATTCAAAAAAGCTTAACAACTGAGCAGAGGCCTGGAGTACTCCAGAACCAGCACACACACAAAAAAAAAATTGAAGTAATCACATACATTCAAAAGCAAACAAAAGGGAAGTGGCGCTATTCAGAGTGTTTTAAGTTCTCTGTAGTAAAATTTGCTTTAAGGTGATAAAAGCAACCTCTTAAAAAAGTAAACAAGACAGCTGGGCACCAGTGGCTCATCCCTGTAATCCTAGCTACTCAGAAGGCTGAGATCTAAGGACACAGTTTGAAGCCAGCCAGGGCAGGAAAGTCCATGAGACTCTTATCTCCAATTAAGCACAAAAGGCAGGAAGTAGAGCTATACCCAAGTGGTAAAGTGCTAGCCTTGAGCCCAAAAACTCGGGGACAGTGCTCAGTCCCAGAATTCAAGCTCCAGGACAAGCAAAATAAAAATAAACAAGGGCTAGGCACCAGTGGCTCATGCCTGTAATTCTAACCACTGTAAAGGCTGAGATCCAGAGGACTGAGGTTCAAAGCCATTCCAGGCAGAAAACCAAGAAACTCTTATTTCCAATTAACCAACAAAAGAGGACGAGAGATCTGGCTCAAGTGGTATAAGGGCAGCAATGAGAGGAAAAAGCCAAGTGAAGGTCTGAGTTCGAACTCCCAGACCAGCAACACCAAAAAAGAGTAAGCAAGGAATAGAAAGAACATCAAGGACAGAAATGGAACAATCTGAAAAGGCAGACTATCTGAAATCCCAAACTAATGTGCAACGAACTTGAGTTTTTCTGTTTTTCCAGGAAAAATTACTGGCATAACATTTAGAACTTAATTTTAATCACATAATGTAGAAATAAGGTGACAGATGAGAGAGATTTGGAAACCTTTTTTAGTGCTACCCTAAGGCTGGTTTAACTTGCCGTGTTTCCTAAGCACTAAGCTCTAAGGATATTAACAGGCATTTCATAAATAAAAAGATGAATAATCATATAAGCTACAAAACTGCCAGCTTTAGAAAAATTGGCCAGTTTGGTTTTGGTTTTGTGTTTTGTTTTGTTTTGCCGTATGACTTGAAAGCTTTCAGGAAGTTTGTGTATACTTTGAATCTCCACAGAACCCTAACACCTCCCAGAGACTGTTTCATTAATAGCAATTTGGGACAATTATGGTCCTCATTCTCCTAAGGTCAATATGGGGAAATTAATAAGACATAAAGACTAAACATAGGGCTGGGAAGGTGGCTCAGTGGTAGAGTGCTTGCCTTGCATGCATGAGGCCCTGGGTTCGATTCCCAAGCACCACATAAGCAAAAAGAAAAAAGCCGGAAGTGGCGCTATGGCTCAAGTGGTAGAGCGCTAGCCTTGAGCTGAAGAGCTGAGGGACAGCGCCCAGGCCCAGAGTTCAGGCCCCATGACCGGACCCAAAAAAAAAAAAAAAAGACTAAACATAAACATGGGCATACATCTCAGAACTTTATATATTGAATATATGTCCCTTTTATGGTGGACAAAAGGGAAGGATGGGCAAGGGAAATAGCCTGGAGATTTTTTCTGTCTGCATTTCTTACACATCTGTTCCTGTCGTCTGAAATCTCCATAGTTAGGCAGCTGAGCTGGAAGCTTGGGCAGAGTGCTGTGCTCAGTGTTTACATTGTGCTGGGAAATCTGGTAGACAAAGAGGCAGACTTATTTGTTAACAGTTATTCAAGAATTCCCAGTCCCCCTGTCAGATCCTCAGTCGCTAGGCCCCACAGCAGGCAGGAAGCCCTCCTCAAGCAGCTCAGATGAGGACTGCTGATAGCAGCAGCACAGTGCACAACAGGAAGGAACTACTGTCATTGGTGCCACAGGGGAAAGATAAGGGGGTTGGTTGCAAAAGCATTTTCAGACAAGTCTTCAACATATTTATCCAGGTGGCTGGAGAGCAGAGGCTGTGAAATAACCAGCTGGTAGATAAGCATCCCCAAAATGCTTGCTAATTTTGTTGCAACCAAGTCCAGGTTGGCTGTGGATGCCAAATGGAATCCTCCATTCATCTTGGTTCCCCTTAAGAGGATGTGATGCAAACAACAGTTACAAGTGCAAGGGACTTACTGTCTTGCTATAGATATGGGTGCTTATACTCTAAGGATAGGAAGAGAGGGAGCCTAAATACTTCCATTTGGGAACTGGCTTTACTATTTACTAGTTATGCTACCCTGATGGCATGCTTAAGTCCAATGTGCTCTAACTTTCTTATCTGTTAAAAAAAAAAAAAGAGGGGGCTGGGAAGGTGGCTCAGTGGTAGAGCGCTTGCCTTGCATGCATGAGGCCTTGGGTTCAATTCCTCGGCACCACATAAGCAGAAAAAGCTGGAAGTGGCATTTTGGCTCAAGTGGTAGAATGCTCACCTTAATCTAAAGAGCTGAGGGAGAGTCAGGCCCAGAGTTCAGGCCCCATGACTGACCAAAAAAAAAAAAAAAAAAAAGAGGAATATTCGTGTCTGCCTGATAAGGCTTTTATTTTATTTGGTCTAGTCCTGGACTTGAACTCAGGGCCTGGGCACAATTGCTGAGCTTATTTTGCTCAAGGTTAGCACTCTACCACTTGTGCCACTTCCTGGCTTTTTGGGAGTTTGTTGAAGATGAGAATCTCACGGTCTTTCCTGCCTAATCTGGCTTTGAACTCTGATTCTCAGATCTCAGCCTCTTAAGTAGTTAGGATTAGAGGTGTAAGCTACCAGCACCCACCTCAACTTCATTCTTATAAAATGCTTTTATAAAAGCATTCTTATAAAAGCATTTTATAAGAATGAAGTTATACACAGAAAAGCACTTAGTACAATCCATGGTCTATGGTTTATGCTCAGTTAACACAGTCAATAATTTTGAATAAGCAGAAATTAGGACCAAGGAAAGGCATAGGTTAGAACTATAATCAGTATACACTCAATAGCTCCTTGCCAACTGATCAATATCTCTTAAAGTCAATGCTGAATTTCCTAAAGGGAGTTCTCACTTGTGTCTGTGCAGGTCAGGAAGAAGTAGGCTTTTATTATTCTTCAAACTAAAGCAGGAAGCCAATACCTCATGGTATTTGTACCTCATGGTTGAGTGTATGCTAAAGACTTTCTAGTTGAAGAAAGAATAAGCAAATGTTTACAATGGTTTTAGTAACTCAAGTGATGAGATTAGCCACATGGAAAGGTATGCTCTGAGCCATTCAGAGCAATAAGATAGGAAGTAGCACTGTCCATAGAGAAATCTCTCAATATTTTCTGCCAAAAGTTAGAAAGAACCTTTAAATATAGAAAGCTTATTTAACAGTAATTAATGAAAGGAAAGATCTGTAGTACTATATACCACACTCCATCAATTTACCATTTCCTTCTCACTTTCAGATCTGTGAAGTGTGGTGATAAGTAAGGCCATAGTAGTATGTGTAAATAAGCTACAATTCACTTATAGGGAAAACAGGTTTGTATGTCACACTCTCCCAACTTCTGCTGTTCCATCTTATTGTTCTAATCGAAAACAACAGCCTGAAGAAAGCACCATGAGCCAGATAACATCACATTGATGACCATTTATTGTTAGTTCACGTGGAATTAATGGAGCTTCTAAAATGGTGGTGGAATATGGCCTCGTGTACTATGCAGAATGTACTATATGGAACAAACGCATTCCCTAATAACAACTGGAGGGATATAGCTACTACAGTGTCTTTATGACAACCATACATAACCTCAATGGCCAACAATAAACCAAAAACACACATTTCTTAGTGGCTTATCGAGGAAATTTTCCCTCTTCCACATGAAGCTTGGAAGCTGGCTGGGTGAAAAAAAAAATAAGCCACTCTGCTCATCTGGACATTATCACGGGAGTCTGACCATTTCTGTGACTATCAACCCTTACAAAGAAGCACAGTGGTCACACAGCTTGTCTAATACCAAATGGTTTGCAAAAATCAAATCTATCTCCTACCTGTGATGGACAAGGTCTTGGAGGGAGTGCAGGTGGTGGAGGTAGCAATCCCGATTTAGTAGCTGAAAAGAAATACATATACTGTTAAGGACAATCCCCCCAAAAGAAGACAAAACAAAACTATTCTACTCAGGTAGGAATAGCAATAACGTTGAGTACATTTTAATCCCTCTAAAGGCATACTTGTCTTAAATAAATTGTCTTAAAATTGTCTTAAATTCCAATTCCTTTTTCATCTTCCTCTTCCCTCTAACTCACATATTTATATAGTCTGAGTACGATGAAGACAGGGTAAAACAGTAAAGTCTCCTTGTGATCAAAACTGGGACTTAACACAGGAAACATGGTCAGTTCTCATTAACCTGATGTTAATGATTTCGTTTCAAATGATCCAGGCCAAAAGTCATAGTCTTCTTTAGCTTCTTGCTTATTTCCCTAGCTCTCAGCTATGCAATGTCTGTTAGCTTAATGCATAGACTGCAGAAAGGAAAGGAGTCTTGCAGAGGAGGTAGCTTTGTCACTATGTGCAGGCTCCCATGAATGGTTCAACCAGCAATGGAAGAGGCCAAAAGTGAAGGACTGAAATGACTGATTTATTTCAAAGATCTCCATTTATTTTTTCCTCCATGATCATTATTAGTTTGGATAACTAAATCTGTTTCAAAAATAAGCTGGCCATATTTGAAGGGTCTTTTGAAAGGAAGCTATAGACTCAACATTTTTTTTAAATTTTGTGAGATACAGAGAATATTAAGCCACAGACATCTGAATTGTAACTTAACAATGAAAATGGCTCTTTATTTATAAATAAAGCCCATGATCACAAGCAAGAAATAAGTTTAGGGTAACATACTGATAAGTTAAACTACATTCTTTATAAACTACTTTTTAAAACACCATGTATATATATAATTGTATATAGTTTATTCACAAATCTGTATGTAGTATGTGTGCTTAATCTGGACAATGTTCTTTGCCTTAAAACAAATAATTATAATGTACTAAGAGTATGAATGTTTTTGAGAATCATTGTTTACCTTTGTTGAATCAGACAAGCTAGAAAATGGAGTTTGCTGTTTTCCACAAATATAATTCACATCACAGAGATGTCCAATCGGTGCCAGTACATGATAGAATATAACCATGTGGGCCCATCACTGATGTCTCTCAATCTATCTGTCATTAAAATTTATGAGACACATCACGGGGTCAAAATTCCAGAGGTTTTTGACCCCTTTTTTATTATTTTGACCTCAGACCCTTTGTTAGTGAACACTCATCAATAAAAAGTACGTAGCAGAAGTAACGCTGAAAGCTTTCAGGAATTTTTCATTCATTTCAGGGCTCCTACTTTACATGCTCTCACAGATTGGGCCTTTCAATTACTTACTATTTTCAAGACAATACAAATAAACCTGAAAAATGTATGTATCCTTCTAAGGGGAAGGTCAAGCAATTGCACCAGAATAAAATATTGTGGTAAGTCAGCCCTTTATTAACAAAAGATAACTCAAGAAATGATAAGCAATTTAATTAAATTAACTTCTGCTGTTGGCCAACATGGTAATGCAGACGCAGACCAGATTTACTTACCCATCTGAAACAACCAAGCACAAACAGAAAAACATATGAAATAACAGTTTTCAAGATATTAGAATAAAACATATATAAAAAGAATTTTCAAAACCCCAGAAAATCAGGCAACAAACATGATGATCCCCGCGACTGGCTGTCTTACTCATTCATTACCTTAAGAATTACTGTAAACAATAAGCCAGACACTGGTAGCTTACACCTTTAATCCTAGCTACTCAGGAGGCTGAGATCTAAGGATCACAGTTCAAGGCCAGGAACACCAGTGAGACTCTGGTCTCCAATTAACCCCCAAAAAGCCAAACGTGGAGCTGAAGCTCAAGTGCTACCGTGACAGCCTTGAGCAAAAATGCTAAAGGACAGCTATGCCAAAGTCCTGAGTTCAAGCCCCAGTATCAGCACACAATAAGACTTGAATCTGGATCTAGGTCTTGTTTTCAGCAAGTGTGTGCGTGCGTGCGTGCGTGCGTGCGTGCGTGCGTGCGTGCGTGCGTGCGTGCGTGCGTGTGTGTGTGTGTGTGTGTGTTTGCGCATGGTCCTAGACCTTGAACTCAGGGCCTAGGCACTGAGCTTTTTTCCCCTCAAAAATAGCACTCTACCACTCGAGCCACAGTTACACTAGTGGCTTTTTGGTGGTTAATTGGAAATAAGAATCTCACTTTCCTGCCCAGGCTGGCTTCAAACTGTGGTCCTCAGATCGCAGCCTCCTGAGTAATTAGGATTACAGGCATGAGTTACAGGCACCTACCTTCTGAATACAAAATTTTTAAAAGGACAAATTCTCTATTTTAAAAATATGTGAGTCTATTCCTGAATATGCTTTTGAATAAAATTATATTACCTCTCCAACATCTCAGATAGCAAACCATTTAAAATGGAACCTTGCTTCAATTTCTCACAACTAAACTTGAAGCAACAAAGTGCCATCCCAGGCATGTGTCCATTGTTCATTCTGGATAATTTAGCAGATAATATTAGTGATTTCTAAGATTGGAGAGGAGCCAAAACAGTTGCAAATATTATCAGCAGTTTTGTTTTTCCATTTCAATACCTTCACCAATTATTTTCTGATCTAACATACCTACTGAGAGCTTCTTTTTAAAGCTGAATTTATATAGTGATAATGGGCATAATTGTCTTCTCTTGATCAATGGGAAACATCCGGTAGGTCCCATAAAATACAGTGTTCATTGTAGGTGTGGTATAGATATCATTTAAGCGATTATAAAAATTCCCATCTATTCTTGTCTTGAGACTTTTTTGCATGATAATTTGATGCTGAATTTTAACCAAATCTACAATGTCATCTGCTTATATAATAATGTTTTCTCCTTATAATTTGTTAACATAGTGAATTACATAAAGGACTGTGGAACATTAAAGCATCCTTGCAGACCTGAGGTAAATCTCAACTTGCTAGGTTTAGTTGGTTAATATTTTTTAATTTCATCATTTACTTGTACAGAGATGTTACAACTGTATGAGTCAGGTTAGGAGTACATTGCATCTTGATCAGTGTCACTGCAGTTGGTTAATATTGTAGTATTTTTGCAACTGCATTCATGAATGACATTGGCAGTCATGGTTTCCCTTTTGCATATGGTCTTTGTTTGTACCTAATTTAGCTGGAATGCATTCTCCTTATTTATGCTCTGGAATAGGAAGTTTTTCCAGTACACATATCTGGGTTGGAATTTTATTTTATTTAAATAAGATTTTGTGAATGATTCCATTTCTATGGCTGTTATAGATTTTTTCAGACTTTCTAATTCTTGTCAGTTTTAGCAAATTGTATTGTTCTGAAGATTCATTCACTTTATCAAAAATTTTCAGTTCATTTTTTATACCCCCCTATTACGAACATCTTAATCTCTGAATGTGTAATTATCTTTCTGCATTCCTCACACTGTTTGCATGATTACTCTGATTTTCCTTCATTAGACTCATTCGGCATGTGTTAAATCTTTTTTAAAAAATCAAAATGTTTTTGAGCCCATATATTACTTGTTTCCTTTGTTTTATTGTTATCTCATTTACATTCTTTGAGCTTTTCTTTTAACATTATTTTTAATTTTATTATTATTTATTATTACTCTTGGTACTGGGGGAGACTTAAAATTGACCCCAAGGCTTCATGCTACACACATAGAGTCTATTACTGAACTGAACTTCTAGCTCATCTCTTATTCTTTTATTTACCTTAAACTGATTTCTTTTTTGGTGGTGATGGTGGTGGTGGTTGGGTTGTGGGGCTTGAACTCAGGGCCTGGGAGCTGTCCCTGAGCCTCTTTATGCTCAAGGCTAGCACTCTACCACTTGAGCAACACCACTTCTGGTTTTTGAGTGGTTTATTGGAGATAAGAGTCTAATGGGGACTTTTCTGCCCAGGCTGGTTTAAAACCACAATCCTTAGATCTCAGCCTCCTGAGTAGTTAGGATTATAGGCTTGAGCTACCGGTGCCCAGCCTTTAAACTGATTTCTACCTTTAAACTAATTTCTACCTTTTCTTTTTTTCTATTGTATGTATTTATGGTTATCAGTTTTGTTATAAGTAAACATTATTAAAATTTCATACATTTCTTCATATTGGATCCAATTCTTTAGTGCTAAAATCTTACTAATTTCTATTTCTATTTCATTTATGGTGTTACCTTCTGTCTTCAGTATACCCTTCAGGTCTTTAAGAGCATCTGCTAGTAGCAAACTTGGTTACTGACATAGTATTTCCTCAAAGTACATTGAAGATAGCATTCCATTGTCTTTTGCTTTCATTACTGCTGTTGAGAAGTCAGCTTTCAGTCAAGTCACTGTTCTTTGTCAGTAATCATTCTTTTCTCTGACTGCTTTTAAGAACTTCTCTTTGTTTTTAGTATTCAGAAGTATTATACTTTATTCTTTATCTTCACATGGACTACTATCTTTTTCTTTAAACTCCTACTTGAGCTTCATTTGAATTTGGAGCCATGTGCTATCCCCATTAACTTTGGTCGATTCTCAGTGCTTTTTTGAGTACTGTCTTCCAACCATTTTTTCTCACCTCTCTTTTGTAGGCACTTTGTTTAATTATGCTGTGCTTTGGATAATTTTCTAAGATGTATGGTCCAATTAACCAATTATGTCTTCAGCTTTACTTAATGTCCAATCTGAATTGCAGTTAGAATTTTTTTCTTTTCTATAAGTTCTATTTGGTCTCTTTCCTCTTTTAGAGTGGCTTGGCTACTTAATAATTTTTATAAAAAGGATACAAATAGGAACAGAAGTCAAATTATTGCAATTTTCAGGTGCTAGATCTTATACTTAAAATATGCTAAAGGCTCCACAAAAAAAAACTATTAAGTTTGATAAACACTTTCAGGAAAGTATCAGATACAAAACCAACTTAAAATTTCACCAGTAGATTTTCCATATATATCAATAACAAACAAGCTGAGAAAAAAAAAACAGGAAAACAATCTCATCTACAAAATCCTCAAAATAACCCACTCTACCTAGGAATATACCTATGGAAGTGAAAGACCTCTACAATGAAAACTTTATAAAGAAACATTATAAAGAAAACTTTATAAAAAAACTGAATAAGACACTAGAAGATAGAAAGCCTTCTCATGTTCACTGATCAATAGAATTAAGATTGTGAAAAACAGCCATACTACCAAAAAAAAATCTACAAATTCAACATAATCCCAAAAAATCCCAATGTCATTTTTCACAAAAAATAGGAAAAAAAAATCAAAAGTTATTCAGAAGCCAAAAGACCCTGAAGGGCCAAAGCAATCCTGAGAGGGAATAAAAGCAGTGATAAGAGTATCACAATACACGATTTCAAATCAAATTATACCTCAGAGCCAGAGTAACAAAAATAGCATAGTACTAGCAAAAATACAAACACATAAGCCAATGTAATAGAACATCTAGAAATAAGTCCACAATGTATATCCATCTGATCTTCAGTGAAGGTGCCAAAAACGATATTGGAGAAGATAGTCCTTTCAATAAATACTACTGCGAAAACTGAATTTCCACATGCAGAAGACTGAAACTAGAGCCCTGAAAATATCAGAGGAAAACATAGGGAAGAACCTTAAAGATATAGGTATAGTTAACAACTTTCTGAATAGAACCACAATTGCTCAGAAAATAAGAATAAGGATTGACAAATAGGATTGCATCAAATTTTTTTTAAAAAAGCTTCTTCACAGCAAATGAAGCAATTACTAAAATAAAGAGACAACTTACAAAATGGGAGAAAAAAATCTTTGCCAGTTACTTGTCAGACAAAGAATATTCAGAACATATAAGGAGCTCCAAAAATTAAACACCAAAAGAAGAATCTAATTAACAAGTGGAGAAACAAATTTTACACTCAGTTCTCAAATGAAGAAGTAAAAATGGCTAAAAAAAATTCATGAGGAAATGCAAATCAAAATGTCAACTGAGATTCTATCTCAACACAATCAGAATGTTTATCATCAAGAAAATAGCAAATACTGGCAAGGACATGGGGGGGGGACTTTATACACTGATATTTGGAATATAAATTAGTGTAGCCAGTATGGAAATCAGTATGGAAGTTCCTCTAAAAGCTAAAAATAGAACTAACATATGATCCTGCTATACTACTCCTGAGCATATATCTGAAAAAATGTAAGTCAATATAGAAGAGAGATAACTGCATGTCCATGTTAACAGCAACACTACTCCCAATAGCAAAACCATGGAATCAGCCCAGGTGTATATCAGCTGATGAATGGGTATAGAAAAATGTGACACATATACACAACTGAGTGTTACTCCACCAAAAAAAATGAAATTATGTGTTTATAGGAAAACTGATGGAACCAGATATCATCATGCTAAGCAACACAAGCCAGATTAGGACAAATATCACATGTTCTCTCTTGTATTAAAATAAGAAGCAAATGACATGAACAAGTACTCATAGCTGTGATCCCAGATCCTCAAGAAGTAGAGATCGGGAGAATCATGATTTGATGCAATATCATCTCAACCAGTAAGCTGGCCATAGTAGCAAATGCCTGGGATCCCAGTTACATGGGAGGCTGTAAGAGGATCGCAATCTAAGGCTATCCCCAGGCAAATATGTAAGATCCTACCCCAAAAATAATTAAACCAGAAGAGTGGGGGGGGGTAACATGGCTTAAGTGGTAGAGTGCCTGCCTAGCAAATGAGAGATCTTGAGTTCAAATCCCAGTACTGAGGACAGGGAGAAAGACAGGACTATAAAATGGGGACTATTTGGAGGTGGGAACGTGTAGAAGTGTGGAGGACAAATGGAGAGGGTGAAAGAATGGGATAAATATGGTCAAAGTACATTGTACACACGTATGGAAACAGAATAGTGAAACCTGCAAAAAAATCATCTTGAATGGGGAGAAGGCTATAATAAGAAGTGATAAAGAGGAGTAAATATAATCAAAGTACACTATATGCATGTGTAAAGATGCCACAATGGACCCCCTTGGTAAAGTTAATATACACTAATAAAAATAAAATTTCAAAAATGAGTGTAAAAAACTAATTTATACCATATATGACCCCCAGGTCTCAAGAAATGCTGGAAAATTCCTCTGGAAGGGCAAACAAAAGAAGAAATCAATAAAATGTAATCCCTAATAGTGATCCCATTCCCTCCCCCTTCAGAAGAAACATATACTTTGACAAGGCACTTCAGGATTTGTTCTAGGTACAATACATGTATTTTTTCATCTAATAGCTCAGAATAAGGTAAGTGATCAACAAAATCGTATTTGAGTTATCAGAAGAGATTATATTCAATCACTAAGGTTATATTCCATCCCTGAATTTTAAAAGACTGAAGAAGTGTGTGGTTGGTTACTGTTCTCCCACATTCTGCCTAGTTTGAGCATGTTTCTCTCTCAAGTAAAAGGCTTAAAAAATAGTTTGTTGTTCCAGGGAGGACAGCAAGTCCCGATAAAACTTTTGGGAACTGAAAAATAGAAGGATTCCATCAAGGTAAGCACACTGGATGTGTGCACTCTTCTCTGTTTATGAATATCATATCCAAGGAATGGAAGAATGTGTTCCAGGAAATCAGATAGGCCATGAAGAAAAAGCAAAAGTCATTGACACGTGAAGATCACCAGCAAGATGGAACAGCCAGATCATTGTACCATGAAGATCATATTTGGCATGTCCTGTATATTCCTATACTCAAGTCAGCTTTTTAATCTCTCATTCTTCAATATAAGAAGATCATTATTACCACATATCTGCAGAAAATGATCTAACCTAAACTAGAAAATAAATACAAATAGAAAAGCAACCTCAAAGAAACAGATTAGACCTGTACTAGGGAAAATTTCAAAATTTGTATTATTAATGTTAACAGAATGATAAGTTTATTCCAGAAATGCTTAGTATAGAGCATGCACTGTTTGAGGTACTCAAAAATATCAGGAGTGAGAGGTGACCAAAGAAACTTTATCTTTATACAGCTATAGTATATTCTATGGAGAAGATAGATAATGAGGTAAGAGTGAAAGATGAAATTTTAAATAGACTGGAGATCTCAGTGAGAAATTTATTATCTGTCCACTCACACGTGGCTTCTGCAGTGAAGCTGACAGTCAGGAACATGTCTAAAATCTAAGATTTCCTCTTAGCTTCCATGCCTAACACCCCTCCCAGAAAATGCCACAGGTCTTTCCTTATTTGGTTGCTGTTGAAAAATCATTCCCTTGTCTTTATAATACTCTTCATTTCCTTTCAAGGCAAGAGTATTTATCTAGCCTCATTCTATCCATTTTATGTCTATTTCTCTTTGTCTACTACAGCACCTAAACACACTGTCATATATTTAGCAGGTACACATAAAGTAGTTGAATTTAGTGAAAAATATTCCCTTGTAATACTTTCAGCCCACCATTGGCTTAAAATAGATTCTAATGTTTTTTTTTTCAGTGTGCTCTAATCAGTCAAAAGAAAAAGAAAATGTGCACCTTCACACAAAATGAAATTAAAGAAAAAAATACTTTGGCTGAATAATCTTGTATACACTTGCAGAAGATGACAATGTACCTGCCAATAGAAATACCTGCCTCCTAGAAGTGAATAGACGGTAGGAAGTAAAGGGAGAAGAATGCTTTTTCCTACATACCAATCTCCATCTCATGAAGCAACCTATAGATTTCTTCCTGAAGCTTAAAGTTAAAAGTGGGACACCAAAGATCAGCAAGATTTTTGTCAAAACAAGAAATTTTGTAAGGACAATTAGAGGAAAAATAATAAATACCCAAATTCTACAAAATAGATTTCAAAGTTCAGGTTAAATATGTTATTTAATCCTAAATTCAGGAAACACAGTAATAATTTCCCATGTTTAAAATAAAGTCCTGCTGGGCCACCTTTGGCTCATACCTATAATCCTAGCTCCTCAGGAGGCTGAGACCTGAGGATCATGGTTCAAAGTCAGCCCAGGTATGAAAGGCTGTAAGACTCTTATCTCCAAATAACCACCAGAAAACTGGAAGTACAGCTGTGGCTCAAAGTAGTGGTGTGCTAGTCTTGAGTAAAAGGGCTTAAGGACAGTGCCCAAGCCCTGAGTTCAAGCCCCATGACCAACAAAAAAGTATTCCTAATTTTGTTCAAAGCTGTGCACTAATCCACTGGATCTCAGCTTCTTGATATCTTCATCCATAAGCATTAGAAATTTCCAGGCAAAATATTACTATTTACCAATTTCCTTCAGATTTTGTTTTGAAGTCCATTTAGAATAGTATAAAAAAGAATACTTAAGTATAATCAAGTACAATATTTATATGTTAGAAACCTTTAATTTCTTGAAATTATAAGATCTAAATAAATTAAAAGATAGTCTGTGTTTGGAAATATTAAATAGCCATACTAATATTAAAAATAGCCATATTAATCAAACTTCATCTATAGATTCAAGGAAATCCCAATTGGATATTTTTTGCTAGTACCAGCATTTGAACTCAGGGCTTATAGTTGGTGCTCTACTACTTGAGTCACACATCCAGTCATCCTTTTTGCTGGTTAATTGGAGATGGAGTTTTCTTGACTTTTCTCCTGGTCTGGCCTGAGCCATGATACTTCCAGATCTAACCCTATTGAGTAGGTAGGATTACAGGTATGAGCCACCTATGCCTGGCTCTAGATTTCATTTTGTTTTTTAGAAATTGGAAAGCTGATCCTAAATTTTACATAGAAATACAAGAGAACCCAAACACCCAGAATAATCTGGAAAAGAATAGATAAAGAGGATTCACTTTCTGGCTCCAAAACTTATTACAAAGCTACACTTATTCAAGGCACTGTGGTTCTGGCAATAAGAAATATAAATCATGGAAAAGAATTAAGAGTCTAGAAATAAACCCTTACATTTATTATCAATTGACTTTCAATATCCGTGCCAAGAAAATTAAGTGAGGAATTAATAGTCTTTTAAATTAATGGCTGGGACAATTAGATGTCCACATGCAGAAAAAAATGTAATTGTGAACTTCTGTATAAAAGGAGAGCTGATTATGGTGGCCCAGGACTATAACCTCAACTACTCGGCTCATAGTTAGTGAGAATTTATCTCACAGAAAAAGCCAAAGGAGGCAACAATGCTTGATAAGCAATGCACTCATTGCCTTGCCCATGTAATTGTAACCCCTCTGTACGGTATTTTCACAATTAAAGAAAAAGAAAGAAAGAAAAAGCCATAGGGTGATAGCTCACACATAATCTCAGCTACAGGAGAAGTATATAGCAATCCAAGACCAGCCTGGGAAAAAAGTCTGAGACCCTATCTGAAAAATAACTAAGGTCAAAAGGCTTGAGGCATGGCTCAAGTGATAGAAAATGTGCCAGCAACCCCAAGGGCTGGATTCAAACCATAGTACCATGAAAAAGAGAAGAAGAAAGGACAACCAAAAAGAATGAGAAAAATATTGAAATTCAAATATCTAAAAAGGAACTTGTATCCAAAATATGTAACAAATCCTCCGAAGCAAAGACTAATATTTCAGTCTAAAAATAGGCAAAGATATATAACAGACCATTATTTTACATATTGAACAGATATAAATATGGCCAATAGGCACATGAGAAAGACATTAACATCATTAGTCATTAGAAATGCAAATCAATACCACAATGACAATATTAATTCACACTCATCGGGATAGCTAAAACTTTCTTATTGCATTTAAATAAAACCTTAAATATACATACATATGTCAAAAGATGAAACTTTGGAGCTGGAATATGGCTCAGCACTTGGGTTCTTGCCAAACAAGGTGCCCTGAGTTCAAATTCTGTATTGCTGCCAGGTGTGAGTGGCTCATGCCTGTAATCCTAGCTACTCAGGAGTCCGAGATCTGAGGATTGTAGTTTGAAGCTAGCCCAAGTAAGAAGCCTGTGGGAGTGTTCTCTTAATCACAGAAAAAGCTGGAAACGGAGCTATGGCTCAATTGTTAGCATGCTAGATTTAAACAAAACATGCTCAAGGACAGCACCCAGTCTCTCTCCTCTCTCTCTCTCTCCTCTCTCTCTCTCTCTCTCTCTCTCTCTCTCTCTCTCTCTCTCTCTCTCTCTCTCTCTCTCTCTCTCTCTCTCTCTCTCTCTTTTGCCAGTACCAGAGTTTGAACTATGGGTCTTGTGCTTGCTTGGCTTTTTTCTCATGGCTGGTACCACTTGAGCCACATCTCCAGTTCGGCTTTTTGTTGGTTAATTGGAAATGAAGTCTCTCAGACTTTTCTGCCTAGGCTGTCTTCAAATCACGATCCACTAGGCCTCTACCTCCCAAGTAGCAAGATTACAGGCATAAGCTACCAGCACCTGGCTAAAAGATTAAATGTTAATATTACTTTAAAATGCATTTAACAATTGCAGTGAATTTAACTGTTTCCAAAATGTAACATATGTTATTAGATTTTCATACTTCTTACGAACTTTCTTATCACTTATTTCATTTAAAGATTTAGTATAAGCAATTTACACATACATGTTGAGTATATACATTTTTGAACAATACTTAAAAGATGCACTGTGAATTAGTATTTTAGTGGATTTCAATACTTTCAAAATCCTTTAATAAAGTATATTCCAATACTGTTCAATAATCTTTTCTAAGATTGCATTTTAAATCTCGTTCTGGGTTTATAAACAATTGTTGAAAAGATGATCCTTTCAATTTTACCCACAGAATGCATTGTAAACTATAAACTCAAAATTGATGTGTTTTATCTATATTTTCATCCTTTTTGCTATTAAGTTCAAAGTCTTATTAAAAGGATCTTACATATAAAAAGGCAATAAAAAGTGTGTCAAGGAGATGAAGAAATTGTAATCTTCACACACTGCTAATGAGCTTGTAAACTGGTGCAGCTGCTTTGGAAGATAGTCAATATATAATTGCCATATGAGCCAGAAATTCCCCTCTTATGTATATACTAAAAAAGAAACTGGACATTGAATGTTCACAGCAAAGTTATTTAGAATAGTCAAAAATGGAAATAACTCAAGTGCCCAACAATAGTGGTATATCCATAAAATGTGAGATTACAGAAGGAAGTGTTGATTCATGCTACAACATGGGTGGACCTTGAAAGCATAATGATAAATGAGAAAAGCCAGACAAAAAAGACCACATATTGTATGATCCCATTAATATGGAATGTTCAGAACAAGCAGATTCATAGAAACAGACCTGGAAAGAGAATGAAGAATAACTGCTAATGGATACAGGATTTTTTGGGGGGAGGGGGTGATTTGAAAGTGTTCTGAGATTAGCTTTGATATTATATAACCCTGTGAATATACTAAAAGCCATTAAATTGTATACATTTTATTAAACTGAGTTTGATAGTACTTGGATTATATCTGAATAAACCTCTCATTTTAGAAAACTGCTCCAGCTGGCTGTGTATTGTGGAACCAAAAGTTTGGATGTGGTGCAGGAATTCGACAACCCTACAAAATTTTTAGATCCTACTAAATTTCCAAAGGGAACAATTAGCTCTCGTGGGAATAATACATGAAATATTCAAGTTCAAGTTATATTTCTTTTAAAGAACATGAAGATAAATTTGGTCTTTACTTATTTCTCCACTTACAGGTAGAAACATTCTTTTATAGAAAATGCAGGACAGAATCCTCTCTGTTCACCACCCAATAAATAGTCTCACTTGCCAATAAAGCCGGAACTCTCACCAAGACATTTTGCCCAATTACATATCTCACAATAGATACTTTGGAAAGTCCTCCAAAACTTTTCCTTTGTGTTGCAGGGGTGATGAAAAGTAGTCTGAATTTCTGAAAGAACACTCTAGAATGCTTCTGTCATTTCAGCTGCATTCCAGGAGGTGGTAGCAGATGGTCATAAAGATACCCTGAATACAGAATGGTAGGCTAGTTTGAGATAGATCAATTCAGCCAGGAAAAATATCCCTAGGACTCTCGTGTACCATCATTGCAACCAAAGAGTGCAAAGGAAATTTTTGTAATAGGCAATATCTGTGCATGAGGCAAATTTAAAAAAATATATAGCAGGTATCCAGTGCAAAGTCCATCTTTCAGTTTTATATCCACTTACACTGCTCCTTTTCCAAAGAGGCAACCATCATTACCAATTTAATTATTCTCCCTAAGATTACCTATACATTTCCAAATATACATATTGTGCACTGGATATTTTTCATTCATGTAAGATAACTTTCAAGCTAGTCTATATACATTATTCTTCTGAGCAGCTTCATAAGACTTTATAGTATGGATGTAATAAAAAAAATTGGGGGGGGTCCGGTCATGGGGCCTGGACTCTGGGCCTAGGCGCTGTCCCTCAGCTCTTCAGCTCAAGGCTAGCACTCTACCACTTGAACCACGGCACCACTTCCAGCTTTTTTCTTTTTGCTTATGTGGTGCTGAGGAATCGAACCCAGGGCCTCAGGCATGCAAGGCAAGCGCTCTACCACTGAGCCACCTTCCCAGCCCAATAAAAATTTCTTAACCACAGACACACACACACACACATAAATGTATATATACACACACACACACACACACACACACACACACACACACACACACAATGAAATTCTATGCCTCCATCAGAAAGCATGACATTGACCCATTTGTTAGGAAATGGAAAGACTTGGAAAAAATTATATTAAGGGAAGTAAGCCAAGCCCAAAGAAACATAGGCCCCATGGTTTCCCTTATTTGCAATAACTAGTTTATGTCTGAGACAAGCAGAAATGGTCAGATAAGTTGATGTTAGGCGAAATGAACTCCAAGATAAGGACCCAACTGTTTTTTCTTTCTTGTTTCTAACATATTTATAGGATATTTGTTTGTTGCTTTGTATGTCCCTCCCCAATGGTATAACCCCCGTTTTCACTGTATTTGATGCTGGTATAATTTGTGGAGGGGAAGGGAAAAAAAACTGTTTAAATAGGGATACAGGTGGCCCCATTGCAACAATGAGATGTATAAGACGTTATGTCTAAAAACGAACTTTACAACTTTGGTGGGGGAGGCGGGGGATAGGGGAAGGGGGGGGGGAGATGGGAAAGGATGGGAAGGGGAAACAAAGGAGGAGGCTACAATGCTTGATAATAAATGTACTCATTACCTTGCTCATGTAATTGTAACCCCTCTGTAGGGTATTTTCACAATAAAATAAATAAATAAATAAATTTCTTAACCACAGAATGAATTTTTATTACCAGTATGTCTAAAGCACAGAGGAAATTAGCTGTTCGTAAAAAGAAGCTACTGACAGATGTATATTGTTTAGCTATCACAATGGTTTTAACAGGTGTATTTCAACTTCTTTAGCCAAATGGAATGTGGTAGGAAATACTAACCATCAAAATCCACCCTTCTCTAAAATCTTGAGGGTATCACTGGGAAATGACGGCCCTGCCTGCCAGCTAAATACATATGTGAGAGTAGGTTTCCTTTGTTAGATGTGAATAGAAGTGGCAGAAGTGATGAAAGTTCCTGGTTTGAAGCTTTAAAGGAAAGGCTATGTCTCCTCACACAATCTCTGTCCTTTCTGCCCCGGTAGCTAACAACAGGAACAGAGAGGACTATTGTGAAATAGGCAGAGTTAAGGTTTTCTATCATCACCACAGACCTCTTAGGCTGTAAACCTTACAACTGGCTTTGAAAGAGGCAAGCCAGAGTCAAAAGTAGAAGGAAAACTGACATCTAGTAGAAGAGAACAAAATCAGATTATGATTTAAAAAAAAAAAACACGTTAAGGAAACAACTGTTTCAATGAGGAATGAGATATTAGGTTCTAAAATTATATTTTTTATGGGGGGGGGAGTCCGGTCGTGGGGCCTGAACTCTGGGCCGGGGCGCTGTCCCTCAGCTCTTCTGCTCAAGGCCACAGTGCCACTTCCGGCTTTTTTCTTTTTGCTTATGTGGTGCTGAGGAATCGAACCCAAGACCTCAGGCATGCAAGGCAAGCACTCTACCACTGAGCCACCTTCTCAGCCCCTCTAAAATTATATTAAGTGAAGTAAGACAGACCCAAAGAAACATAGGTCTCCTGGTTCCCCTGATTTGCAATAACTAGTATATGTCTAGAATAATCTTACCAGCCAAGCAGAAAAGGTCAATAGCTATGCACGTATGACCATATAAGATGGTGCTAAGCGAAAGTAACCCCAAGATATGGACACAAGAGGGTTTTTTTTCCTTGTCGCTGTTGTTTTTAATGCACTATGTGACTTTTTTTGCTTTTTTTGTATGTTCTTCCCCCATGGTATAACCCCTGTTGTCACTGTATTTGATTCTGGTGCCCTGCATCAGCTGGAATTCAGTCCTTCTGAAAACTTCAGAATAACCTTCTAGAAAGAACCACAGAATTATCCACTGGGGTCAGGAGAGTTAGGGGACTTTATATTCATCAGTCATATGATGTTCCTGAGGGCATTAATTCACTGATAGTTTCAAGTCACAACAAGATGGGCCTCAGGTTCACATTAAGGTCTATGAGTCAAACAGGGTGACATTTACATCATGTTTATCATATCGCTGAAACCTTACAACTGTATAAAGTTAGTATTGACTCTATTTTGCACATGAGTAATCAGAAGTACAAAAATATTAAACCACTTGTTGAAAATCAAGCAGTTCAACAAGCAGTTAAGCTGAGCTCCAAGTAAAGTTATGTCTTCCACTGTGCAAGATGATGGTGTAAAACCCGTAGCATGCCAATTCTCAAGCACAGCTGCTATCTCCTTCCTGTGTCACAGAGCCTGAAGTGCACGTACAGCTCTACCCTCCCTCCTTGCAACTGAAAAGTGTTGACATAGCTGCCCAGATTGTCTTAATCTTCTTGCCTCCATAAAAGAATTTTCTTGCTCATAATGCACCAACTATGTGAAATTTTTATAACATCATCACCCATGCCTACTCCCACTCTAAATACCAGTTCTTATGAAATTATGCCAGAATTTCCATCAAAGTATGCAAGGAAATTTAAAAGAAATATTTGTCTGATGAGCTCATTTCAGACAATCAAATTTCATAGAGTTCCAGATTCTCGTATATTAAAAAATAATCTATAACTTTACTGTGAGGAGGTTACTTTATTAGAACAAATAAAACATGCTGAGCTGTGCCAGGTCACGGGGTCATCCTAATGTAAGAGCAAATGAGAATCTTTTCTTAGTAGAAAAGATTTTTTTAAAAAATCTACAATCACTAGCATCTGAAGCCGGCTTCAGTTAAAATGCATGAATCAGTAGAACAGTTTTTTTTAGAACAGTGCTGTATCCTGTCACCTGCATGTGTCTCACTGTCTGTCCTTAGGTTCCCTAGGAGGACATGTCTAGTCACAGGAAGCCCAGGAACAGACAGGCCTCTCTGACTTCTCCTACCACCAGCCCAGCTACACAGCTGGTAGCTCAACAAACTCCTACTGCCAGAAGCTCCAGCATAGCCCACTTGAAGGGTTCCTGGCCTTAGACTCCTTTACCAAATCCCCATCAATCCAATTTGGAGGCTCTTTACATTAAACCATATGGTTCACAGGATCTTCTCCACAAGGATAAACTGTCAGAGAAGGGCCTGGCCAAGGGCTGTTCTCTAAGATCTTATGCAAAAGAACCATATAAGTGTCTAAGAAAATGGCAGGCAGTGATCTTATTTACAAATTACCATGATGCAGAGAACAAGACTCCAGCCAAGCACACAGTGGAAAGCATTTTTATCCCCTGGATACAGACGTTCAGCATTCTCGTACCACAGCAAGTTACAGGCAAGGATCCAGACCCATATGTCTATCTGCTGGGATTGCTTTCCTGCCCCCCCCCCAAAAATCCCACAGCAATATGAAGACCATCATGGAAAAAGAAACTGCCAGATCTGCTCTTTCCCCCAACTCACAGAGGCCTTTTGCAACTGACACACCCAATGGCTCCAACAGAAAAGGGAGAGGCTCAGAGGGGCTCAGAGGACAGGGAGGCACTTCACCTGGCTCAGTGGGCTGGAAGACTTTATTCAGATCCAAGGAGGAGGCTCTGGAATGGGTTTTCTGTGGCCGCGGTGGTGGGGTGGGTGGGTCCTCACCCCTTTTCATGGCCTCTTCTATGGAGGTGCTAGAGTAAGATCTGCAGCAAAATAAGTGAAAGTCAGAAGGAAAGAGCAAAGCTTTACTCCCAGAAGATGGGTAGAAACAGAACGTCAAAGTAACTGCAGAGAACTGATGAGCTGCCAAGAGCAGCTACTATTGCTTGGATGCTACTATGTATAATAACTGTGGTCTTGCTATGCAGCCCAGGCTGAGGTTAAACTCAAGGTCATCTTGTCTTGGTCTCCCAAGTGCTGGTAGAGCAAATGTCCACCACCACACCCGGCTTAGGACCTTTTTAACCTCTTTCATTATGCCATAGACATAAATTTACCCTCCATCTCCCCCCCCCAAAAAAAGTTTCATGTAAATTCAAATCCATTTTGATTAGAGTTTTTAATAAGAACACCATGTAAACACTTCGGTGTAATTATTTTCATGCTCTAATAAAAGGGCTTCATGGTATTAATTGATTGTAAAACCTCACCCCCTGCCTAGTGCAAATGTGATGACAGGCACATATGGAATTGAGATAGATGAGACTAAGAATTATATATTCAAGGGAATATGCCACATATGGAATTTAAGAAGGGAAAACACATCAATCAGATTGAAGGGTTTGACTTGCCTTGCTTGGGAAATAAGTGTATGTGGAAATATTCAAAGCAAAAGCCTCATTTTAATACCTTCATTACAGTATAACAAGGCAATGTTAACTAAGCAACTTCTGAGACTGTATCTCCAACAATGACATTAAAAAAAACACTAATGCCAAAGTTCACAAAGCTAGAAAGTTACATAGGTTCAATTAAAACTCCAGTCTGTCTCTAAACTTAATTTTTAATGATTTTCTATGCCTATGAACCACAGAAGAAATCCTTTGGCAGTAGCAGCTAAACTATCTATTGGAAATCTACTCATTTTATTTAATTAATTCAACTCCATAGATCAGGAAAAGGATGTATACATCTCTTCTCAACTAACTTCATGTCCTAGAGACAAATTAACCTCAAGAAACTGTTCTTTCTCTTTAGCTATTAGAGTGGCACTTAGGAAATTCTAATCTATCAACGACTATTGAGGGGCTGGAAAGGTGGCTTAGTGGTAGAGTGCTTGCCTTGCATATGATGAGGCTCTGGGTTCAATTCCTCAGCACCACATAGGCAGAAAAAGACAGAAGTGGTGCTGTGGTAGAGCGCCAGCCTTGAGCTGAAGAGCTAAGGGACAGTGCCAAGGCCCAGAGTTCAGGCCCCATGACCAACAACAACAAAAAATGACCATTAAGCCTCATCAGTTCTTTATAGAGTGGTTTTTGACATGGCAAGTTTTTCTTTATATAAATATGTTTCTCAAAGTTTCTTTGTGGTAGTCAAGGGTTTTGTCTTTCTTGTATGCTTTTAACCTTTAATAAAGCCACCATAATGGCACATGATATACTCTGGGGTGGTCTCCATACCATAACTAGCAAGATGCACAGAAAAGACAGGCAGGAACTAAGGAAAAAAAGCTTTTAACACTCTGACCCAGAATCAAAAGGAAACAACATGAAAAGACAATATGCTTTATAAAACTAGAGACCCTCTCTAGAGATTTTTCAAGAACTTCCTATGCCACGCACAGCTTTGGTGACATCTTCTACTCAAAAAAAGAATAATGTATATATTTAAATAATGTATATGCACACATATAATTAAATACACTATCTCCTACTACAGACCTCCTTTCTACTTCATTTCCATTTATAATGTATTCTTATATTTGCAGAAAGATACTGAATATCAATCATTAAAACATAAATGTAGCAAGGCACCAGTGGCTTAAGCCTGTAATCTTAGCTACTCAGGAGGTTGAGATTTGAGGATGGCAGTTCGAAGGTTGCCCAGGCAAGAATTCCATGAGACTCTTATCTCCGATAAACTACTCAGAAAAAGCTGGAAGTGTCATTGTGGCTCAAGGGGTAGAGTGCTAACCTTGAGCACAGAGATGCTCAGGCACAGTACCCAGGCACTGAGTTCAAGCCTCAGAACCAGCAATTAAATAAATAAATAAATAAATAAATAAATAAATAAATAAATAAATAAATAAATAAATAAATAAATAAATAAATAAATAAATGTCCAGGGAATTGTCAAAAGGACGAGCATGGTAATATTAGAATAGTGATTTGTTTCTCATTCCCTCACATTTCTACAAATACTTATTATTTGAAAAAAAGGAGAATTAAAATGATTGGATACTCTACTCCCACCTTCCAAACAAAAATGAGTAAATTTGTATTCACCATGGAGATAGTGACTATAGCTTTTTCTTCCTACTGAAATGAATTATTTTTTAAGATAGAAATATAGCCAGGTTCTGAGGGCTCATAATATAATCTAGCTACTCAGAAGGCTGAGATCTGAAGGACTACTGTTCAAGAAAAGTCTGGGTAGAAAAGTTTATGAGGCCTCATCTCCAAAATAATGAGCAAAAAGCCAGGCTCTAGGCGGACCTCTGTTAGTACAAGCATGCTGAACAAGCACAAGGCTTGAATTCAAACTCTAGCATTCAATACTATAAGTACCTGCACCTGCTATACATAAGGTAATAGAACCTCAACTAAGAAAATGTAGACATAACTCTTAGATTTGCAGTGAGATGAGATTTACTTAAATGTAAGTAATTCAAAAATATAAAATATAACCAGGCTTAAATTCACTTTTTTGAGAATGTGTTTTGTAGCCAAAAGCAGTCTCTAAGACCCAGAGAAAAATTCACAAAACATAGTGTAAGATAGAACAGCCTATCTTACACTGTAGTTGTATGGCTAAAAAAAAGTGCTTTCAATACCATTTCTACTCTTTAATGGATTAACACTTGGTTATTTTTGTATTTCTCCTTTGTTTTTCTAAGTGTGATATCAACCAAGGCACTGCCTTACTGATCCTTTTAAAAATGTGAAGCTGCAAAGAGGTGCTAATACAGGCATAAACAGACCCAAAGAACTGTTTGCCTGAACCCTAGTATGTCCTTGAAATCATCCCACATCTAGATTGCACTCCTCAAACTTATTTTTTTGGTGTTCACCTTGTCATGATGGCAAATTGCAGTCATTAGTTACCTTTTATCCGTAGTTCTTTCTTCCCAAAACTATGTGTTCTCATTAGTTATTATCTTGCCCCAACTGAATCATCTCATACAACCCACTTCCCCTAGAGGGCCTAGAAAATATCAATCACCATCATCCAGCACTAACAACCAGAGACTCAAAGGCTCTCCAGTGTCACTGCATGTTCTAAGGAAGCCACTCACAAATAGTAAAATGGTTTCTATCTTTAGTTTCAAATCTAAAAGCAAATGAGATCATGGTTTGGGACTTGGGTTTCTTGTTTTTAGGCAGGAATAGGGCCCAAAAGTCAATGAAGCAGGAATTGAATACTACCTGGATCTTGGTCTTCCTTTGAGACTGTTGGAATCCTTAGAAGTTGCTGAAACAAAGATTATTTGTTGTTTGCTTGGGTTTCATTTCTGCAGTTAAACAGTGATATATGCAGCACCTGGGCTAGTACAGAACACATCAACAAGTAAATGTGAGACCAAGATGTCCGTGTGGAGAAGTCTGGAGCGTACACATTTGAACATTTTCCTAATTTTTCTTTTAATTTTTTTTATCTAAAGGTTCAATTAAAAGGAAAGAAAACCCAGAATATTTGTCTATTTTATCACAATGCTATCAGAGAAGCCACAATCAATTGTAAGTTTACTGATGGAGATATTCCAACCCCCCAGGGTTGTCTTTTTATTTAATGATGGATTCACACTTGCAAGCTTGTTAGTATCTTGTGATGCCTAATACAGATTTTGAATCAGTCTTTTCCGAGGACTAGGAAGAAATCTATCCAGCTACACATTTTCTTAAAATAAACTACTGTGGAGCAACATGGTCTCAAAAATGCAAGACTCCTATAAGAAAAGATTCTTTTTCCTGTAAGAAAAGATTCTTGCTCCCCATATCTCTAACCAAGACAGAAACTATTATGGGATGAAATCATTAAAATATTTTGTTGATCACATGACCTCCCACATCAAATTTAAATCATAAGCAAACTTTCTCACTACAAACGCCCATGAAACCTACTTTCCCATGATAAATTGTAAAAGGTAATTAGAAACAGTTACCAAAAATATCAATCCCCTTCCATTTTTCTCAATCCTCTTTTTATGTTTTCAGTTCTCAACAGAAGGCAACTTCAGAAACAAGTAGCTATGCTATGCTGATGGGTCAGGCCTATATTCCTAGATACTCAGAAAATTGAGATCCAGAGTATCATAAATTGAAGTCAGGCCAGGCAGAAAAGTCTATGAGGCTCCATCTTCAAAATAATCAGCAAAAATCAAGGCTGGAGAAGTGTCTCAGTGGTAGAGCACCAAGTGAACAAGCACTAGGCTCTGAGTTCAAACTCCAGTACTAACGAACAAAGAGAGAAACAAGAAAGGAATATAATGGAATAGAATAGAGTAGAATAAGAAAGCAGAAGCTATGCTAAAGATTTACAAGCTTTGCAAATCTTGCATCATAAACAAAAATTATGGAGGGCTGGGAAGGTGGCTTAGTGGTAGAGTGCTTCCCTAGCATGCATGAGGCCCTGGGTTGGATTCCTTGATACCATATAAACAAAAATAAATAATAGAAGTAATTTTAAAAACTTACGAAAGAGTGCTACTTATGAGGAACAAAGATAATATAATTTATTTCTTTGTTTTTACAAATTTTTCCAAATGAAAATGCCTCACTGCATTATTAAATTCTTTTTTTACATTGCTATAAACATTTAAAAGAAACTCCTCTTTAGTATGATGCAGCCAGAAGTAAGGATGATCACTAAATCCTTGGGTTAGATAAGCAGGGCAGAAAGGGAAGCTAAAAACCCTCATAATAGCTAGCAAGGTTCAGGGCAAACTGCTGAGAGATATTTCCCTTAGGCAGGTCAGTTGCATGGAAGAGCCATTTTTCCTAACCTAAAAGCTTCGGTTTGCACGAATGAGAACACAGGCATCTTTCAGCTTCAACAAATTGAAGCCTGGCCATACCACGCACCCCCACCCCCACCCCCGCCGGCCGCCAAATGTCCAAGGACTCTGAGTCCCTCCTTGCTTGTATCATGCACTCACACATGAATACAGAAAGAAAAACGAGAGAGAGAGAGAGAGAGAGAGAGAGAGAGAGAGAGAGAGAGAGAGAGAGAGAGAGAGAGAGAGAGCGCTTGGGTGTGCCTCTCTTCCAGTCAAGGAGGCTGCCCTAAAGCTGAAGGGCCAGTATATGACCAGACTCACCACAGAACTGGGGGCAAACCTCTAAGCAGGCTGACCAGTGTTGCTCTGTGCCCCCTTGTTTCCCTCAGGCCCCACTGCTTTCCAGAAACATCTGCATACAAGTCCTATCCAAGTTCAAATACTGTTCCCCCAAACCAGATGATAACCATTTATTCAGTTGTCATTATCTTTGTCTTTTTGTGCTGGTGTGGGGATGGGTGTGGAAGGAGCTGCTAGTAACAGATAGACAGACAGTCAGATGAAGTAAGGGTGTGGATGAGCAATGGAGATATGGACCAGAGAACAGGCTGGGAGTCTTGATGACCATGTGTTCCTCCTGGTCATCACATTAAGGATTTGTTAGCTTCTTGAACCTCAGTTTCCTCATCCACAGAGTAAAGCCAATAAAAATGAAACCTCTTTCTTATAGGAACAGATAAGAAGGCAAAAATGAAGCCAGGCACCAATGGTTCAAGCCTATAATCCTAGCTACTCAGGAGGCTGAGATCTGAGGGTCACTCTTCCAAGTCAGTCTGGGCAAGAAAGCCCATGAGAGTCACATCTCCAATGAACCACAAAAAAGCTCGAAGTGGAACTATGGCTTAAGTGGTAGTCTTTGAGCTCAAAAGTTCAGAGACAGTGCCTAAGCCCTGAGTTCAAGCCATAGGACTGGCACACACAAAAAGAAGGAAAAGTGCAAAGAGAACTGTTCCAGCACAGTTAAAATCATAGACTAGTCTTTAGCAATGAAGCAGACCCCTACCACCACCAACAGCATTTACAAGACCTCACTGAGGGGAAACTGGCATAAAACACCTCAGCATGATTCAGAGACATCAAGACCAAGATCACCAATGTGTAGTGTACATAATTGAAATAGGTTGGAATAGGATGTTGGGTACAGAATCTCCTAGACTCCTTTAATATGTACACTTTCAGCAATTAAAAGGGAAGAGCAGATGGAAAATATATAAGTAATGTCCCCATTCCCTAAGATAGTAGCCCCTCATTTATCACCCACTACATCACCCTCATTGTCATTATCATCATCATCATCATCTCATCATCATCATCATCATCATCATCGCCAACAACAACTATAGAGACTAGAATAGGGAGATGCTTCTACCTGCAAAAATATTTACAAAATATCTCATGGTAGGTCTTCTAGAAAGGTTCAACAACACTATCCTATTCAACTCTTCTGTCTACTTCTAAGCTCTGAAAACCTGATTCTGCTTTTGGGGCATGTGAATATCACAGATATTCACACATGGCAATGGTATGTTATGTTGTAAATTCAAGCAAAAGCCAAGGGAAAAAATGACAACTGGAACACTCTAGTGTGTAATCTTTGCAGAAAAATGACAATGGAAAAAGAGAGAAGGTCTAAAAGATTAACCCTCCACAATGCTGTAACTGAATTGAACATACTCCCCAATGAAGGGACTGCTATATAGAATTTTTAATTATCACCTTGAGATTCCTGTGTCTTCTGCAGTGGATCCAAAGAAATCACTAAATGTGTTTAAGGTGAGGTATCTCATCACACCCAGAAAAGGGCAATCGTGGAATAATGAACAAATCGGACAAACATACCATGCTCTCAGGCACAATATGAATTGAATTTAGATACACTTCATGCACTGTGACACATGCGTTAGGTTTGGTTTAGTGATGTCAAGTCTTAGTCAAGAAATGTTAAAAATGAGATCTAAAGCTCATGCCCCAGAGAACACTTGATTTCATGATAAAAAAGGATCTCTGGGGAAAAACTGGAAGTGTAATTCTCAAAGCCTGTTGGAGAAGCATCAGCTTAACACCCCACGTTTAAATTATTTTTATTAAGACTACAATATGGGCAGGTTGTACAGCAGTATAATTTTTTTCTTATTTATTCCATCCAGTAGATATGGTTTGTACAATGTACAACAGTTCCATTTTGAAGAATAAAAAATAACTCAAAATTTAAAAAGACTATAATATGAAGTTAACAAAGCTTGAGAAGCATCCACTTTAGCATCAGAAATGAGAATGGCAAAAAGCCATGTTCAGATGATACAGACAGAGCATTTCCCTCTGATGAGTGAATCGAAAAGTGTTTCAAAAATCAAAATTTGGCTTGGATTTCCCACTGCTATTGAAGTCATGAGTCTTGGTTATCTATTTTGTATCATTACTTTCTAAAGGTAGTGGTTGTCAAAATAGACTGCAAACCAGAATCACCAGAGGAACTGGTGGTTTATCAGGCTTTCCTTCACTTAGATCAGCCATACGCTCTCATTCATATTTTCTTCCCTCCCTGCCTCTCTCTTTCCTTCTCTTCCTCATTCTTTCCCACTCCTTCTCACTATTTTCTCTATCCTACTCTCTTTTAAACCTTGACTGAACTTAGTGTTTGGGAAATATATCATCACAGCATATGTTCAATTCACTCTTCTGTTCCAATGTTAAGCAAATAACCCAGGATGATAGCTAGCTAACAACAAAAAAATACAATTTACTCATCCACTATGCAAGAGAAATAATAGTAAAAGAAAAGTAGAAACTTATTTCATGTCCTCATAACTAGAACTCCAAATAGTAATGACTTCTGTAGTCACTTGTTTTGAACGGAGTTCATCTTGATTTAACCATGGCTACATCAAGAGAGAGTTGAAGACCTAGCCCAGCCTTCTCTATGGTTCCACAGACACATTTCCATATCTCAAAGAATCTGGAAAGCACAACTTTTATTTTTCACCTTGGAAACTACTCCATGTAAAGCACATACAGTTGCTTTCTCTGTGGTGAAGTATAATAAAAAGTATTTGAGATTTATGCTTCGGAAATGGAAAATGCCAACTCTGGGTCTCTATTTAATCACTTATCAATTCCTTGCTGTATACAGAAACCACAGTGACTTATTGAAATCATCTCAATTCCAAATCTTCTTAACTTTCCAATTTTAACAAGCTTGAGTGATCCTTTTGGTGGGACCTAAATCATGATCTTAAAAATAAGCCATTCTCGTTTCATCCCTGAAAAAAGGAAAGAGTAGAATGCCAAAAGGCTGACTTGTAATAAAACACAAGACAAATATTTAGAGAGAAACATATATAGCGTTAGCAATTTTCTACTCACAAAACTGTTAGGTTTTTTTAACTTAGAAACAATAACACAGAAGGTATATTAAAATGGTTTTCTCCTACCTGAATCCTCAGATAGGTCCTTTGGTAAGGCTTCATTGATGGCACTTTTCAAAGCTAGTGATGTTTTGTTTCATTTTTTAAAGAAAAATAAAGGACAGAAAAGAACAAAACCATAAAAATTTATTTCTGAAGAACATCGCTCTAAAACAAACAGTCCCTAGTCATCACTTACAAAAATAAGTCTTACAAACCTCTAGACATCACTATAGCATTTACTAGAACAATAAAAAATAATTTTTAATCTAGTGGAGTATGGAAATAAATTCTCCTACAGAGATCAAACCAGTTTCAATTTTCCAGAGAGAGGGCCTCTAGTGGTTAGTTGGAATATTACCAAAGAGTATTAAGAATTTTCCCCCTTTCCTTTCTGACAGCAGGATCAATAACATGAGAAGGTCGGGGACTGCAATGCTAGCTTCAGTACTTTTAGAGCTGGCCTGGTGGTTATTCCGCCATGCAGTGAAAGCTAACCCACCATTTGGGAGACCCATCGCTGTACATGGGACTGCCAGTTCCATCTGGTTCTCCGGAGCAAGTGTTTGAATAGGAAGCATAATGTTATTGTTGTTTAGCTGAAAACTATTTTTTATGTTTAATCGTATCTAAGGCTGAATGAATGGCAGGTTTCAGCAATCAAACCTGGAATAGCTTCACTGCAGACAAGGCTCAATTCATGAGTAGTTAATCAATGTGAGATAACAGATGGAATACTGGTTTGACACTCCAAGTCTTGATTCTCATTTAAGTTCTTTTTCCTTTTTTTTTTGTACAAGGAAATGATTCATACTAACTGAACTTCAGCTTGCTTATGGCTAAATCTTAGGTAATAAAACACCAGATTTGCGAGGACTGACTAGGACAGTATATGAAAAAGCACCTGGTGAAAGAATTGTAAACGTATTACACAAAGTGTGGGGTTTGGAAGAGAGGGTCCTTCCTATACTTCTAGATCCTGCTGCCCAAGTCATCCCCCTGCTTGATGGTAGCTCTAACATAGAACTCTGTATTGTGTGACTTCTCGGCTACCCAGAATAATAAGCAAATGATAGCTTTGCTTTATGTTACAGCACCATAACCACAAAGCCACTGAGAGACAGATAAAGCCTTGAGACACAAGCTGTAGCTGAAGAGAACTTTTTGAAGAGACCTGTGTTTTTAGCATGGTGTATGCCAATGTAAAATATTAAGCTCTCAATTCATTCTATTTCTCCTCATTTTCTACTTCACAGAAGCAGATTCCAATGGAAGATATCAGAATAGACTAAGGTTAACAATTAGGCTGGGGGGATGTAGACACTAATGTTCTTGCTCTCACTTTAGGAGCCACCATTTTGCAACAAGTTGCAACTATTTAATCTATTCCAATGAGTTTGCATACTGAGAACTATCTTCAGATGCTCAAGAAAGCAGCCATTCCAAGAGAAGTAGATAAGGGAACAGAGGACTATGTCTTTGAAATAAGACAATGCATCCTTTTCATACCTTGTTTATCATCACCAGTCACGTCTTGGGCAGGGCCAGGAAAGTCAGCCACATCTTTAACAGATGTCTTCTTAAAAAGGAAAAAGAAATGAGTTATGCAGGTTGGAATGGAAATATGTGATGTGCACACATAGGAAATGATTAAAAGACTGTTTCTTGCCAAAAGTTCTGTCTTCACGCTATGTCGAAAAATGAACTTTACAATTTAGGAGGGGGTTGGGGGGGGGTAGGAGGGTGTAGCTGAGGAGGTGGGAGGGAAGGGATGGTAGGGGAAAACAAAGGAGGAGGCAACAATGCTGGATAAGAAACGTACTCATTACCTTGCTCATGTAACTATAACCCCTTTGTTACATTTTCACAATAAAAAAAAAAGTTCTGTCTTCAGTAACGTCTGAAATATAATAGTATTTTCATTACTTTTGGTTCCTATTACAGAACCTAATTAAACTACTAAGTTAATTTGTATTAAAAATTTACATACACAAGGTAAAGAAATAATGATTCAGATCAAAGCCTATATGTAGAGTGTACATTAAATCATAATCTAGCTAGAGAATTGCACATTTGTCCTGTGAGACAAACAAGCTCCAACTTAGATGTTATGTAATGTTTTCATAAGCAGACAGAGGTTCTAATAAGCAGCCCCATAATGTGGATGTTTGCCATGAACTGTCATGAAGACAGCTACCTAACCCTGATGGAAACAGCCTCCTTGGTATAGAATAAGAAAAGTTCACTGATGATCAGATCAAAATTTGTCATAAGTTACCTATGATGGAAGCTCTTACATGTACTGAATATCCATTTTGATCAAATAGGAATTATTATTATTATTTTTGTCAGTTGTGGGGCCTGAACTTTAGGCCTGGGCGCTGTCCCTCAGCTCTTCAGCTCAAGGCAAGCACTCTACCACTTGAACCACAGCACCACTTCTGGCTTTTTATTCTGCTTATGTGGTGCTGAGGAATGGAACCCAGGGACTCATACATGCAAGGCAAGCACTCTACCACTGAGCTGCCTTCCCAGCCCTTAGAAATTATTTTAAAATCGTCTTAGTATGAATTTATTTTGTACAAACTCTCAGTAATTACTATCTTTTTCCCTTGCTCCCTATCCACTATTGATCAATAGCCAGGGGGTGGGAGTTATTACATATATTGATTTGTGTGTGTTCACTCATCCTTGAATACCTAGTATGAAACAAATTTGATCATGGTATGTTACCTTTTTAATGTGTTGTTCAATTCTGTTTGTAAGGATTTCTGTATGTTCTATATGTTCATCAGGAAATTAGTCCATAGGGTTTATTTTTGCTGCTGCTGCTGCTGTTGTTGTTGTTATGTCCTTATTCAATTTTGTTTTCAGGATACTACTGTCTTCATAGAAGGAATTTGGTAGCATTCCTACTCTTTCTATTTCATGGACTGTTTTGTAAGCACTAGTGTGTTCTTTAATGAATTCAGCAGTGAATCTATTCAATTCTGCTCTTTTCTTTGTAAGGAGACTCTTAATTACTGCTTCAATCTCACTATTCAGTATAAACCAGTTGTTTTTATATCCTCTGGGTTTAATTTTGGTAGGTCTTAGTATCTAGAAATTTATTCATTTATGCTAGATTTTCCATATTATTAGAGTATTAAGTTTATTTATTCCATAACGTTGCTCGGTATTTCATTGGTACCATTTAAAATGTCCTTTTTGTCTCCTCTAATTTTATTAGTTTGGATCTCCTCTTTCTTTTGTTTAGTTTTGAAAAGGGTTTGTCAATTGCATTTCTCTTTCAATGAAGCAACTGTTTATTTCAGTGATCATTTGTACTGTTCTTTTGGTTTCCATTTCATTACTTTTAGCTTTGGTCTTTATTATTTTTCCTTCAACTAATTCTGAGTTTAGCTTGTTCTTGTTTTTCTAAGACATTGAGGGACATCATTAGATTATTCATTTGGGACCTGTCCATCATAGCTACAAAATTTCCTCTTAGAAATGCCTTTTGTGTGTTACAAAGAAACTAGTAAGTAATGCTTTAAATTTTTTATTTGATACTTTTTTAATATCTATCTGATCCTTCAGTGACCCATTGATCACTCTAAAATGTATTGTTTGGCCAGGTGCTGGAGGCTCATGCCTATAGTACTAGTTAATAAGGTGTTTGAGATCGGAGGATCAAGATCTGGAGACAGCCAGGGAGAGAAATCTGTAAGACTCCAAATAACCAGCAAAAAGCTGGAACTGGAGGTATGTCTCAGAGGGTAGAATGCCAGCAGTGAGGAAAAAGGCTGAATGAGAGTTTGAGGTCTGGGGTTCAAGCCCCATTAGAGCAAAAAGAAAAAAAGTAAATTTTTAAATCTCCATGTACTTATATATTATTTGTAATTTCTAGCATTGGTTTCTAGTTCCACTCCATTGTGCTATGATAAAATACAAATAAAATCTTTCTTTTAGGTATTTGTTAAGATTTGTTTTATAACCTAAAATGTGGTCTATTTTGTACAAAGTTTCATAGGTTACTAAGAAGAATATTTATTCTACAGCTATTGAAAGGAAATGATACATATATGTACATATACATATATATTCCTATTTGTGGTACAGTTTAATTTTGAAGTGTCTGAATTTTTTATCTGGATGATCTATCTATGATGATAATGGGATACTGAAATCTCTGAGTACCTGAATATTCCTGTATCTGCACCTATCTGTCCCTTTTTTTCCATTAGTGCCCATTTTATGATGGCCTAAATTTCTTAAATGACTAAACAATCCATTAAGCTTATTACTTCATCCTTCAATTCTGTTCACTATGTTCATTATATAAGAATATCTCATCTTCACAAATAATCATTTGATTGAAAAGAAGTAAATATCTGTTGTTATTTTGTGTTTCTGGTTTAGACTGGGAAAAAAGGCAAACTAGGGTGGAGATGTGGCTCAAATGGTAGAACATCAGCCTTGAGTAGAGTGAAAAAGTCAGCCTGAGTTCGATATCCTGTACTGGCACACACATGCACAAAAAAGGACTAGCTACATCTTTTAATCACAAATAGGCCAGTGAAAGTGTACAAAAAAGATAAAACTAGATGCGCAAAACAATAAAGGATATATTTGCTCTCCTTTCCTTTTAGAAGGATGACATGTGACTACATGAGGAAAACAACATAATTTCTACCAATAAAAAGAAATATTACTTGTTTGTGTTGGAAAGGCCAAGACAATCTAATACTATGGCAAGTTTATATAGAAAAAGTAGTTTATATAGTTTATATAGAATGGTGGTTTAAAGAAAACCACCTAGCAACTTCACAATTTCATATAAAGTGGAAAGGACATCACATCTACATAGTACAGTACAGCCATGTCAGAGTTACAGGGTTATCAGTCCTAACTTCATAGACAGAATTCTAGAACCCCAAAGTAAACCAAGGAGCATGGAAAGTAGAGAATTATTATATCTTCTTCTTCTTCTTCATATGCATATCCATCATTCTTTCTGAAGTCACTTTTCTTTATATCTTTTCCCCATGTGTAGAAATCTACTGAGGAAAGAACCATGTAGGCTGCAGCTCCAAGAAATAATTGCAGAGCAAAAGGGAGTTGTTAATCAGTGAAAAGCAGAGAGACTGGCTTGAATGGCTCACATAGGATCAGAGCAGTACACACTTTAGGTATGGGGGAATAATCAAACTAAGCAATAGAAATTAAAGAACTGTCCCTTTCTTCTGTCTTTGACTTCTATCTTCTTGTAATGGTATCAATGATAGAAGACTCTAACAGAAGTCTTTAATAAACTCCATATATTTACATATGTCTATACTCTGATTTCATTAATGCATTGTACCAAATTGGTACATTAATATGTACCAAATTGTCATACTGTACCGCATAAATATGTACAAATATTGCATGTCAATAAAAATTTTCAATTAAAAATGTTTCCAGATTTTTGGGTGCTAGGAATTGAACCTAGGGCTTTACACTTGCTAGGCAAGTGTTCTATCACTGAGCTACACCCCCAATGCCAATTCCAAATTTTCTTTTAGGAAGAAAACAGGTGGTATCTTAAATTGTCATCATAGTAATCATAATAGTGCTCATGATAACAACAATAATAATAATAACAATAATTGTGACAACCACAACAGCAATAACAATTCCTATTTATTACACCATAGCTAAGGATCATTAGTTAATGGTGTTTTTATTACATTATTTTTAAAACAAGCTTTATAGTCAGGGCTAGTGGTCCATGCCCATAATCTTAGCAATCCAAGAGGCTGAGAAAGACCTTGTATTAATTTCCCAATATTGTGTGAATCTCTACGTTTCTTTGGGAAATCCAGATTACTCCTAATTTAATCCAAAAGCTAAAACTCTGACAGAACCTTGAATGTGATTTGGGATCCTTTAAATAGTTCTCAAACCTCTTCTCAAAACTGTTCTGACTCATTACAACTTGCTAATAACCAGCCACTAAAAATACAACTTAAATTATTTACCAGGAAATTAAAACTTGGTTAAAGTAAAAAACATGGTTAATATTTTCTGGCCTAGGATGGTTATATCTAACTATCTCTAAATGGTCAATAGACACTGGCTGAATCATCAACCATACTTTATGAGCAGAGAAAAATAATTATAGATTTAGATTTGAAAAGCTAATTATGAAAGCATAAAACAATAAAAAAGAGCATAAAAACAATAAAAGTTCATGTTTCCAAAGTTTATAAAGAATATAAGCTAAATATTTATTTTCATACATATCCTTATGTATTAACAAATGTAGATCTTTTACATACCTCCATCCGATTCAAGTCACGGGTCTGTTGGTTTGCTGGCACTGACTCAGAATAAGAATCAAACAAAGCACACTCCCACTTGGGCTTAGGAAAAGCTAAGACAAAAGAAAAGGCACATGTAAGAATAGTTACTATAGTTATAGTAGTGCTCATTGTCAACCTTTCTGTGCTTTTAAACATAACAACAAATCATATATACTATCTGTACACTATAGCTAATATATACAACCTGTACCACTAATCATGATAAGATAGTATTTTAGGCTGTTAATAAATACAATCCCATACTTCTATCATGCCAACTTGTAGGATCACCATTTTTCACACGCTGAAACTAGGAAAGGGGTAATAAATAACTTACTCAAGGTCATAGTGCTGATAAATGAAGGTCAGGATCTTGAACTCCTAGGAGTTCAGCTAAAGAACCCATGTTCCCAGAACTTTATGTTATAACACAGTAGTGATGTTTCAATTAGACATCACTATCACAATTCATAAAGACATTGGTTGTAAATTTGAATATTATGAATATTAACCGGATACTTCATTTTAGCTGTTGCTGGAAATAAACAAGATCTTATACTGAAGGAAGTATGTCTAAGATAATTTTATGACATTTGTCATAATTATCTTTGGTTAATAGGGAAATAAAATCATAAAACTTTGCTGATTTACAACAAGGAAATAAGAATCACAGTGTGGGGCTGGGAAGGTGGCTCAGTGGTAGAGTGCTTGCCTTGCATGCATGAGGCCCTGGGTTGGATTCGTCAGCACCACATAAGCAGAAAAAGCCGGAAGTGGTGCTATGGCTCAAGTGGTAGAGTGCTAGCTTTGAGCTGAAGAGCTGAGGGACAGTGTCCAGGCCCAGAATTCAGGCCCCATGACCGACAAAAAAAAAAAAAAAAGATGAAGAAGAAGAAGAATCACAGTGTGAATTTCTTCTAACATACAACAGTGATAGTGGCTATTAGTTGGGTAAACCGATTGAATTAGTGTGAAGAAAACTCATACTATTGTGATAAGCTAATTACCAAATAGCTGTGTTATTTCTTAGGAGCAAATTTTGATTCATGTTGACACAAACTAATTAAGAAGGATATATCTAAACAGATTAAAAATGTCAATATTCCGAAGAGCAAAAGCAGACTTGGGTATACGACAAACATAAGCTACAAATTGAATTTGTCAAGATATAATATTAGGGAGTTAAATTTTAGTGCCAACTTTAAACAACATTGAATCAATTGTTACAAAATGGATTGATGTTGTTCTTAATTTTACTCACATTTCCATCCCCACTAGTGATTAAAATGCCATCAATACTCTGTAGTAAGGCACTGGTCAGAAAAGCCTGTGGAGTTGAATGCAAAAGCCTTCACCTGTTTGTTGATTTTCTTACTCTAGTTTAAACTTCACTGGTATTGAATGGGATGTATCAGAGGCCCTGGTGATTTTTTTTTATCATATCTGGTGCTCTGTTTCCTTGATTTAAAAAAAAACAGCTGGGCAACTGATAACACATGCCTGTAATCCTAACTACTCAGGAGGCTGAGATCTAAGGTTGTGGTTGAAGCCAGCCTGTGAAGGAAAGTCTGTGAGACCTTTATCTCCAATAAACTACTAAAAAAATGCTGGAAGTGGGGCTGTGGTTCAAGTGGTAGAGCACTAGCCTTGAGCTGAAGAGCTGAGGGACAGCACCCAGGCCCAGAGTTCAGGCCCCACGACTGGAACCGCCCCCCCCCCCAAAAAAAAGAATCTCAGGAACAGCACCCAGGCCTAGAGTTCAAGCTTCAGGACCAGCACATATAAACATCCTGAATCCAGACTGAGAGTAGAATATTTTCAACCAGCATAATATTTGTCTTTTTAGTCTATCTACCAATGATCTGACTATAAGTACAAAATCAATCAATGACTTATCATGATAGTTTCTTGTGTAGAAAAGTAATACTTTCAAAAACTACACATGACAACAACTGCTAAATCTTTCTCTATTTTTTTTTTTCCGGTCATGGGGCCTGAACTCTGGGCCTGGGCGCTGTCCCTCAGCTCTTCAGCTCAAGGCTAGCACTCTACCACTTGAGCCACAGCGCCACTTCCGGCTTTTTCTTTTTGCTTATGTGGTGCTGAGGAATCAAACCCAGGGCCTCTGGCATGCAAGGCATGTGCTCTACCACTGAGCCATCTTCCCAGCTCCCATAAATCTTTCTCTATTGTGTCCACAATTCTCCATCTCCACACTCATATATCCCCATTGTAGTGCAAGTCCTTGCTAGACTACTTACTAACAACTTAGTTTCCAACCTTGACTTTCAAATCTTGCTATTTGGAGGGCAGTTAGCATGATCATTTCAAAAACAAAAGTCCAATTTGATCACTTCTCTGCCTAATACAGGTTATTGCTACTGCCCACAATCGTTTCCTTACCTTTGTCTTCAGCCTTATCTTTCTCTCTATGCCTCATTCGTGTACTCCAGTTACTGGTCTGAAATTTCTACTTCTCCCAGGCTTCAAGTTTCTTTTCAGTTCCTTCTTCTCAGTGCAATACCCTTTACCTAGTCAGTATTCTCAACATTTCTAGCAAACTACATGACAAAAATTTTCTGCCAGAAAATACCCAGTCATATAGACATGAAAATATCAAAGGTTCATGGATATTCAACCAAAAATCCAATTTACCTTTATAATTCAGCCCTCTAATCTATAAAAAGAAATTCATTCAATAATTATAAATAAACAGCAGTGAGCATGATTCTATTACATTTTTAAGTTAATAGTATTTTTATTACAATATTTTTTAAAACAAGTTTTATAGGGCTGGGAAGGTTGGCTCAGTGGTAGAATGCTTGCCTTGCATGCATGAGGCCCTGGGTTCTATTCCTCAGCACCACATAAGCAGAAAAAGCAGGAAGTGGTGCTGTGGCTCAAGTGGGAGAGCACTAGCCTTGAGCTGAAGAGCTGAGAGACAGCGCCCAGGCCCTGAGTTCAGGCCCCACAACTGACAAAAAAGAAAAGAAAGAGAGAGGGGAGAGGGAGAGAGAGGGAGGGAGAGAAGGAGAGAAAGGAAGGAAGGAAGGAAGGAAGGAAGGAAGGAAGGAAGGAAGGAAGGAAGGAAGGAAGGAAGGAAAGTTTTAAGCTGGGCATCTGTGGTTCACACCTGTAATCCTAGCTGCTCAGAAACCTGAGATCTGAGAATTGTGGTTCAAAGCCAGCCTGGGCTGGCTTTTTTTCTTTTCAATTACAAAAAAAAAAACTGGAAGTGTAGCTATGGCTCAAGTGGTAGAGCACTAGCCTTGAGCACAAATGCTCATGGACAGCACCCTGAGTTCAAGCCCCAGGACCAGCATTACACACACACACACACACACACACACACACACACACACACACACACACACACACACACACACACACACACACACACACACACACACACAAATATATACACACAACACACATGTATACATATTTATGAATGAAAATAAAAGTTTTTATGAGGACTCCATAGAAAATGTCTAAGGTTTATAATGTATAATGAGGTTTTACCTGCTTGCAGGTATTCTGGCTGCAAAGTTGGAGGCAGGCCCTCAGGCAGTGGGTAGCCGTTCTTCCGAGCCACAATGAGATGAAATGCAGCACAGAACTCAGGCAGAGTCAGGGCTCCATCACAGTCAGCATCGCTAAGTTCCCTAAATATAGCAAATCATGAGCACCTGCCATGGAATTGCACCTCCAACATGCGATTACAACTCCTATACTCTCTAGCCATGCATGGGCCTGCAGAATCCCCAAACTCTCCTGACCACACCAATTTGAAATCTCAGAGGACAACTCAGAGAAAGAAAAACCCTGATTAACAGACAGTATTCACATCAGTAGCATTCTGTAAATAAAAATTTAAGTTTTTAAGGTTCTCTGATAGGTCTGTTTAACAAGACTGATACTTGGAGCAAGGAAGTCTAGTATAAAATGAAAAGTGATGCCTGGAATTCCACAATTGTTCACTAAATGTAAACTGTATAGTTGAAAAGTCCTTAGTACTCAAAAGAGGCAGGGAAAGGTGGGTGCAGCCATTGTGCAGTTTACTCAGCACACAAATTGGTGCTTCTTTTTTTTCCAGTTTTAAGGATAAGCCTTGAACTTTCCAAGTTACATTAATTTTTGTAGCAAACTATTGTTTGCCTGATAATTCCTTCTTGGGAAAATATAAATGAGCTAAATAAATACTGATGAAATTGTGTTTTAAGATGAAACTGGAAGCTAGAGGAAGCTAGAAGCAAATAAGAAAGTATGAAAAAGTCTTGCAAGAGCTTATATTCACGTTAGCCACTGTTTCCCATTAAAAGATACAGACCTATTTACTCAATACAAAAGAAATCTATTTGCCAAAGGAATTAAGACCCGTTAAGCTCTAACACTTCTGAAGCGTACAAAAATAAGTCTACTTGTATTTGCACAGGTAAAGAGATAGGACTTATACAAGATTTTACTAAGAAGTTGTTGCTACTGGAAAACAAAACCCATTTCTATGGTAAGCTACATAACTTCGCTTTGGACCAACCCCTTTCTCCCCCTCCTTCAGTTTGGAATGGATCAGTCTTAAAACAGCTGCTTCCCAGGGTGAGCAATCTGGGAACGGCTTCAAATGCTGGATAGAGAGAATGCCATTTGGTCTTCATGGATGTGTCTCAAAAAAAAGATAGGAGCCCTCATGCTGATCATGTTAAGGCTGGGGATACTGCCAAAACAGATTGTATTTTTTTCAAAATGATAATTTCTTTTTCCCCCCAGCTTCAAAATATAATATAAAGCTTTTTGTAAAAAAAAAATCATCCTAGATTACATTGCTAAAGAACCTCAATCCAGTTCAGAATCCCAGATACAATGGCATATATGAGTATTATTGGGATACTTTTTTCAATAAGATGAAATTAAATGATGTAGAATTGTACAACTTATTTTTTTTGTAAATCCTTAAGATAAAAACCCTCTACATAAACATTCCAATATTTTAAATATACATTGACAACCACACAATCTCCTGCCTGGTCTTGGGGAAGAAGTAATCCACACATGGCCGGGAGTTTACAACACAGAGCATTTTCATAGATGCAAAGAGAGCCATCTGGACCATCACAGTATGGCCCTTCTGAAGCCAGAGCCAAGGCAGCCTGAGCAGCAATGTACAGGGATAGTGCAGCTGCAAGGCTGAATGAGGGCTCAGCCAAGAAACACTGGCCAAATTGACAGAGCTCAGAAGCAGCTAGAATATGCAGATTTAATTCCGTTCCAAATGTTCCCAGACCTTCTGTTCGCCCTGCCTTATACTTGCTTCGCACCAAGTGAAACAAAAAATCTGAAAATAAAATATACAAGACAGAATATCTCAGATGTCCACCATTACTTAGATTTGAAAAAGGACTGAGAAGGCAATAATAATTAAATTACTTTTAAGCTAGTAGTTAACATTTGTGGTATGTAGTGTGTGTGTGTGTGGTAATTTAATTTATTTTCACAGCCACACAAATCCAAGCTCGAGTCACTTTCTCAATCTGTTAAAAATGTCATTCAAAAAAAGACTTTCAAAAATGCTAAAGAATGAATATTATGTTAATGTGATACTATTTGGCATTAAATGTACTCACCATATATAAGAGAGTTCTGGAATGGAAAGCTTTGATTTGGTGAAGAAGTTCTTGGCCACAGATCCTGTCAAGAGCCATTGTTTAAATAAACCAGTAATTACTTATCTAGAGCAGTTTTTAATTTATATGCAAGTGGATCCCCATTTTTTTTCCATTCAGCAATCATTACCATGTAGCCACAGACATATTTAATCCTCAAGAAATCACACAAAGCAATGTATGCCTTATCTGGGACTCATGAGGCTCTAGGTTTAATTCCCAGCACCTCAAAAAAATACACAAATATTAAAAATAAAAGTAACATACAAAGGCAGGCACAGTATCTCACACTATAACCTGGCTACTGAGCAGGCAGAAATCAGGAAGATCACAATTTGAGATCAATCCAGACAAAAAGTTGTCAGGACCCCAGTTCAATCAAGAAGCTGGGATGGTGATATATGACAGACATTCCAGCTAATGGGATACATAGACAGAAGGGACACAATCTAGGCTAACGTGCATATAAACATAAGTTGCTCTTCAAAATATAAGTAAAGCAAAAAGGGCCCAGAACCTGTGGCTCACACTTGTAATCCCAGTCTCTCAGGAGGCTGAGATGTGAGGATCAAGGTTCAAAGCCAGCCTGAGCAAGAAACTCCATGAAATTCTTATCTCTAATTAAAAACAAAAAAAGCTGGAAGTGGAGCTGTGGTTCAAGTGGTAGAGCACTAGCCTTGAGCACAAAAGCTCAGGACAATGCCCAAGACCAGGGCATGCACATGCGCGCACACACACACAAAAGCAGAAACATGTGGTGGTGTGCCTGCCTAACAAACAAAAGCTCTGAATTCAAACTCCATATACAAAAAACATATTCATAGTTTTTAGAAGAATATTTACGTCGTGATGTTAGGAAAATGAACCCTTAAATATGTATTTTAATGTTTTCGTTTCTTTCATGCATGTGTTTCTAATGCATTTATAAGATTATTTCTTTGTTGCTTTGTATGTCCCTCCCCCACAGTATAACCCCCGCTTTCACTATATTTGATGTCAGTATAACATGTGGAGGAGATGGAGACAAACAAGTCGTTTAAGGATTCAGGTGGACCTGTTGCAACAATGAGAAGTACAAAATGTCATGTCAAAACCAGCTTTACAATGTCGGTGTGGGGGGGGAGGGGGGTATAATTGGGTGGGGGGAGGGGGGTAAAAGTGGGTGGGGGGAGGGGGGAGGCGGGGAAGGGAAGTGAAGGGTAAACAAAGGAGGAGGCTGCAATGCTTGGTAAGAAATGTATGCATTATCCTGCCCATGTAATTGTAGCCCCTCTGTACAGTATGTTCTCAAATAAAATAAAATACAATTAAAAAAAAAAAAAGAAGTGAAAAAAAAAAGAATATTTACGTCAAAATAGGGCAAAAAGCTCCCATAAAGTTCATAAAAGTTTTAGCAAACCTCTGCAAAATTTTACTAAAACTTCAAAAAAACTAATTTCAGAGTTAAGTAAAAATCTATCAAAGAAAAAAATAATAGCCATGGTAGAAAAATGAGCAGAACAAAAACTGATACCATTAATCCCACTAAATAGGAATATGATAAGCATCTTGAAAATATTTTCAGTGAAGGTCTGCTTTTTTTCTTTCCTCTCCTCTCCTCTTCTCTGTCTCTGTCTGTCTGTCTCTGTGTCTACGTCTGTCTCTGTCTCTATCTCTGTGGCTCGTCTCTCTCTCTGTGTGTCTCTCTCTGTCTTTCTTTCTCTGTCTCTCTTTCTCTCTCAGTACTGGAGATTAAACTGAGCACCCCCTGCTTTGTAGACAATCACTTTACCATTTTACCATTGCACAATGCCCCGAGCCCTTTTCCTTTGGTTATTTTAGGTGTAAAGTCCCATGTTTATGCCTGAATATCTCTCCTTCCAATTACGCTTCCCTTACATCTGTGGTAATTGGCACATACCACCACACTCGACTATTGGTTAAAACAAGGTCTTACTAACCTTTGTCTGGTCTGGCCTTGAACTGTGATCCTCCTAATCTCTACCTTTCCAATAGCTGGAATTATACTCATAAGCAACTGGCACCCAGCTCCAAATAAAAATATTTCTAGGGGCTGGGAAGGTGGCTCAGTAGTAGAGCGCTTGCCTTGCATGCATGAGGCCCTGGGTTCGATTCCTCAGCACCACATAAGCAGAAAAAAAAAGCCGGAAGTAGCGCTGTGGCTCAAGTGGTAGAGCGCTAGCCTTGAGCTGAAAAGCTGATGGACAGCGCCCAGGCCCAGAGTTCAGGCCCCACACCCCCCTCAAAAAATATTTCTAGCAAGTACCTATTTGTGTTTGGCTACATATCTGAATATGTTGTGAAGAAAGTCAATTGAGCAAGAGGTAAGGCTAGCAATAGACAATATATGCAATATGGGTTTCTGCTCATTTTTCTGAGCCATAATATTAATATGTTGTAGCATTAATTTGTTGTAGCAATACTATTCTGACTTCCAGAAAGCCATTACTATCAACAAAATGATGTTTATTTTTATTTATACAAATATATCTCAGTTACACTTTGTTTTATGGAAGAAAACTAGTTTTAGTCCATACTTCAAAACATCATGTTAGCATTATCAAGAATACACTGTTGCCAGGTATGGGTGGCTCATGCCTGTAATCCTAGCTACTCAAGATACTGAGATCTGAGGATCATGGTTTGAAGCCAGCCCAGGCAGAAGAGTCCATGAGAGAGACTTATTTCCAATAAACTATTTAGAAAAAGCCAGAAGAGGTGGCACTGTGGCTCAAGTGGTAGAATGCTAGCCTTGAGCACAAAGAGGCTCAGGGACAGGGCCCAGGCCCTGAGTTTAAGCCCCAGGACTGGAAAAAAATAATACTCTGTTATCCTTGAAAATTAAAGAACATTTTATGAATTTTTTTCCAGAGTCTTATTGCACTGTTTGCTTAGTCATTAACTTGGCAAAATGTAGGCACACAGGAATTACATCAATTCCTCTCAGCTTGATTTTTATATGAGAAATCAACAAGGAAAAAAAATATATATATATATGATGACATAGGGGGAAATGATAGCCAGTTTTCCTTCCATATCTTAATTTTTCTCAGAAAAAAAAAACAGAGGAGAAAAACTTGAGCCAAAGAAAATGGTCATCAGTTTGAACTTCTAGAATGTATAAAACATAAAACACTTGTTTTGGAAAGCTATACTCTGTCTGTGCTCTGATTCTAAATAGAAGTAAGCAGATTTGTTATTATCTACCATTTCAAGAACTGCTTCAGCTCACACAGATACAGGATTTGGACAGGGTCCCCTCCAATTCCCTGTTAACCCCTCTGAAAGAGAAATATAGTTTTCCCAATGTTATTGGCAACTTTTATATGCACAATTTAAACTTGATAAGAAATTCCATCTTTGAGAAAAACAAGTTGAATCAAAGACGGTTGTCATATTCCATTCTATGTAAACTATTTCTCAAGGTGTTTACTACTATTCATGTGAGAACAATGTCCAAGAACATCATGTTCCTACCTGAAATGAAGGAACTTGGATCCGGCTGAAGCGACCGGAACTGATTGACATAGTATTCCCGCTGTTCTTCTGTTATTCTCCAGGGTTCATCCGGGTAATTACTGTTGTCCTGTAGTTCCCTCTCCACTGAAAAAGACTTTTTAAAATAAAAATAAAAAGGAAATGCTTAGACAAGGTGCCTCTGCTGAGGTGAAGTATAAAACTTAAACACCGGTAGAAGCCATTATGTATTATTCTTAAGTTTTTTTTCCTCAAGGGAATAAATCTGTTTCATAACTGAAATGTAATTACTAAGGACTAAGCACTAAGCTTTATACATTTTTTTTCTGTCCCTGAAACTTTTTACTAGGATTAAGCATAAAATATTGATCTCTTGATTAGTTTCAAAAGACTTTCTGATGGGATAAAGGAAGGGTTGAAAAAACTCATTCTTCAATAATTCACCATAGAGAGGAAAACAGTAATTGGATAGTTTTAAAACCATGAACAAAACCAGTGGAACAGCTATAACCACATTATCTTTCTTTTCTATTTCAATAGCTCTGAATAAATCTGGGAATCAAAAGCTCTGATTCAAATCCCATATCCACAGATCCTACTTGAATGCAGGTCAAGATCGCTGACCCTGTCCTTCCACATGTGTAAGTTGGAGATAATAAAACTCAATGGTAAAAACAATAGGGTAACAAGGGGTGCATCAGACCTGCCACTAGAGGGCGGACACATCAAATAGGAAGATTTAAGAGCCTAGAAAACCAGAAAAGTAGAGAAAGCAAAAGGTAAAGAATGCTAGGCTTCTATTCCATTGGTCCTGAGGTCTGTTCTTGTGCCAGTACCAAGCTGTTTTGATTAGGAGGCAACAATGCTTGATAAGAAATGGACTCATTACCTTGTCCATGTAATTATAACCCCTCGGTACAGTATTTTCACAATTTAAAAAAATCGCCAGAAAAGCAATTACCCTCATTAAAATTAAATTATTCCATCCAGTTTACCTTCTTAAAAATAAATATTCATATAAATGAACTAGAAAAAAAAGAATGCTAGGCTTCTGGGAATGAAACACAGGAATGTTGTAGAGAGGATGAATCGGGGCTATTTCATTCCTCCCATCTACCCTAAGACTATGGGGTTATTGCTAAGGGCCATTTTCATGGAACTAAGAGAAAAACACAAGGGTTGTGAGCTTTAAGGGTGAAAGCAGTGTAGAAATGAAAAGGAGCCATCAAGTTGGCCGCCTCTAAGCACTGTCAAGAAATGAACCATTTGGGGTAGCATTCTACCCACTATTCCTAGATAAGACAGCAAACCATCTCCTTTTTCCCCGACATGTCCCCCTATGTACACTATTCCAGAAATTAATACTTCCTAGGAAACCAATCTCCCTTGACAATGTTTGGAAAAGAAAGGAGATTGCATGGGAAGTTTTACATCATAATATAACCTTGAGATGTCACCTTTGACATAAAATATCTATCATTTTGACTGACTTCTGAAATCTTGGGCTAAGGTTGTTTGGAAAAGAGCAGCAGAATGACATGAAACTCTGCTAGTGTAATGGGTATTCCCAAAATGTATCAGGAGAAGGGTAAACCCAGCAGAAGCTTTTATTCAAAGAAAGAAACTGTGTCCTTTAGAATGGACAGAAGGAAGGTAACACAAATAAGTAGAAAGCTATGTATAACCAATATATCACCTTCAAATTTTTTAATGTCCAGGAAGTCACTAGTTAATATATTAAATTCGCAGAGTTCTTTGACATTTATAAAGAATTCCATATGCTCCTATGTCATTTAGCATCTTAAGACATGGCAAGTTTTACTTATTATCTTTTTTCAGGGCAACTTAAGGGACTTAGCTATATATAGTCAATGAATCCTTGCACAAAGCAAATAATGCTCCTCACTCTTTTTTAACATATTTACTCGAGTTCCTGCAAATGAAGTTTTTTTTTTTGAGTTAGACTCTGATGAGACAATCAGGTTGGCCTTGAATTCCAGATCCCCCTGCCTCAGCAGGAATATGCCACCATGCTCAGTCATATCAGTATTTTTCAAGCTGGCCTGCCTCTATTTTTTTTCAGATACTCTTTATTCTAATAATAAAAATACAAAGGAAGAAACCAAGGAGAATTAAAAGGTTGTCTGAAGAAAAAGAAAAAGAAAACTCTTCTTGGCCAGGTGCCAGTGGTTAATGCCAGTAATCCTAGCTGCTTGAGAGGCTGAGATCTGAGAAGCAAGGTTCAAAGCTAGCCTGGGCAGAAAAGTCTGAATCTTACCTCCTATTAACTAGTAAAAAGCCATTCATGGAGGTGTAGCTCAAATGATAAAGTGCCAGTCTTAAGCCTGGCTTCCATTTTCTACTTTAAAGGTGGAGATCAAAAGAACTTTCACTTTCTCTTCCTATATTAACCTATGTTTGATCTTTATGGAAACTCTGTAGTTACATATCTACAAAGTGAATATTTCAAGGACAGAAGGAGTAGATGAGTGAGGTGCTGGTGGTTCACATCTATAATCCTAGCTACTTAGGAAGCTGAGATCTGAAGATCCTGATTCAAAGCCAGCCTGGGCAGAAAAGTCTGTGAACTCTCATCTCCAATTAAACAAAAAATGTCAGAAGTGGAGGTAAGGCTCATGTGGTAGAGTGCCAGCCTCGAACAAAGAAAACAAGCAATAGAGTTAGGCCCTGAGTTCAAGTCCCAGTACAGCACACAAAAAAAAGAGTCAATGACTTTCCACACCCCATTAAACTGGAATATCTCAAAAGAAAGGTGATCTACAAGAAGCAAAATCATTTTTTGGGGGGAGGGGGTCCAGTCATGGGGCCACAACTCTGGGCCTGGGTGCTGTCCCTCAGCTCTTCAGCTCAAGGCTAGCGCTCTACCACTTGAGCCACAGCGCCACTTCCGGTTTTTTCTTTTTGCTTATGTGGTGCTGAGGAATCGAACCCAGGACCTCATGCATGCAAGGCAAGCACTCTACCACTGAGCCACCTTCCCAGCCCCACAAAATCATTTAAATGCCACTGCATAAATAATGAGCTGTTTATCATTCATTCAACAGACACTGAAATTACCAACAATAGCCCAGACTATGAATACACTGATAGGAAAATAGATATTTTTTTTTACCCAGGAAGCCCAGAGATTAGTGAGGGAGAACGATACACAGGCAATCTTAAAACAGTAAGAGAAGTATCTTGCTATAGTAAGGTACTCTGGAGTTTTGCTACTTGAGCTTTGTGGTTTCTACCCATTGTAATGGGGGACTTGTTAGAAATACAGACTCCATCAATCCCCCTAGTGAATCAGAAAGTCTGAGAGTGGGGTCCAGGACTCTGTGATTTAACAAGCCCTCTAGGGGATTCAAAGTGTCCCCAACTTTGAGAAGTAATGCCATATGATATTCAAGGCAGGGCAAGGAAAGGGAGTGGCATTTGCAGGTATCAAAACATGAGAGAATGGTGGCCATCTGCTGAAAGCAATTCTTGGGCTACATATAGACAAAATAGGCTGCCGTTGTAGTGTAGTTGCCTTAATATGGTCCAGACTAAAAGCAAGGACTGGGCTGGGAAGGTGGCTCAGTGGTAGAGTGCTTGCCTTGCATGCATGAGGCCCTGGGTTCGATTCCTCAGCACCACATAAGGAGAAAAAGCCAGAAGTGGGGCTGTGGCTCAAGTGGTAGAGCTCTAGCCTTGAGCTGAAGAGCTGAGGGACAGCGCCCAGGCCCTGAGTTCAGGCCCCACAACCGGCAAAATAAAAAAAGCAACGACTATGGTTAACGTAAGGCTTTGAGGGTCTATTAAACAGAGTAAGTTACAGAAAGGTCACTTTAGCAAGGAGAATGAAGCAAGAAAGATGAAGGGTCCAGCAACCAGTTAACAATAGCAACTTGGCCATAGATAACTGTGGTCTACAGCTAACAACGGATAGGAGACAAGTAGAAGAGAAAAAAAAACTCAGATGGCACCTCAGTACATCTTTGTCAGCACCTACGTGCCAGAAACAACCCACTATCAGGCATAATTAATACAACTTCTTAGAATAAGGCACCTAAGAGAGAATGATTTATTGCAAAGAAGGAAGGCACTGGGAAATGGAAATGACTGTTCTATGAAGCCTTAGACATCCAAGTAGTGGCCGGAACAAGGAAAATATCTACTTCTAAACATACCCGAAGAGGTTTCCCCAGTTCTAGTGGTTTTGTTGGTCAAACAGAGATATTTGCTACTCGATGCTGATATTAAGCTCTGCCCATGTTTTTAAGAAAGAAATAAGAAAAAGGGGTGAACCATGCAGCAGTGGTACTCACTACATACTATGTTGAAAATGAACTCTACAACTTGTGAGTGGGGACGGGAGGGAAAAACTGGGAGAGAACAGGGAAGGGGTGACATCATCCAAAATGAAATGCACTCTTTTTCTGACTTATGTAACAGTAAACCCTCCGCATATCACCTCTATAATAATAACAAAAAACTTAAAAAAATGAAAGAAAGAAGAGAGAAATCTTCCACATCTGTCTACTTAAACCCACACATATGGTTGATTATACATTTTCTCTAGACACAGGAGAATTGGATTTGTTTGTATTTAAAACATTCAAACTCTTGGTTTTATTTCAAGTAAAATGCAAGTAGTTGGCACTGCAAGTTATTATCTCTGGGGGAAACAGGCTGTTATGAGGAAAGAGACTTCAAAAGACTCATTAAAAATAATAACTATTAATAAAATCATGAAAGTTGGATAATATGAATTGCAAGGAAGTACTGTCAGGGAGAACACAGAAAGGCTATGTTTATTATATCAACCACAGAAAATTCCTGTTTAGAATATTATCTTACCCTGTCGGTAACCTCTAAATGTTGCTGCCCTTCACCTAGGAAGGTATAAATGATCTTTTCACATTGTCCTTTGCCATGCTTTAGTGAAAGCAAGCCGGGATAGGGGCATGGCTCAAGGGATAAAGAACCAGCCTAGCTCTAAGCTCAAACCACAGTGTAGAAAAAAACAACAACAACAAAGTGGGAGAGATGGAGAAAGGGAGGGAGGGAAAGGGAGTGCTAAGGACATAGCTCTTGGTAGAGTAATGGCCTAGCATGTCAAAGGATAGCCGGCCTTTCAGTTAGATGCACCCGTGGACAGTCACAGCCATTGCAATGTGAGGACCAATGATCACTTCTGTGACTCCTCCACAGCTGGTCCCATCTGAAATCACCACGGAAGACTCTCATGCCAAACTGTTCTATAAGTGAAAAATGTATCTATTGTGGAAAACATGCCCTTAATGTGGGACTTAATTTTATACCAGCTGTCTTCCCAACTAATCTTTCCTTTAGATCAAGGCCAAAGAAAAACAGGATCTGTCCCTTTATCCAAAGGGCACAACTAGTCCTGCATGTTTTCGCATCTTGAAAGAATCCTGCAGATGGCCTGCAATGCAGATATTTAATTATTTTGCTGTTATTTTAGTATGCTGCACTGCCACTACTTTTGATTAGCAAAAGAAATGTTTCTTAATAACCACTGACTCCAATTTTTCCATCAGAGGCCACAGTTTACTGCTCCACAAGGGCATTTTCTTTCCAAATTGTCAGGATTTTGCTGTTTAGAGGAGGCAGCCAGGAGAAAATAAGAAATCAGCACAATAGGAGATTTCGATAAGGCCAACGATTTCCGAAAACACTGCAATAATGCCCCCCCCCATCTTCATCATGGGTCAGCTGAAGGCTGCCTATCCCTTTTCTAGGATGTCCTCCTTGTCACACCCAAGGCAGGGTGAGGTCAGATGGAAACCAGACGCACCAAGAACTTGAGCTGAAAGACTTTAGAGAATTAGGCTACTGACTAAAGGTGCCTACAGAACACAGGATTAGGAGTCTTACCAACTTGGGTTCCACTCTAAGATAGTCATTTACTAACAAGTTCACTTCTGAGCCATTAGCTTCCCACCTAAGACACAATCCGAAGGCCCTAGGGGCCCTTTCTTGATCAGTAGCATGATCTCTCTCTTATAGGAGGCTCTAACCATGCCAACCTTTTTTTAGTCCTTCATATGTGTTTACTCTCCATGCTATATATGGCAGACTAGCTTATTCAAAATACAATTTCATCCCATGTTAGTATACCTGAGGCTTGCTAGCTAAAAGCTACACTGCTCAAACACTTTTGCCGCTAGAAATCCATATGGGACTTGTGTTCTACTAAACAAATATGTCCATGGAAGCATGACTCAGAACCAAGTTACATGTGAAAAGCGGCGAGGAAAGGGGGTGAGAACGAAGCATTCATTTGACTTGTCTGGGTCAGACATGGTGTGGAACGTAGGTGGCCATTTCCCAATTCTGTACCTTTCTGACTGTGACACAGGCCAAGTTCCCTTAGCAATTCAGCATGCCTGTAGGAGTCTAGCACTTGTTCCTGCAGACTCAAAACAAATATCTCCAGGTTTTTCAAAGACTTAGTAGGTTATTCACATCTTCTGTTATAAATCACTATTTACTTAGTCATATGAAATTCAGCAGGTCACAATTACAAATCCTGAGCATACATGGCCTTTGTTGAGGATCTTATCACTACATGAAAGACTCCTCTCCTCACTTCCCACTTCCATTCTTGCTTTTCCTGCTAAAGGCCTAGTTATCCTTCATAGCCCAGCCCAACAGTCCCTTCTTTCAGGAAACCTCTCCTTGTAACCTAGCCCTAGGTCAGAGTTCTCTGTTGTGTGCTACCAGAATACAGTAATTATTAGTTTTTAATTCTACATGCATAGGTGGGATCACTGATTTAAATCTATCCCTCAGAGTTGACTACAAATACTGTAAGTGCAAGTTTGTAGCTCTCATGGTACTGCTAGCATTTTGGTTGACCCACAGAAGCCACTTAATAAGTATTCTCAGGGGCTGGGAAGATGGCTCAGTGGTAAAGCGCGTGCCTTGTATGCATGAGGCCCTGGGTTCAATTCCTCAGCACCACATAAGCGAAATGAAAAAAGCCAGAAGTGGCACTGTGGCTCAAGTGGTAGAGCGCTAGCCTTGAGCTGAAGAGCTGAGGGACAGCGCCCAGGCCCAGAGTTCAGGCCCCACGACCGGAATTTTTTAAAAATAAAATTAAAAAAAAAAAAAGTATTCTCAGGTAGATGAATAAAGAATGCAATACCGACTGCAGAATACTTTTGGAAAAAGTGAAAGAGGCTAAATACTCGGTGAGAAATGATCATTGTTGGGACAGGCAATTGAGGATATAATTCTCCCTGCTCACCTGATGTCAAAAGGAATAGGGGGGGGAGGGTTGTGTTGGGTAGGTGGGGGAGGGGAGAATGGGATGTGAAGGGGAAACAAAGGAGGAGGCTACAATGCTTGATAAGAAATGTACTCATTATGTTGCCCATGTAATTGTAACTCCTCTGTACAGAATTTTCACAATAAAAAATAAATTAAAAAAAGGAATACTGATGAACCTCAGGGCTAAAATAGCACTGTGGTAAAGGAAGCTTCCATAGTGACAGCCTAGTCTATAAAAGATAGCAATGGGTCATGGTCAATAGGCCAGAAACAAACACCATACACGTTTCTGGTTTTACAAAGTAATATCTAGGACCAAAAGTCCAATCCATTATATGCAGCTACCTCAGAGAGACTGAATTAGAGGAGCCACAGTCTATGAAATGGCTATGGGCCTGAAGGATTACCAGGAAAGCTCTCACCACCATAAGCCTTTAATGTCAGGCCCCAATGCTGCCACCACAAACAGGCTACATTCATGTTCATTCATTAGTAGTAGAACAATCAGCTGTAATACCAGGAAATCAATGCCTACTATTTTTTACCCTCTCTCAATTTCCCAGTGTCTTTAAGTACAAATTTTTCAAGGTCTTACTGCAGCACCTCAATCAATTCTAATAGCTGCTTAATAAATACCTTGCTCCTATAAATAGCCTTCAATTGCAATTCCAAATACTTTGTTCCTGGAATCACCTTTCTCCCAATGACTAGTATTTCCTGAGCACTCTCATCTTGTCACACAAAACGTTTATTTTTCATGTCAGATATGCCAGCAAAGAAGGCAAGTAAACAAGTTCAAGAGGTGTGGATACATAGTAACCAGGGAAGGAATATGCTAAGAAACCGGTAAAGAAAAAATTTCAGCAGAGAAAAATAATCTTCAGCATCAGTTGAAATAAATGTTTCAGCTATTATTTCAATAAGTATTTCCTTCCTCAACAATAATGGCTCTAACATCAGGAAAAGAACTACAAACTGATAAAGGAAGTAAGTATACAGAAGGCACAATGCTATGGAAAATGTGGCTCCTGTGGTAATAGTGCCATTCAGGCTTCTATAGGTCCTACGATAAACACGGCAAATTGGAACATATAGATGATGAGTAAACTTTTGCTCTCTAGGAGATGGTATAATACATCAGCTAGGATTCAAAATGAAATGGAAAATGAATCTGGCAAACATCTCAGGTTAAGAATGAGACACATAGCCAGGTGCCAGTGGCTCATGCCTATAATCCTAGCTACTCAGGAGGCTGAGATCTGAGGATCGCGGTTCAAAGCCAGCCCTGGCAGGAAAGTCCGTGAGACTCTTATCTCCAATAAACCACTAGAAAGCCAGAGGTGGCACCGTGGTTAAAGCGGTAGAGGGCTCACCTTGAGCTCAGAGCACAGGGAAAGAGCCCAAGCCCAGAGTTCAAGCCCTATGACCGACAAAAAAAAAGAATGAGACACACATTAGCCAGGCACTGGTAGCTCACGTCTGTAAACACAGCTACTCAGGAGGCTGAGATCTGAGGATCGTGGTTCAAAGGAAGCCCAGTAAGGAAAGTCCATGAGACTCTTATCCCCAACTAACCACCAGAAAACCCTAAGTGGCGCTGTAGCTCAAGTAGTAGAGCACTAGCCTTGACAAAAGAGCTCAGGGACAGCAACCAGGCCTGAGTTCAAGCCCTACAATGACAATAAAAAGAGAGAGAAGAAAGCACATGCATACTGACAAAATATATCAAACCAGTTCTTTCCTCTTATGTACAAATAAATTCACACATATTCCCTCCTTTCTTTTTGGGTCAGAAAAAGAAAACTTATCCAAGCAATGTTGAAGTACACACACACACACACACACACACACACACACACACACACACACACACACACACACACACACACACACACACACACACACACACACACACACACACACACACACACACACACACACACACACACACACACACACACACACAGCATTTGTCCACAAGAAAACTTATCCAAGCAATGTTGAAGTACACACACACACACACACACACACACACACACACACACACACAGCATTTGTCCACATTTACCACCTCTAAGAAGAAATGAGTTTCAGCCAGAATTTATACCCATAAACTAAGTAATTCACTTTTGTTTCCATGGCTCTAAAAACAAGAAATCCACACTGAAGACAGGTCTGTAGTTCTACAGAAATGGAAAGAAGAGGGGACCCCTAACTCTTTCAATGTCTACAACCTCTTCACCACTCAAAGAGCAGCTTTCCACACACACTGCAGTCTGAGATACCAGCTTCTGGCTTCAGACTTAAGAATGACAAAGTAATTTGACAATAAGTAGAGAAGATACACAGAAACAGTAAACGATGCAATATATGTGTCTACAGATACATGCACACGTGTCTGTGTATGAAGTTTAAGAAATAAATTGTATTATTACATTGTTATCCCAGCATTGCATTCCTGTGAAATTTACTCTAAATCTCTAAATCTTATGAAAAGAAACTTTAAATATACAAGTGGAAAAAAAAGGGCTGGGAAGGGTTCAGTGGTAGAGCGCTTGTCTTGCATGCATGAGGCCCTGGGTTCGATTCCTCAGCACCACATAAGCAGAAAAACTCAGAAGTGATGCTGTGGCTCAAGTGGCAGAGCTCTAGCCTTGAGCTGAAGAGCTGAAGGACAGTGTCCAGGCCCTGAGTTCAGGCTCCACTACTGACAAAAAAAAAAAAAAAAAGAATGGCAAAGTAGTATGAAAATACTTACTCCAAAAGAAAACTGGGCATAGAACATGAAGAAGCAAAGTAAAGGACATTTTACAAGAGAACCAATGTACTAAGATATGCTTCTTCACAAATAGATATGCTGATCAAACTACACAGAGATACAGCTGTTCACCTACTAGACTGAAAATGGTCTTTTATTTTTGTTTGCACATTGTATTTGCAAAGATATCAGAAATAGACTTCTACATTGATGGTAAGCAAATTGATAGAGTTTCCAATTTGAAATTTTCTATAAAAACTATTAGTATGTAAAGATTCCATTTCTGAGAATTGATCCCATGTATCTACAACCAGTGTTTTAGTTGCAATAACTACACATCAATCAGAAGGAGTTGGTTAAATAACTTACGGAAGATGCACACTAAAGAATACTTTTAGAAGTACTTGTGCACTGCTACAGAATGTTATTAACATTTATTACTAAGTAAAAATGCAGAGTGCATAACAAATATATAATGTGCTATCATATGGGTAAAATGGACTATATATTTTGCATATACTACCTATAATTATAGTTTCTTATAAATATAATATTTTATACTGGCACTAGGACTTGAATACAGGGATTAATGATTAATGGTCTCAGCTTTCTTGCTCACAGCTGGCACTCTACCACTTAAACCGTGCCTCAGCCTGGCACTTTGCTGGTTAGCTGGAGAGGGGGTCTCTTGGATTTTTCTACCTGGGCTGGCTTTGGACTGTGGTCCTTCAGGTGTTAGCTTCTTGAATAGCTATAATTATAGGCATAAGCCATCAGTACTAGGCCTTAATATAATATAATATAATATAACATAATATAATATAAAGGTTTCATATGTGTGCATGAATATATGAATAAAATATAAGTACATGAATGTATATAAGATTCATATTCATATACAGTGGCTCACTCTTGTAATCCTGTCTACTTGGGAGGCCAAGAATTAAGGATTTATGATGACTGAAAGCTAGCCCAGACAGGGGAGTCTATGAGACTCTTATTTTCAATTAATTACTAAAAAGGAGCTGGAACTAGAACTATGGCTCAAAGTGATAGAGCACTAGCCTTAAGCAGAAAAAGCTCAGGAACAATGCCAGGCCCTGAGTTCAAGTCCTTGGACTAACACACACACACACACAAAATGTCTTATGTAACACTATACAAAAGTAATAGGTCATATTAGTTGCTCTGAGATAGGTGACCAGAAAGAGGAAGTAGGAAAGATACTTCACAATGTGTCCTTTTGAATCTTTGACAGCTTTTAAAAATCACTAGTTGTATTTAAAAACAAACACATTCAAAAATTCATAAGGCACCACTCAAAAATAACATTTGTGGTGTTTGCTGCATAATCTGAAGTAACTCAAACCATACAGTTACTTCCATATGTCCCTGTAAAGAAGAAAAACCTGAGGTTTTGTTCTCCATCATGTGGGCTTCATAACTTAAGACTCTCACATGCACATCCACATGCATTTGTTCAGATGACTCAGTATCTTGACTGCTTTGGTGATATGAAATACATAGGAGAGCTGCAATAACTAAATGTGGAAGGGATATTGTGCTAGAGCAGCTGCAAGGATACTTTGACAGAGTCAAGATCAATGTTCTTACACAAGGCAAGAGGGTAAAGATTCAAAAATAAATTGGGCATCATTGTTTATAATCCCAGCTAATTAGAAGGCAGTGGTAGAAGGATCACATTTGAAGGCCAGTCTGGGCAAAGTTAGCACAAGACTAAAAACAAACTAAAAGTTAAAGGGCTGAAAGGCATGGATCAAGTGCAACGTGTGGTGTGTTCAATCTCTGATAATAGGAAAAATAAAGATCCAAAAATAAGGGGGGGAATGGCCAAGGCCCCACTCAAGACACACAGACACACATGCAAACATGCACATGACAAATGATGATGCCGCCTCTGTACAGAATTCCTGAACCCTGAACAAGCCCTGGTGGCCCAAGCTGCCTTGTGAGTCATCTTCTTGGCTAAGAATTGTGTAAGAAAATCAGAGTTCCTGAGACAGTACCTAGTGTACCCCATTTGCTTACCTGCTTCACTCTTCTTCCTAAGTTAGACTACCGTCTCATGACTCAACTGGAGCCTTCCCTATTCTATCACCCTCCCACCCACCCCCACCCCCCCCACCCCCACCCCCTCCCGCTAATCTTTCAGTCATTCTTTATTCTCTGTTCTCTGACTTAGGCCAATAGCATCCCAACAGGGACTTCTAAGTCTTTGTTTCTATTGTCATCCTTTAAAGCTTGCTTTTTCTCTTGAGAACCATTGCAAAAGGATTCAAAGTTCAGAAAGAATCTGCTTCTGGCCCTAAATACCTACAGTTAGACCCAAAGGAAGAAGCACAGCAAGGAATTGAAATTGAGTAAGGCTGAGGAAAAGAAAAAAGGACAACTAAGTTAAGGAAACATTTTTCAAATTGCAGACTTTTTTTGGATACGGGACTATCTAGCAATATCTGATATTTACTTTCCTACCTGTTCATTAGAAAACTTGTACAAAATTGCTGCTTAAACCCTAAAGTAGAATAATGGAGAAATAAAGGTTTCTAAATCATTTATTCATTATTTTATCTATGAAGTGCAAAGGACTAATGATAATGACAACATGTTCCAAAACACTATTATGTTACTCTCTCCAGAAAGAAGAAAACACACCATGCATGCTTAGCTTTGAAAAGTGAGAGTGTTTTGGTTTAAAATAGAAATTAGAAATTATATCAAATTAGAAAGGTATTGCGTTTGTCAAACCTGCAGTGATAGATAAATAGATAGATAGATAGATAGATAGATAGATAGATAGATAGATAGATAGATAGATAGATAGACAGATAGACAGATAGATAGATTTACATATGCATACACATGCACACAATTTTATCCACATGTACCTGCATAAAATGTCCTGGGAACAATATAAAAATCCTAGCTACCTCAGCGATGAGAAATCAATGGTGATCAATGGTGATCCTCTGGTTAGTAGTGTTCCATGGATCAAATGAACAATTAAACATCACATTTTTATTTCAAAAATACTAGAACACATTCATACTTCATATATCAGTAGGGGAAAACATATAGATAAATTGAGAAATAAAAAAGGTAAAGAAAGCTGGGCGCTGGTGGTTTACGCCTGTAATCCTAGCTACTCAGGAGGCTGAGTTCTAAGGATCGTGGTTCAAAGCCAGCCCAGGCAGGAAAGTCTGTGAGACTCTTATCTCCAATAAGCCACTAGAAAACTGGAAGTGGCGCTGTGGCTCAAGCGGTAGAGTGCTCGCCTTGAGCTGAAGAGCTGAGGGACAGCGCCCAGGCCCAGAGTTCAAGCCCACGATCAACAAAAAAAAAAAAAAAGGTAAAAGAAGGGCTTGGAATGCGGCTTACTGGTAGAGTGCTTACCTTGCATGCATGAAGTCCCAGGTTCAATTCCTCAGTACCACATACACAGAAAAAGCCAGAAGTGGCACTGTGGCTCAAGTGGTAGACTGCTAGCCTTGAACAAAACAAGCTCAAGAACAGTGCCCAGGCCCAGAGTTCAAGCCCCAGGATTGGCAAAAAAAAAAACCCACACACAAACAAAAAGGTAAAAGTCAGGGTGAAGAGTAAGGGTTCCACAGAGAGAACGTTGGAGCTCTTCATTACCAAAATGCGGGAAGAGAGAAGCTGTAACTATTGTGTCTGAAGAGATAAGTAGAGACCAAACAGAGGAACCTGAGAGCTAGGATCAGAAAATGTAGATGATGTGGCAAAGAATAATGAGAAGAGGATAGGTTTGATCAGTCAGTAAGATGAACTAATTTCAAGGGGCAGAGAGTGTAATTAATATTTTTTGTCCATCCTGGGGCTTGAACTCAATGCCTGGGTACTGTCCCTGAGCTTTTCACTCAAGGCTAGCACTCTACCACTTAGCTTCAGCTCTACTTCTGGCTTTTGGGTGGTTAAATCTCACAGACTTTCCTACCCGAGCTGGATTCAAACCACAATTCTCAGATCTCAGATCCTGAGTAGCTAGCATTATAGGTATGAGCCAGTGGCACATGGTTTATTTTTTAACTGATACCTAAAACCATAAAAATTTCAATGTTTCAACATATATGTATATGGTAGAATGTTTAAATAATTTTTCCAACTGGGGTTTTAAGGCCGGTTTTGTCTACGATAAGGATAAAGTAAGGAAGAAGACAAATATGGAAATAAGAAGAAAGAATCTAGGAAGTGGTGCTATGGCTCAAAGTGGTGGTAGAGTGCCTTCAGCCAAAAGAGCTCCCAGGCCCTGAATCCAAGCCCTATGACAGACATAAACAAAAAAAAATATCTAAAGCTGATATTACAGATTCTGTGACAAAGGATAATGGCCTGAACCAGAAAGCACACACAATTGGATAGATAGACAAGAAAGTCAAGTGGTAAAAAACTGGGAAAGATAAAAAGGAAGAAATGAGAGGGGGGGAGAGTGAAGCGAGAAAGAAAAAGGAAGCAGGGAGAGAAAAAGAGAAAAAACAAAGGAAGGAAGCAAGGAAGGAAGAAAAAAGGAAGCAAGGAAAGAAAGAAAGAAGGTAGGGAGTGTTAATAAGAGGGAGGGAGAAGAAAGGTGGGGGAAGGAGGGAAGGAAGAAGCGTATAAAAAGGAAAGGAAAGGAATATGGATGAGGATGTATGGTAGATGAAGGTCACTATCATCAGATTCCATGTGGCTAAAGTGTAAATAAACTGAGAAGTGAGCCCAGGGATCACCAGCATGTTAAGGGCAGGCAGAGGAGGAGAATTGAAAAGAAAATTAGGAAGTAGTAGTCACAAAAATAGAAGAAAAATCCAAACAGTGTGGCATGAAAGACCCCAAATAATGAGAGTATTTTAAGAAGGAGGTTGGTGCCAAATGCTATAAGTCAAATAAGACAACATAAGGTCAAGGTTTCTAAAACCCTAGCAAAAACAGAAGCTAGAGAGTAGAGTGGGAGCGAAGGTTCAGTTCTAAATTCTGTGCCAGCACAATTACAAATGATTACATGTTCTAGATGTTTAAGATAACCTATGAGAAAAGTAAACCACAAAACTACCTCTGGATACCTGTTAACTGGCAAAATAGGAAAGAAGATAAACCACTATGGACTACTTACCAACATAGAATATGATTTGTATCTGAAGTTTCAAAGACCAAAAAAATCCAACAGCTAAAAAATGAAATTTCTAAGATATGAAACAAAGGTCATTACAAGAGTTGGATGCAAAATTTGGTATAACTACCCATACAATGTCAAGTCCAGACTCTGCCAGGACCCAGATGCATGGCCCCTTCTAAACAGGGCAGAGAATATAAATCTACTAGTAAACACTGGATGAATAAAAAAAAAGTACACTGGGACATAATAAATTATACAAGTCTCTAGGCATTCACACACATCAAAGGAAGATGTTCTTAGGTGGGGAACACAACGGTGCAATACCTATATTTATCAGAAGGAACTCCAGGAAATGGAAAGAAGTTTTTTTTTTCCCTTTGGGCTGTTTTGTTTTCTTTTCCTTTTGTCTTTTTTGATCATTTATCTGACTTTGAGAGGGTAAAGAGGAACAGAGAAATGGAGGAACAAAGGGTGAACAAATGCAACAGTGATGCTCACTAAACACTATGTTGAAAATGAACTATACACAAGGGAAAAAATGGGAGAGAGGAAGGGAAGGAATGACATTGTTCAAAAAGAATTGAACTCGGGCCGGGATGTAGCTCAGTGGCAAAGCACTTGCCTAGCAAGTGCAACGTCCTGGGTTTGATCCCCAGTACCAAAAAAGAAAAGACCAAAAAAATACAGTTAAAAAAAAACCCAAACCAAAAAAAAAAAAAGAAGAATTGAACTGTTTATCTGACTTATGCAACTGTAACCCCTCTGTCCATCACCTTTACAATAGCAATTTTAAAATTCATTAAATAAATAAATAAGTCAAAGAAGACTGGAATACAAGGCTAGGGGAGAGAGGCAAGAAAGGGAAGGAGGGAAGGAGGGAAGGAGGGAGGGAGGATGACTATCAGTACAGGCACATAATAGCATAAGGGGGATTGCCACCCCAGCTAGCCTAGCCCTGTGCCCAATAAATACTAATACCCTATTACCAAGAACCTTCACTTCCAATTCCTTCATCTCATGACTAATTCACATTGACATTTTGCTTTCTGGAACATGGAGTCTAGCCAAACCAAGTTGACAAGACACAAGAAGGAAACCTAAGAACTGAAGAAAGAAAAATCCACCAGCTGTGCAAACCACAGACTGTTCTGGTCAAGAACCATTCCCCTTGCTCTCTCCTTGAACAGTAAGCTATGCTTTAAACAAGAACCTCTACTAATACCAAGAAAACATTAAGAGAATCAAACTATGGCTGTGTGTGGGGGGGGGGGGGTGTGGGGTGTGTGTGTGTGTGTGTGTGTGTGTGTGTGTGTGTGTGTGTGTGTGTGTGTGTGTGTGTGTGTGTGTGTGTGTGTGTGTGTGTGTGTGTGTGTGTGTGTGTGTGTGTGTGTGTGTGTGTGTGTGTGTGTGTGTGTGTGTGTGTGTGTGTGTGTGTGTGTGTGTGTGTGTGTGTGTGTGTGTGTGTGTGTACAGGTCCTAAGGTTGGGCTCAGGGCCTTGTCCGTGGGCTTTTGTGCTTATGACTAGCACTCTACCACTTGAGCCACAGCACCACTTCTGGCTTTTTTCTGAGTAGTTTTACTGGAGAAAAGAGGGATGGTGGGAGGGGGAGAGAGATGGGAAGGGATGGGAAGGGGAAGCAAAGGAGGAGGCAACAATGCTTGTTAAGAAATGTACTCATTACCTTGCCCATGTCATTGTAACCCCTCTGTATGGTATTTTCACAATTTAAAAAAAAAAAGTCTCTCAGAGTTTTCTGTCCAAGCTGGCTTCAACCCGCAATCCTCAAATAGCCTCCTGAGTAGCTAGGATTACAGGCGTAAGCCACCAGTGCCTAGCACTTTCAGCTTTTTCAGTAGTTAATTGGAGATAAGAATTTCACAGACTTTCTTGCCCCAGTTGGCTTCAAACTATGATCCTTAGATCTTAGACCCCTGAGTAGCTAGGATTATAGGCATGAGCCACCAGCACCTGGCAAGATTATGGATTATTAAGTGGAATGTTACATCTATTCTGAGTCATCAGTGTATAAAAAAGAGAGAGAGAACTTACCCTAGCACACACAGAGTTAAGGTGGATCTGGCCAAAACCTGTCTGGTTTTTTTTCCTGCACGTTGTCCTGGGATTTTTCTGAAGGCTCATTGCTGACAAGTATCTACATCCAGTTTCAGCTGTCACCAAAGCTCAGACCCACAAACCAGCCAACTCTTGTGTCAACTCCTCAGGGCTCTTTTAAAAGTTCAATCTATGACATGCAGTGACACTGCAGTTACACCATCAGATTCTTTTCCCCGGCACTGTTTTTTCATTCAGTGCTTCCTTGTTCAACAGATGACATCATCATCATCTGGTTCCTTAGCCAGTAACTGGGGGAATGGTATCCACTGTTTGAACTCTGGTCCCACTACCTCCTGCCTGTGACCTTGGGCAAAGTGACTAAAGCATACCTTGAGTTTTGTCATGTGGGGAAAAAATGAGATAAGTGTTACCCCTGAAGATAAATAGTTCCAAGCATTGAAGGAGTTAATGTGTACAAAATGTTAAGCACACTGAGAATGTCTTTATATATGCAGTTCTATCTTCAAGCCTGTACCTCTATTCCCATCCCTTTACCTGGTTAATTCCTCTGTATCCTCCTCATTTCAACTCAAATGTTTCTTTTATATATATATATTTTTTGGGTCCGGTCGTGGGGCTTGAACTCTGGTCCTGGGCGCTGTCCCTCAGCTCTTCAGCTCAAGGCTAGTGCCCTACCACTTGAGCCACAGCGCCACTTCTGGCTTTTTTCTTTTTGCTGATGTGGTGCTGAGGAATTGAACCCAAGGCCTCAGGCATGCAAGGCAAGCACTCTACCACTGAGCCAACTTCCCAGCCCTCAAATGTTTCTTTTTGCTCCCTAGAAGTCTTCCTTGAGCACCCCTGCCTTTCCAGGCTAGGTCGCATCTCATCCTCATTTTTCATCTTCAAAGTGCAGTATGATTTGCATTCATATCACATATCATAATTATATATTTACTTTGCTAATGGGCTCGATTAATAAAGTAAGTCTCCTCCAATATCCCGAACTCTACATGAAGACAGGGATTACTAATGCTTCACTTCATTGTATATCCTCAATACTGTACCTGATGGTTAACTGGTGTTCACTATTATGTAAGTGAAGAGTTCAAAAAGCATGTTTGTGAGCAGAATGGGGGGACCTATAGATTCGAAGAGGACTCACAGGGTACAAGTCCAACTGAGTGCTCAAGCCATTACATTCCAGCAAGTCCCATCCGATCACTACAAAGCCCAGGATTCTTTGTTTCTTTGACCATCATCTCACCTGTTCAGAATTGTGTTTCTTCAGAAAAAGAACACACTCTGCAGGAACCTGCATAGCTATACCCTGAATAGTATGGAAGGAAACCTAGCCCTTCTAATGCCTTGCCTAAAGTAAACATGTCTTCACAATGGGTATGAGTGTAGTGTTGAAAGCACATGTTTTTGAACCATGGGATTTCGAATGCTGCCAACTACTACATCTGGAGCTCAGCTGAAGAAATAACTGTCTGTTTCAACATGGGGATGAAACTGAGCTATATTACCCTTTGGAGAGAATAGCATCTTCCTTCTCCAATGTGGTGCTAGTAAGGAATTTTCAAGAATACTTTGGAGTGGGGGTATAGCTCAATGGTAGAGTGCTTGTTTGGCATAAGCAAGGTCAAGGATTCCATCCATACTATCACAAAAAATTAATTTTATTATGCCCAGTTATTGTTTATGCAGTAATTCTAGAAACTAGTCTTGTAATAAGGAACTTGTGGTGGGCAAAGTATTCAAAATGAAGGGGTTTTCTTTTAGACAATACAGGTTTTGAATTCAGAGCATCACACATGCTAGGCAGGTATATAAGACAATACTACTAGGCCAAAAGTGAAGGTTTTGACATTGGACTCAAATTATGGCTCTAGCACTTATAAATTATGGATGAAACATGACCTCGCTCAACTACACTCAACTCATCTATACTAAAAAGAGAGATCATAGCTGGGCTCTGTTAGCTCATTGTAATCCTAACTACTCAGAAGGCTGAAATATGAGGATCATGGTTCGAAGCCAGTCCAGGTAGGAAAGTCCATGAGATGTTTTTCTCTACCAAAAAGCCAGAAATGGAGGTATAACTCAAGTGGTAGAGTACTAGCCTTGAGCACAGAAGTTCAGGGACAACACCCAGGCCCTTAGTTCAAGCCTTGGACCAGTAAAAAAAAAAGATGACCTACAGCTTATGGTTTTATAAAGTATTACATAAAATATGTGATATATGGCTGAATTATTGTCTTTAAGGAAGTTTTTGTACACAAAATGCTATTTTATAAGATCATGTTCTATACCATGTTTCACACAGTGTTCCATCCCCAGAAGGCATTCAGGGAATTCCAGGATCTTCCTCAGACTTTTGTTTATTCTGTTCTGAACTAGCAGCCCACTTCTTTATGGGAGTATCTGACCCCACTCTTCTATTTTGAGTAGAACAGCTTATGCATAAATGATCTTTTTTCCTTAGTTATACAATTGAAATGTTATACAAGCCACTACCCCATTTCCTTTTGTCTTTCATGCTAAACAATAAATGTAGATTTTTGCTAATTTCTTCTCCACAGACACAGGCATACAGCCTTCATTGATAATATGATTTCCCTACAACAGAACTCACATATACTACACAAGACAACAGCTATAAATATAGAAAAAAAGAAAACACTAAAGAAAGAGAAGCTGAAATGTCTAAGTCACAATGCTGTGAGGAGAAACAAATAATCCTGTGCTTGGGCCATATTATTTATTTTATATCTGTTACATATAAGAAATAGTAAAGCCAGGAACTGGTGATTCATGCCTATAATCCTAGCTCTTACTCAGGAGGCTGAGATCTGAGGATTGGGGTTCAAAGCCAGCCTGGGCAGGAAAGTCCCTGAGATTCATCTCCAATTAACCACCAGAAAACTGGAAGTGGCGCTGTAGCTCAAAGTGGTAGAACACTAGCCTTGAGCAAAAGAGCTCAGGGACAGCGCCCAAGCCTTGAGTTCAAGCCCGAAGAACAACAACAACAAAAAAAAAAAGGGACAAGAAAAAAAAAAGAAACAATAGTCATTTGCACAACATACCTGTTGTCCAAATGGCATTATATAGGCACTTATAATATAGAACTACCTTCCAAAGTAGTTCTATATTCAAAAGCTTACCACATAATTGGAGGCACAAAACAAATGGAAAACATTAAGTATGCACTAAATAATAATAAAGAATCAGGCAAAGGCAAGACAGGCTGCTTCAGAAAAAAATGACGCTCTCCTGAAAAGGTGTCAGATGAGTAGGTAGATGAAAGTGGAAGAACACTGGAGATACACTGAAGATCAAGAACCACCTCCGGTTTGGGCTACAGACTGAAAACATAGACACAAACATAGAAAAGATTTAGGAAATTAGACCAGCAACACGACAAGAAATGTAATGTTTAAATGAGGATGTGGATTACATCTCCCATGCAATGCAACAGTTAGCCTTCAAGAATCCATGTTCCAAAGTGCAAATCTTACATCCATTCTTCATTGCCACAGCCACAGGTTATATAACTTACCCGGATAAGAGAAGCCTGATGCCGAAGAGGTTTGGTTCCTGGAACCCCTGATGATGATCCCTCAGGTTGGACAAGGGGCTGCCTAGCTTCATAGGGAGCTGAAACAGTAAGAGAGAAAGCTGATGGTATACAATGGTCTTACTCAAAATGAAGACCTGACACCCAAACACATACAGCATCTACTTTTCACAGGAGAATTGGCAAAGAAATTAAAGCATTTGCTTATTGGGCCATCTAGAAAATTGCTGATCTTCTTGAGTGCAATTGAACTACTGATCTAAAGACATCCAGCCATAAACAGGCAGAAAAATATTTTCATCATGTTAGTGTCAGGAATAAAGTGTTGGCATGGAATACTAAGAACCTAATTGGGATTTTAAAAAGAAAATAATAAAATGTTTAATAAAGTGTCTTGGGGGGGGGAGTGTAGTTGTGGAAGTGGGAGGGTAGGGATGGTAGGGGAAAAACAAAGGAGGAGGCATCAATGCTTGATAAGAAATGTACTCATTACCTTGCTCATGTAACTGTAACCCCTCTGTACAGTATTTTCACAATAAAAAAAACTTAAAAAATTAAAACCTTAAAAAAAAGTGTCTTGGGCTGGAGGCATGGCTCAAATAGTGAAGCACCTGTCTATCAAGCATGAGGACCTATGTTTAAGTCCCAGTATTGCAAAGCAAATACCATATTAAAAATATTCAAATTTGATTCCTGTTTCCTGTGGTATGTTGGACCAAACTCTAAAGTGATGATGATCACTTACATATTAGTTGGGCTCTTCATGTGTATGTGTGTGTGTGTGTGTGTGTGAGAGAGAGAGAGAGACAGACAGACAGACAGACAGACAGACAGACAGACAGACAGACAGACAGACAGAGACAGAGACAGAGTTCATTAGTGGTTTTGAGATTTGATCTATAGTTCAACCTATAGTAAATACTGGCTACAGGTCAGAATTAAACGAAAGACCTTATCTGAATAAGCAACAATTCCAGCCTGATACACTATATCTCTCTCAAAACTGGCTGCACTGTGACTAGAACACATAATAATGACTTTGCTAATATGGCAGAAAAACAGCTAAGCACAACCAGATAATATTAAACTCCAACAGAAAGGAGCAATTATCATTCAAGTAGAAACAATCCTCATCTCCATAGGTTAACGGTCTGAGGACAGGAAAGTATATAAATACACAAAATTCTTTCTGAAACTTAGTAAATTTTAAAAATTCAGTGGAGAGCAGAACATCATGTTTAGTATACTTTGATCTTTTTCAAATAAAGATGGTATATAACAATACATCAAAAATTTAAAACCAGCCTGGTGTGGTGACACATAACTGGAATCCTAGCACTCAGGAAGTTGAGGCCGGAGCTTTGCTAGTTTCAGGGTTAGTCTGGGCTACGTAGTTATCTTCTCTCTAAAGACTTTCTCCTTCCATTAACATGAAAGCCTGGGGTATCCAAGCTTGTCTGTGAATGCAAACAGGAAAGTCAGAAGCATATATGGCCACATACCTTAAGATGTGCTCCAGTCAGCTATATTATTCAGGCCATCATCAATCTGACTTCTGGCTTATTTATTCCTCAATTGAAACTCAGCTCAGTAAAAAGGTACTATTTATTGCCTTGATTCTCTTCCCTCCCAAATGAAATGGAAAATATGTGTGCCAATTCAAACTAAATAATTCTTTAATCCCCTTACAAAAGGTTTAGTAATGAGGAAATAGAAGAAGTAATATATTTCTTCAAGGAGAGAAGTATTTTTTAAACCAATACATATTATACTTAGAAACTGATTTGTTGGGTGGTAACTCTTTTGCACAACTACTTAAGATAATAAAAATATAATTTAAAAAGATTTCATCACTCTGAAATTTAGTACCAAAGTAGAACTCTTTTGCCATTATCTACTGACCTTAAGACTCAACAGTTCCACTCCTGCTTGTCAGTGACATGAGAGTCTATGTCACAAAAAAGACAAATGTTTATAGTATTCCTACTTGTAATAGCCAAATGCTAGAAATAATTCAAATATTCACCAATAGAAGAATGATTGTCAAATTGTGGTACAGTCATATAACAGAAGTTACTACCAATACAACTATATAGAAAAATGCCAACCATTATGTTGAGGGAAAGATGGTAGACATATATAAGTCCACTTATTCTGTTTCCATTTCTATGAAGGTCTAGAAAAGGCAAAAACAATGTATAGTAACAAAAATCAGAATAGTGCTTGAATTAGGACTGGGAGTAACCGGAAAGGGCTGTTTTCACTTACATGGTGACTACATGGGCATAATCCATTTGCTAAAAGTTCAAATTGAAATTTGTGCTGTGTGTGTTCACCAAGTGTGGTAGCACACAAACTCTGTATTAGGAGGCTATAAAAGGAGGATCACAAGTTTGAGGCCAGCCTGGATGACATTGTAACTACAAGGCCCACTGGGGCAACATAGCAAGACCCTGTCTCAAAAAAATAAATATATAAACCAAAAATAAACAAAATGTGCGTTGTAATATATAGATTTTACCTTATTTTTTTAAGTATGTAAAGGAATGGGAGCCGAGACGGGCAGAAAGGAGGGAAGCAAGCTGCTCCTTGGCACTGTGATAATGGAAACTCAGTTTGGATGGAATGAAGAGAGGAAGCCAGAAACAGGAAGAGCTTGATGATAGCTTATTCTATAGAACAAAACCTAATTTACCTGTAACTTACAAATGAACTTCCAAGCCAGGCACTGGTAGCTCACGCCTGTAATCCTAGCTACTCAAGAGGCTGAGATCTAAGGATTGTGGTTCCAAGACAGCCCAGGAAGGAAAGTCTACAATAAACTAACTCCCACAAAAGCCAGAAGTGGAGTTGAGGCTCAGGTGGTAGAGAGCTAATGTTGAGTAAAAGAAGCTTAGGACAGTGCCCAGGTCCTGAGTTTAAGCCCCAGGACCAGCACCAAAAAAAAAAAAAAAATCCAAGCCAAAATAAGATTCAAAAAAGAAAAAAGATTCACTTCAAAAATAGGGAAAATCAGGTAAGGGAAACTGTAAGAGGGAAATTAAGAGTTCCCAACCTTGTTTAGTTTAAGATACCGATGGGATATCTAGGTTTTAGAACAGTCTTTTTTTGTGACTATTGCCATTGCCAACATCTTCTTGCACTTATGTAGTACTTAATTTAAAAACATTTTCTACTGATGGTCTCATGGAATCCTTCTAACATCCCTATAGGTTACTATAACTCTTGTTTAAGAAAAGTTAAATGGTTTGTCTGAAGTCATGCGGCTGGACATAGAAACCTATACTTTCTGGTTCAATTCAGAGATCTTTCCATCATGCCATATCTACTTCTGTCTGCAAGATTACAGCCTCCCTTTAGTTCAGCCTACTACACATTTTTATTTTTGTGACCCTCTAGAAGTTACCACTTTTTTAGTGCAGAAAAAAAAAGGCCAAAACTGGGTCATTTTCAACCAGGGTCCACAAAAATCCCAATTGTACAGTACTTTAAATTGGTCCTATCTTAAAGCAGACCCTGAAACCCAGAAAGATGAGATACTGCAGTGAATTTATGAAGCTTTTAGCACTGCAGCCTGGGCAGCCAACTCTGCAAGTCATCCTCACAACCAACTAACATATTTTACCAGTAACATGGCTAGCAGAGCAGAAATGTGAGCAAGCAGGTAACCCTGTAACTATGCATGACACATGCTTCCTGCAAAATGCTATTCTTAGCATTTCCTTTATCCTTATTCAAAAAAATCAAGAACCCAGTATTTTTATTTATGTCTTCAATCTTTAAAGGTTTGGATCGACTCTTTTGCTTTCACGTAGTGATATTTTTTAAAGAAATATGATTAAAAAAAAAGCAGTTATTACATAAATGTATTTGGTATATTCATAGAAAGGAATAACAATTCCCCCAAAATGCAAACCCTTAGCATTCTATGGCCCTGTGTGATGAACTCCCTACATAAAAGGCTAAATCACAGAGACTCCATACATAAAAGACAAAGCTAAAGATGAATTCGTTTCCAGAACAGGAGACAAAGCATTAATTTCATTAACAAAAATTTTGGCTCAAGAATATCAAATTAAATTGCGCCATGTTTCTAGAAACAAGAATAATCAGATCAGGACATTAAACAGCTGGTGGCATTGCTGCCTGGTAGATTAAGGACACTCCAAGACCTTGCTTGGGACAGCTGGCCCCCAGGTCACCTCTTACCTGGATGCATCTGTTCAGTGCTGCTCCGCAGTTTGCTGTAGCCATGGCTCAAGGGCACCCTCTGGTAATGAGGCGGGGAAGAAGGAGGGGAGGCAAGAGGTGACATCGTGGGAGACTGTGTTTCCTGCTTCAAAAAACCAGAGCAGAGTTCAGAGACAACCACTGGAGAAGCCTGTCATTCTGAGCTGCAGTTAGGAAGCATAACAGAACCCTACGGCTGATGACCTGACTGATTTAACAAATGGGGAGAAGTATTTCCGAAACACACACACACACACACACACACACACACACACACACACACACACACACACACACACACACACACACACACACACACACACACACACACACACACACACACACACACACACACACACACACACACACACACACACACTGCAGTTAAAAGGCAGTGTCTAGAAATTCACAAGTCTCCCAGAGAAGAAAGTCTCAGCAGTACTGAGGTAACCTAAATTACTAAAACCAACCCGAAATGCTTTCAGTTACTCCAATAATATAGTTTCCTGTGGAAAATAAAAGACACTGATCACATGAAAATTCATATGCCTCAAGTGTGATCTCTGTGTCAGTTCAGTTTTCACCCACTAATAAAGACTCCAACTTCCTAGATTCATACTTAATAAGTATAAATGTAATAAAATCTATAGTTAATACTAAGTATTCTTGGTGTTTACTATGCCAAATTAAATACCAGCTTTTTGTGTTTGATTTGTGCTGAGAATATACTACTCCTAAATACTAGAACAAATCCTTCACATGCTGCATTCCCAATTCAAGTATGAACCTGACATAGTACTCTAGACAAAGTAACTAAGCTGATCTGTTGTTGGGTTTCCTCCTCATTTTTAACACTACCAATGGTGGTAACTTCGAGGTAACCACATAACAGTGTTTTACATAACACACAGACTCTGTCGTCCTCTTTACTTTAAGGAGAACTATGAAATCTAATCAAATACTCTCTTAAAGAGAAAGAAAATTATATTTGCTACGAAGTGTGTGTTCACATCTATAGAATTGGTGGGCCGAACACAGACCCAGCAAGAAATAAAAGGATGCACCCTCTTTCACACAGCCAGAGACAATTTCCCAGTACATCAACCACTGTGGGCCAGTAGATTCTTCTTCTCCAAATGCTAGTGAGAAACATGCAAAACCATATTGACTAGAGAGTTCTATACCTCCTTTTAAAATATACCTCTGAAGAACTAGTTTAAAATGTGCCTGGATGACGAAAGCAACAGAACATGCAATTGTTTAACAGAATGTGCTATGATATGCCTCCCTTAACTATAAATATAATCCTTTACCTAGGTCATGTGATCTCAACCAGCCTGGGCTACATAGCAAGGCTCTGTTTCAAATAATCAAAATAAAATACATAAAATCTTCTACAGAAACACCTTAGATATCCATCATCATTAGAGTGAACTGTGTTAGTTTCCCTATATAATCCTTTAATATTCATGGAATTTAAAAACATTTTGGTTCAAGCCTTCCTAAAATACAGAAAATTTCCTTACTTTAAGGAAGATGCTGTGCCAAATATAATGTAACTTTCTATGTGACTCAGAATCTTTATCAGAAGTATGAGCTATTCTTTGATGTGCTGGGCCTTATTAACATGCAAACTATTTGAGAGGCCTACTCTTCTAGGATTTCATATTTTTGTCTTCACTAAACACCATCTGACTATTGCAATTAGTGGCCTAATCTTAAAAGCCCTTCTTCCCTCTTCTATTTCCAAACCCACGGCATTCCAAATAAGCAGCATTTCCTAAGATGCCATTCCAAACATGTTGAACCAAGAAGGGATTCCTTGATGAAAGGAGTTTAGTAACCATAGATCGCCAGGTCTCTTTACTGTAGGGTTTCTCTGCCTAGGTACACTATAAATTTCTAAGACTGATGGTCTAGTCTTCTCCCCAAGAACAAGATATGAAGCTATGTTAACCAGAGGACCCTTTAAGATCCTAGAGACATCATGTAAGTATACAAAATGAATCAGTTTCCTTGTTTTAGATATAATTCTACATTAAAGTAGGTTCTGAAAGGTCTACAGGTAGTTTGTGGTAATTCCCATGCATCAGCTCTTTTTACTACCATGAAAATTAACTGGCTCACTTCTGAAACTGTAATTGTGCTCCCCATGGTAAGATTTGCTGGAAGTGAGGCCCTGCAACGTGAGTGTTCATACTCAGGATCAAACAAACATGCCTAATCAGGCTATTTTACCTGTTTCTCCTCATCGTCCATTCTTTTGAAGGAAAGTTTTTCTGCGGTTAAATATGGAATCTGAACCTTCGTTCCATGAAGCTCAGTTGGGTTCCCAAATCGTATCTCACCATCATTCTTTGACATCATAAAACGAGGCAGAGGCAATTCTTTAGGACCAGAAGGAGAAAAGCTCAAGTGAGACTTTATTTAAAAACTGCAGAAAGGGAGGCGAGGCTCAATGGCCAAAAGCTGACTCAATGGCCATTTTTGAGAAAAAATTCCAGATTAAATACAGATTAAACATCGGTTGAGGCACAATGAGGGTTACAAGGCTACGGTTTCACAAAGCTGTTATACTTGTAGCATCTTTCACTGCTGCTGAACCATCACAGAAGAAATTGAGCTTTGAGGCTGATCCCTCACTTAATCCTTTAGCATAAAGAAAAAGGACGTGGAATTGCATAAATACAAGAAGTGATAAACAGTCGCAATGAAAACTCAGACACACTTAAGTATGCCAGTTACAATGTTAAGGAATTGCAAATATTAACTTACTGAATCCTCACAAGTAAGTATAATAAAACTATCATGGGTCTAAGCATGGTGGTACAGGTCTATAATCTCAGCTATACAGAGGGTGTTAAGTTCAAGGGTCAAAATCGAATGCCTTATCAGAAAATTAACTAAAAGAAGAGGGTTAGGAGTGAAAATAGTGGCTTGCCTAGCAAGTACAAAGCCCTGAATTCAAATGTTTTATCACTGCAAAAATTTTAATTAAATTTTAATTAAATTTAAAAAACATTATCAAATCTTTACAGATGTAGAAATTGACACAAAGGAACTAAATAATTTCTCTAACATCACATAGCTTTTCTGTGAGCAAGCTGAATCCAAGCAAGCTAGTTCTTAACCAGTGCCCTATATTAGGTTCCTTAGCTCTGGGGACAAACTTACAAGGCTGAACAGTTTCTTACACAATGTAATTCTTCAAGGAATTTTCCCACTCAATCGCTGGTTGTCTTTTGATAACATAATGAAGAAAACAGTATCAAGTCAGATCAGTCAAACATTTAGCCAGATTCTAATGTCAAAACCATTAGCCATTTGCAATGCGGCAAAGAGCTGAAATGCCATGGTGAGGTATATTTACTTTGTCTTTTCAATTTTTGACAAAACATTTCAAAAATGAAAATGACGCATTGGCATACTTCTAGTTCTCAACACGGCAAATCACACACAATCACATTGCACAAAGACTCACAAAAAACGAGGATAATGTTATGGATTGTACATAATGATTTGCATCTGTAGCCATTGTTCGGGATAATACTCCATGTGCCTTCGCACTTTCATCAGTTTCCCATTCCAAAAGCACAGCTGCACTTCCAATGATTGATGCTATGCTAAAGCCAGAAAACGTCTTAGCAAACAGCTAGTTCCCCAGGCAAAGAAGGCCCGTGGTTCTCTAATATCCACATCATGTTTATTTTTAGTTGCTATGTCCACATTTGATTCAAAGAAACAGGCAATGTGACAAATCCTTGTGTGATCAATCAGCCACAGGCCCAAGAGACATAAATAGAGGAACCAATCTGGAAAATTAAACTAGGACTGTCCTCTGAAGAGAAGGCAGCTGCCATTTTGAATGTTCTAATGTTTCCCAACTTTAGGCAGCACTCCAGGACTCAAGACAGGAATGGATTTCAAAAGGAAAAAAAAAAAGACAAAAGTAAAGAAACTCCAGAGTCTTAGTGAATAAAATGCAAGCTAATCCTATGCTTCTGTTCTCAGAAAGGTATTTCTTTCAGTTCAGTCTGCAACATGGGTGGAACAACATCATATAAAAATCCTTTGTGCCCTGACCCAGAAAAAGCTGACTGTACATCCAGGTACTTTTTGAGGGAGAAGAGAAAGACATGCTCAATATTCATGAGCTCCCTGACCAGTGTTTTATTGGCATTCAAAAGATCATGCCAGAGAACACCATGGAATACACCTGGTTATGAATAGCAATACCTATCCTCAGATTTAAACCTGGATCTTAAGCACCATTTATGACACTGTCACATCGCACATTTTCCCAATCTGGTGATGGCATTTCAACAGAATTGTTGGCTTAGGAAACAAATTCTCTTTTTTTTTTTAATTTTATTTTATTTTATTTGTGAACATACTGTACAGAGGGGTTACAATTACATGGGCAGGATAATGCGTACATTTCTTACCAAGCATTGCAGCCTCCTCCTTTGGTTTACCCTTCACATCCCTTCCCAGCCTCCCCCCTCCCCCCCAATCCCAATCCTTCTCCTTCCCCCCCCCCCCCCCCGCACCGATGTTGTAAAGCTCGTTTTGGACATGACAACTTGTACTTCTCATTGTTGCAACAGGTCCACCTGTATCCTTAAACAACTGGTTTTTCCCCATCTCCTCCACAAGTTATACTGACATCAAATATAGTGAAAGCAGGGGTTATACTGTGGGGGAGGGACATACAAAGCAACAAAGAGATAATCTTATAAATGCGTTAGAAACACATGCATGAAAGAAAAAAACATTAAAATACATATTTAAGGGTTCATTTTCCTGACATCACATTATCTGACCTTTTCTGCTTGACTCATACATATACTAGATATTGCAAATAAGGGAAACCATGGGACCTATGTTCCTTTGGGCCTGACTTACTTCACTTAATATAATTTTTTCCAAGTTTTTCCATTTCCTAACAAATGGGGCAATGTCATTCTTTCTGATGGAGGCATAGAATTCCATTGTGTATATATACCACATTTTCTTGATCCATTCATCTACTGAGGGGTATCTGGGTTGGTTCCATATCTTAGCTATGGAAACAAATTCTCTCTCAAGATGGCCTCCAAATAGCAAATATTTTTCTTTAGTAATGAGGTTTCAAATAATTCTCTCTTAAAAGAACTGTAACCATATATAATAACAGTCTTATGGAAAATGTTCATGATAGTACCATTTCTCTTAAGCGGCTTCAACTTATTTTAAAAATAAAAGGCAAATCTAGTTTATAACTTTTCAGTCTGAATTTTTCTCCTTGTGATATGTACACAAAATTGAATAGTGAAACCTCATTAGAAATTAATCAAGCATTTGCTATGCAGTGATATGTGCCAAGTGATCCCAACTGGTTAAAATCTTGCCTCCTAAACAACATGGGAAACAAACTAAAAACACAAATTCAATGTTTATTGAGACCAAAAAGACAATGAGAACAGCATCCTCCCAAAATTTAGTTTCATAGCGGTATCTTACATTCCTTGAACACAGAAATGCTTCATATATTAACTACACATGCATAACTAGACACTGGCTCAGGGGGAAAAAAAAGCATTTATCTGGCAATTCCTTTCTACAAAGAAAAGTATACTTCCTCTTTTTTTTGGTGGGGGGGTCAGAAATGGGACTTGAACTCTGGGCTTGGGCACTGTCCCTGCACTCTTCAGCTCAAGGCAAGCGCTCTACTGCTTGAGCACAGCACCACTTCTGGTTTTCTAGTGGTTTATTGGATATAAAAGTCTCACAGACTTTCCTGCCTGGGCTAGCTTTGAACCACGATCCTCAGATCTCAGCCTCCTGAGTAGCTAGGATTACAGGCGTGAGCCACCGGTGACCCACTACTTCCTCTTTTTTTTTTTTTTAAATCCAGTCGTGGGGCCTGAACTCTGGGCCTGGGCGCTGTCCCTCAGCTCTTTGGCTCAAGGCTAGCACTCTACTACTTGAGTCACAGCATCACTTCCAGCTTTTTTTTTTCTGCTTATATGGTGCTGAGGAATCGAACCCAGGGCCTCATGCATGCAAGGTAAGGGCACTACCACTGAGCCACCTTCCCAACCCTACTTCCTCTTTTTTTTTTTTTTAACTTATAGCTGTCTAAAAAGTAAAGGAAAATCTCTTGGTTTTTTTTTTCTTTTTTTTGTTTTATGGTACTGGGCATGAACTCAGGGCCTCATACTTGCTGGGCAGGTGCTCTACCACTTGAGCCAGGCCTCCCAGCCTTCTTTGCTTAGTTATCTTTCAAACAGGATCTTGATATTTTTGCCTAGGCAGCCTGAAACACAACCTTTCTAGCTTCATATGCTTTCCTCGTAGCTGTGATGACAAATGCATGCCATCATGATGTTGGTTAAGACAGGTCTCCCTAATATTTCACTTGGGCTAGATTCAAACCTTGATCCTCCTGATCTCTGCCTCCCAAGTACCTGACAGGCCTGTACCACCATGGCCAGCTTGTTTGTTGAGATGGAGTCTCACTAACTTTTTGTCTAAACTAGCCTCAAACTACAATCCTTCTGATCTCTACCCCTCAAGCAGCCAGGATTATAAGCCCAAAGCATGGTGTAAGCCATGGCCAGGTCCTATTTCACCATCTCTGATAAAGACATAAATGGGAGAAATATTTCAATTTCCTCAACCAACTAGAAAAATATAAGCATCATGAATGTAATAATAAATGGCAAATGTCACTAGATTTTTACTACCAAGACAACAGAGTGATGGTGGTTGGGAAGAGGATCCAAATCCCAAATGTTTACTGTCTTTCAATCCTGTCCCTACAAATATATGCCAATATATACTTATTAATTTTGTAGCTATTATGTTTTAAAGGCTTTTTTTGTACCAAACCTGGGGCTTGAACTCAGGGCCTGGGTTCTGTCCCTGAGCTTCTTTACTCAAGGCTAGCACTTCCCCACCTGAGCCACAGCTCCATTTCCAGCTTTTTGGTACTTTATGGTAAATAAGTCTCACAGGCTTTCCTGCCTGGGCTGGCTTTGAGTCACTATCCTCAGATCTCAAACTCCTGCTTATAGGCTTTTTGAAAAGTGAAATAAGACAGTTACAAAAGACAAATGCTTCCACCTATATGAACTATTAAAAGTGATCAAATTCATAGGAATAGAAACTAGAGGGCTGGATATACACCTCAGTGGTAGAGTGCTTGCTTGGCATGCTTAAGGCCCTGGGTTTGATCCCCAGAACCACAAGTACATAAAATGTGTCTTCCCTGACACACTGCTGACCCTGGCTACTGGAAGATGCTAAGGTCTCCACCTTCTGGGAGGGGCCTGTAGATCACTTACTAGCCTGAGCTTGGAAGTCTCATAGCCTGGGATTTGAGTTCAGTGACAATGCTAAGGTACCTAGCACTGAGGTCTAATAACTCATTTTAGAATACTCTCCCAATTTTCCTCTTGGGATTGGGGGATGTGGCTCAAATGGCAAAGTGCTTGCCAAGCAAGCAAGAGGCACTGGATTCAATCCCAAATACCACAAAAAAGAAAGAGAAATGTAGAACAGTTGCCAAAGGCTACAGAAGGAGAGGGAGAAGGAGAAGGATTTAATCAGAGTCTACTTTGCAAGGCAAAGTGGAAAAGTTCCAGAAACTGGATGCACACCAATGTGAACACACTAAAACTATTGAACTATATATTTAAAAATAGCTGAGATGGCAAGTTTTGTGCTATGTATATTTCACATTATTTTAACTTAACTACGTGTATTATCCTCACTGCACATTTCCGTTCATACTTGCCATATCTGAAGTACTCATTTGCTACCTGTGTTTAGTGACTACCATCATAAAACAGTAGATCTCCAGATACTAGTTTTTACGAGGGAATGTGGAACATTGTAGTCAGAAATGTCTTGAGTTCTCTTTAAATTATGTACAGAAGTTTTCTTTTCTTTTCTTTCTGTTTAAAATGTCTATTTGATATTTTAAAATATTCTAGAGGCAGAAACACATACACTTCATGTAGTGAGGTCACATCACACTAGCACTGGTTGTCAACCAACTTAGCTGTATTTTATAGGAGGAGAAAGTAACTACAATCAATACAAACAACAGATATAGTAATCCTGTAATTCCAGTGTTTGAGTTACATCTCCCCATAAATATGTAGACAATATCAATCTGATTTGATTTTACTGGTCCAGTTCCCATGCTAGTCTGATAATCTTATCTGGCGTGTTTTTAACCTTCAAAGATGTGAATTTTCAATTTAATGACTTCTTTTTTAAATGTTATTTTATTATAAAGAAGTTTTTCTATGGAAGGATAATTCATACAGATCTTTAAGTGCACGGTTTGAGCAGTATGTATGTGTGTGTGTGCCCACATGCATGTCTGTAACATTTAAATTAAGATTTAGGATTTTCCTTTGTTCTCCTTTCCAGTAACCTCCATCCCTTGTCTCTGTGTCAATGTGCCTTTTCCTAGTGAAATTCAGAGCTTTGACAAGCTGGCCAAAGAATCCCAGAACAGTGATAAAGTTGGAAACCACTGCGTACAAGTTGGAAAGAAAAGGCAACAAAAGGGCTGAGGACAGGAGCTTGGATAAAGGAATACAACTCCAGAAGACACAACTGACCAGCTGTACAGGAGGGTCATTCTGCATAGGTGAACTGTCCAAAGCAGCTCTAGATCCCTTGTAGCAAAGCTGAGAAGGAAAAGGGAAGATTGTGAAGAGTAAGTTGTCAAAAGGAACCACTGAAAAAGGAAGAGAAATTGAGATGAGAGGTACAAAGAAAGAGTGAGTTAACCATAACCCTTTGTTGTGGGAAACTACAACACAGCATTTAGTCACAACTATATCTCTGTTTAAAGATGGAACTATATATACATCAGCCCTTGTGTTTAGCTACAAGCCTCACTTTCTGGGCTACTTACACTTTCCTTGGTCTACCTATCCCACACTAAGGGATTGTCTTTTCTATAAATCATTAAACTGGTTGTCATACTCAAAAGGTTTCTTTTAGGGCTAAGAGATAGGAAGGCTTGCTTAGTAAGTAGTGCACAGAGACAGCTCCCTAAACTGACTCTTTCTCCCTGTCCCTCCCTCTCTTTCATTCTCCTTTTTCCTCATCCTCTCCTCTTCTTACTCTCCTCTCCACTCCTCTCCTTCTCGCTCTGTCTCTCTCTTTGACTCTCTGTCTCTGTCTGTCTGTCTGTCTGTCTGTCTGTCTGTCTGTCTGTCTCTCTCTCTCTCTCTCTCTCTCTCTCTCTCTCGTGTGTGTGTGTGTGTGTGTGTGTGTGTGTGTGTGTGTGTGTGTGTGTGTGTATTCAGAGAATTTCTGTTTTTGTTTTTAAGCCATAGAAACTATTTAACCTGGAGTCACTACTTGTGAAATCCTGCCTCTCTTACAGGATCTAAAACAGTAGATATTTTGCAGAAGGCTTCCTTAGTCTCGGTACTATTTGCAGTATAGACTGAAGAAGTTGCTGTGGTTAGGCAACAGGGCCCTGCCCCTTTTAGTGTAAGATGCTTAGCAAGATGTCTGGCCTCTATTGTTGTCTATAGCACCCACTCCACAACTGTAACAAACTAAACTGTCTCCCTGTTATTGTCAAATGTCCCCTGAAGTTATAATCACCTGGATTGAGAATGACTATTCTACAGATATGTGAGGAGTCCAAAGGAGTCAATTATTTGCCTTAGGATGTTCATGGTGGCAGACTTATAACTACGATGCGGGGATTTTACAGAGCGAGCTGTTAAAATCTTTCTTTCCTCTTCCCATCAAAAGAAAACCAATAAAATGTGCCAATATTTTATTCTGCCAAGAATTTTTGTCCCAAACTTATTATTATCAATTTCATGAAAGGATACCTCACAGTAGGAATAAAATAAATCAACCACATTTGGGTTATAAATAACTCATTTTTGTCCTAGTTCTCTCTCTTTCCACTGCAGACAATGCAGGCTGCCACCAGATCATGAGCCACTCTGGAGAACTCAGCCCTAGAGACTATAGCAATTCAAGCATTGCGCTATCAGGGTTTAGGGGCTCCCAAAGAGATTGTAGAAAATAAATCAAGGGAATGGTCACCTTGAATGGTCCCCTACCCTAATTTAAATTAATTTCTTTCATTTAAGAATGTAGCGAGGAAACCTCTAAGGTATCATTAAGCAGTTTCTGTGACTTTCAGGTATTTTTACATCACATTACACTTGCTGTAGACATCTAGATGTATTGTATATGCTTCTGACTATTCTGAAAGTATGAAGGTTATTTCAATCTCAGTCAGATCTCTATGGATTTAATAAAGAAGCATTTACATTGCCATATAATGATTTCTTTTAAATACCTTGGGCATTATTTCAATATAATTGATTGCCTTTACAGTCTGATGCCTTTGGATGCATTTAAAACATTCTAGGATAGGGATGCAGCTTGGTGGGAAAGCACGTGTTTTAGCATGCCTAAGCACCTGGTTTGATTCCTGGGCCAAAAGAGCAAAAATCTCATTATTCTGAAAGGTGCCTATAGGCTTCAAACTGCCAAAAGGGTTCCTGGCACACAAATGGTTAGGAACCCTACTCTAGATCATGCCTGACTTCCTTTAATATTCATGCAAGTTCAAGTGCAGTCCTCAGAAAGAAGAAAGGTCACAGCAGCTACCAGGATAAATGTTTTCACATGATTTCCTCATCAGGAATTCTCTCTGTTCCTCAATTTTCACTCCTCTTTCTTCCACCCTGCAAGTATGCTCTTTCACCATCTGTTTAACCCCAGCCTCAGTGAGGTTATGACTACGGAGATGCCCGTTGCCAACATTTAAAGAGGCACTCACTCTTAAGGTCATGTAAATAAAGAGTCAGCACTTGCACAACTCTGACAATAAATGTCCCCTGAAAACCATGCACCCTGCATGCCAAGATAACCAAATATATACTCTTGCTTTAGGCAAAGCTCTTGAAAATGCTTGACACAGATTTTCATGAGAAGTTATTTTCAACCTTGGCTCCATGTAAGAATCACCTGCAGAGATCTTAAAACCCCTTATGCTTAGGCTGGACCTGATATAAATTAAATGGGAATTTCTGTAGTTGGACTATGACACCCAGATTTTTTTAAGCTCCCCAGGTATTTTCAAGGCAGACAATGTCAGGAGCAAGGGCCTGAAAAGAATGACATACTAGAATGACTACTACAAAAGTCCCTCCGGAGTTTTAAAGAGTGACAAGCTGCCAGGCACAGGTGGCTCATGCCTGTAATCCTAGCTACTAAGGAGGCCGAGATCTGAGGAGGGTGGTTCAAGGTAAACTGGGAAGTAAAAGTCCATGAGATTCTTATCTCCAATTAAGCACCAAAAAAGCCTAAAATGGAGCTGTGGATCACTAGCTAGCCTTGTGCCAGGCTTGAGCAAAAGCTCAGGGACAGCACCCAGGCCCTGAGTTCAAATTCCAGGACCAAAAAAAGGGGGGGCTGGGAAGGTGGCTCAGTGGTAGAGCGCTTGCCTTGCATGCCTGAGGCCCTGGGTTCGATTCCTCAGCACCACATAAGCAAAAAGAAAAAAAGCCAGAAGTGGCACTGTGGCTCAAGTGGTAGAGCGCTAGCCCTGAGCTGAAGAGCTGAGGGACAGCGCCCAGGCCCAGAGTTCAGGCCTCACTACCAGACCCCCCCCCCAAAGAAAAAGAGTGACAAGTTATTAAGATGCCTTCTCTGAGAACAAACATTCAGCGTTTCTATCCCTCCCTCCTTCTCTCTTTCCTTCTTCCCTTCCTTCTTTCCATCTTCCCTCCTTCTCTCCCTCCCTTTCTGCCTTCCTTCCACCAACATACACTGAGTAGCTATAATGCCCCATAACAGAGAGGCTACTAGATCCTCTTCCCTTCCTCTGAAGCAAGGTTACAAGCAAATGAGGAAGACAGACAAAAAATTAGTTGAACCTGTAAGGAATATTTACAGATTGATAAATGCTATAAGGAAACAAATGCTGAGAGAGAGCAAAGTACAGAGGAGAGTGCCCTGAACAACCAATACCCAGCAGGCTCACCCAGGGAACACCTAACTCCCCTAAGACTGTGTGCTTCTGTTATGACTTACTATTCTGTTGGGTTTTGGTTTGGTTTGGTCTTTGAGACAGGGCTGGGCTATGTAACCCAGGCTGGCCTCACAATCTTCCTGCCTCAGCCTTGTGAATGCTAGAATGACAGTCCTGCGCCACCACACCCAGAACTATGTACTCTTGATTAGACATTTTATAATTATGAAAGGGTAGATATTAACTTTTATAAAACTGTTAACTAACACGTACTTTTGTTTGATAGCAAGGCAAACGAATTTCATCTGAGAAAAGAGTACAAAAGCCAATTGTACTTTCATTGCCCTGTATGTAGAACATCAGTTTTATGCATAATTTAGCAACCTCATTCCAGCATTTTTATCTGCACTTTTATAAAGATTTCTGACACCATACTTTCTAGAAGCAGCTTGACCACAGACTGGGTCCATCACTAATGAATTTGACAGAACCTACTTTACGATGGTAGGGACAGGCTCTAATTCTTGAAGTATGAAAAACAGCCATGGGAAAGAGAGAGGAAGACCAGAACTCTGGAAACCTAAAACTTTGATATAGTATATGCTCACAGCATGAAAATCACCTAGAAGCAGCTAAAAGGACATGATGCTAAGAGACAAAATCTGAGATAAGGGTATGAAATAGACTGGTACAGGAATTCTGAACTAGGGACTACATACAACAGGCAAACCACTGGAGGGTTTTAAGGGAAAAATGAAATAATATCATGTCTATTTCAAAAAGATCACTCTTTCCAATATGGGAAATGAGAAAGGAGCAAAGAAGAGAGGAGACCAGAGAACCAAGGACAAAACCATTGTGTTATCCAGGCAAGTGGTAGAGGTAGCCTAGTCTAGTAGGAACAGAGATAGAAACAAAAGGCACTGAGCTGAACTTTTGATGGACTATACTAGAGAAAGCAAGGGACCCAGGATATTTCTGGATTTTAGCTAGCATTAAGAGATAGTGCTGGCATTTACAATAAGAAAAACTAAGGGATAGAGATTAACATACATATACACATAGGCTCATGCCATTCATAAAGTAAGGGTATCTGTAGAAGTGGCACTGTGGCTCAAGTGGTAAAGCACTAGCCTTGAGCATAGAAAGGCTCAGGGACAGAGCCCAGGCCCTGAGCTCAAGTCCCAAGACCAGCAAAAAGAATAATAATAAGGGTATCCTGCCAGGTGCCAGTGGCTGATGCCTGTAATTCTAGCTATTCGGGGATCGAGATCTGAGGACTGCAGTTGGAAGCCAGGCCCAGCAGGAATGTCCATGAGACTTTTGTCTCCAATTAATTACCAAAAAGTTAGAAGTGGAGCTGTGGTTCAAGTAGTACAGCACTAGACTTGAACAAAAGAAGCTCAGAGATAGCACCCAGGCCCTGAGTTCAAGCCCCAGGACTAGCAAAAAAAAGGAGGTATCTATCTGTAACTCCCAGAATATGACTCCCTATAGATCACAAGACTTCCACAGACTTTCCCATTAGGCCTTCAGAGAGCATCTTCCTTGAACTTCAAGGTGTGTGGCATCAAATATTAAACTAGTAGATCATAACCAACCAAGTAGCAGCTTAAAGTTTGGGCCAATCTTGTTCTCATTCTTACTTAACACATAGTAATTGCAAATAATTTTTATTTAGTAAATCTTTAAATGAAAGAAGATAATTCAGAATTAATTCTGGATACCCTTAAACTTCCAAAGGCAGCATCAGTGTTTGCAAAGCACAAATAAGAAAGCCTTCTTCAGCTGTTCCTGGTGGTTCACGCCTGTAATCCTAGCTACTCAGGAGGCTGAGATCTGAGGATCTCAGTTCAAAGCCAGCATGGGCAGGAAAGTCCTTGAGAATCTAATCTCCAAGTAACCACCAAAAGACCAGAAGTGGCGCTGTGGCTCAAAGTGATAGAGCACTTGCCCTGAGCTAAAGAGCTCAGGGACAGCACCCAGGCCCAGAATTCAAGCCCCATGACCCTTGCCTCCCCCACCCAAAAAAAAGAAAGGAAGAAAGGAATGAAGAAAGGAAAGATATTTCAAGAAGTGGAGCTGTGGACCATGTAGTAGAATAATAGTCTTGGGGGGAAAAAAAACTAATTTCTTTCAGAGAATTTAATTCTATAATACCAAAGGACCTCTTTGGGGCCTGACTTTTGTCTCACTTGGGAAATAGTCCATGATTACAGATCTCTATCAGAATCTACTACAAGGATAGTAAGGATAGTGAGAAATGGCTATTTTGCATAGCAGTTAAGCACATAGTAGCCGAGCATGGTGGTCGCACACTTGTGATTCCAGACCTGGAAAAACGGACACAGGCGTGGGAGTTTGAGGCCAGCCTGTAGGACATAAAAAGAGATCCTGTCTCAAGAAAGTAATGCTGGGGACATAGCTCAGTGGTAGAGCACTCGCCTAGTATGTGCAAGACCCTACATTTCATTCCCAGCACTGCAACCTCCCCTTCAAAACATAAAGAACATGAAAACTAGAAGCAGAGCTCCTGAGTCCAGACTTTACTGACACTAGGACCTTAGGCAAGTTGACTCAACTTACCTAGACTTCTATTGCACCATTGTACAATAGAGATACTAACAGTGCCATAGTAGAAACTTGCAGTGTTTACTCATAACCAATTCCCCCAAAGGATTGTGCTCCCCCCAGTCTGCTCTGTAGTGAAGCAGATGCATCTCTGTGACAAGCTCTGGAAAACACTATAAGCCACAATAACACGAGTCACATCCAGACCAAAGAATTTAACTCACATCCTTGCTGGTCAAAACAGGTGCTGTTTTGGAGGTGCCGTAAGGTCAAATACCCAAGATCACAGAGCCAACACATGAAAGGCAGCTGCCCTGCAGAGTTAAATCTAAAAGCCGAAGACTGGCCAGGGTAATGTAGATAGAAACCTACCTATATCTAACTGAGGCACTGAGATTTGTGACAGTATTTTATCCTAATGCAAAGTTCAACAAGCATTATGCCTAATTTAGTTAGATGCTATGAGGATTAAAGAAGACAGTGTCTGGCCCACTCTAAGCCATTGATAAAGATTAGCATAATGACTATGACTCCCTATGGTTAGTTCCAAAGGCTTTGTCTGCCATAGCCAGAACCTGTCTACCAGAACCTGCAGAGGACAAAAGTATGCAGATGAGTTGGTTTCTGTTTTGCGCTTTTTTTTTTTTTTTTTGCAGATGAGTCATTATCTCAAAATGAGGAAAAGAAAAATAACACATGCCTGCATAGTATGTGGACATATGAAGGCTATGTGCTAACATTGAGGTATTCAAGGACCTTGTACACTCACACAATCGTTAACTTCTTCATACAGATCTGTGAAACTCCTGCTGAGGAAACAGAAATGAGGCTGGCAGTTGGGGGCTTTCCCTTTTGTTTAATTTGGGGGAAAATACTTGAGTACATAGCAGGTCCAGGAACAGAGATGGCAAGAAAATGTTAAAATTGGAATATTCATAAGAAGATTCATTCTTCCAAAATGTTGGTATCCCTTAGGTGACCAGAAGAGTACTTTAGGAACTGAGAATTAAATAAGTACATAGCGAGGTGTCGTTGTACATTTCTGTAATCCTGGCACTGGGGGGCCTGAGACTTGAAAATTACAAGTTCCGATAGAGCCTGGGCTATACAATGAGACCTTGTATGGAAGACAAGGGGAGAGGGGTTGGAGGCTTGGTTCAATTGGTAAAGCTCTAGCCAACGAGCAAAGTGTCAGGTACCAAGTTTGAGTCCAGTCTCACAACAAAAAGGAAAAAGAAAAGAGGAGGGGGGGGGCGGGGAGGAAGAGGAGGAAAATGAAGACATCTGCTATAACTGGAAGGGATAGAAGAGAGAGAAAAGGGACAGTTCATTCTCCCATAATTACCATTCTCCCATTACTCTGAACTAATCCTTAACACAGCAGTAAACGACAACACAGCTATCTGAAGTAGAAAATTAAAATGAATGCTATTGTTTTGTCTCAGATTCTAGAATTTCTTTCCCAATATCATCCTGCTAAAGAAAAACTTCTGATTTTCCCCCATTAAAAAAAAAAAAAACTAAGCCACCCACCAAGTTTTCTTACTTCATTGTGCAGAGGAGTTGGAAGAAACTAGAAAAAAAAATTCCACAAAATGTAACAGGACAGGTCTTAAACTACCAAAAAGAGCCGTCATAAATAAGAAATCTGTTGTGAACAATAAAGCACAGAAAATGGGAGATACTTACCACACTGAATACTGTCTATTCGCACAGGGAGGCCAGACTGTGCTGCAGCAATCAATTTCAGAGCAATGTAAAATTGTGTGGGACCAAAATAACCAACTCGCTTCGCGCCACACAGTTCTGTGATCTGAAAACAGTCGAGAGAGAACAATGCTGAAACCCCATTTCATAACAGGAAAATGAGCCAAACCTATATGATGAAACCTTGGAGATTTCATGGTGTAGCTAACCAGAAATTCCCTCGGGAACCTAAATGTACACACTGGTTTCTTTTTCCTCCAGTTTACAGGGTGGTTTTTCGTTCAGATCATTAAATTCTACCTACTCATGATTATTTCAGAACTGATGCATGATTCTCCTTCTTCAAAGACAAAAACAAAAATGACCAACAGTGGTTGTTATTTTTCTTACAAAGAAGAATGACTTTCAAGTGGTTGGGTTCAAATGTTCAAAGTCTAGAAAGTTACTAGAGTGAACAGAGAACAGATACCACCACTTGTATATCATCTTGGTTTATTGAAGTTGAATGTGAATGATTCTGATAAAGTTCTCAGAAAAAAATTCCAGAACCATTGTAATTATATCTTGGGTGCTCATTTTCAGATGAACATAAAAAGTAATGCATGTACTAGTACTTTCAAGACGGTGCAATAACTGTTGGTTCTCATTCCACCATCTAAAACTAGAACGTCCTCCTCCCCTTCTCAATAGCAATTTCCCAACATCCTGGATATACTTCATTTTCCCAATGTCTTTCAAGAACCCTCAATCCTAAAATGTCCATTTCATGATAAATTATCATGGATATGTTTCAAAATAAAATGTTAGAAAGGAAATAAATAGGCATATGTGGGAAACAAGAAAAACCAAGGGTTAGTAATTGCTCCAAGTGAGGTGATGGGGAATCATGGAGGTTTATTTTTTCAAATTTAAGTAAGGTTTATTTCAGCATTTACCACAGTATAGTTATCGATTTATCTCTGCATCTCATTAAAATTCAAGGGCAAGGTGACTTCCACAAAATTGGCCTAACACAAAATTGGCCACCCAAGATACAGTCAATAAATTCCCATTCAACTGAATGGAATTGATGCTCAAAAATAAAATGTACCTGAGTTTTATGTTCCTTATAGAGAATATATAAATTCACACATCCTAACGTATGCATGAAAAAAATCCCACCAACAGCATTACTGCAGTTCCAGTTATAAGACAGTTCTCTTTCAGAATAATTCCAGATTTCAAGAAATTACAAGCCAGAAATGATGGTACCTGCCTGTAATCTCAACGCTGGGAAGACAGAGGAAGGAGAATGAGGAGTTTGAAGCCAGCTGTGGCTACATAGAGAACTTGTCTCAAAGAAAAAGAAAGAAAGAAAAGGAGAGGAGAGGAGAGGAGAGGAGGGGAGGGGAGAGGAGGGGAGAAATGTTAAACTTTAGTATGTAAACAATTTAACAACTATATTTCAGAAAGTATGAATTTTATATCAACTTGCCCTTTCGTTATTCTTTTATTGTAACTACTATATTGAACTGGAAAGCTCTTTACTATAGGCAACTGAAATTGCTGGTGAGACATTTATTAGGATAGCTTTAAGACACACTCTAATCTGACAGTAAAGCATTTTATTTACCTTTGGTCTCATATACCACTACAATCACTGCTTTGCAACCAAGTATATGTATACCTAAGTGAGGTAAGCCCACAGGTTACTTTTATTGCTCCTTGTACAGCAAACCTCTGAGAGCTATATGAAGAGCTTTCTGAAATATTTAAGCTTCAAAGAAGTGAAAATAATTAGAAGCCTTATCAGACTGGAGCTTTTCAATCCAAAACAAGGCTAATTTTTAATATATTATATGCCTACGTAATTTTATTTAAAAGCGTTTTACATTTAAGTTACTTATAAAAACATAAAGTTTTAGGATGGAAATGCTTTAATGATATCTACAGAAAAGAGGTGGCAATATATCACAGATACTCAAATATCAGGAGGTTATTTTATAGAACTACTCCTTCAAAAAAGTTAAGTCACTCAGCTTTTCTCAAAATAAAAAATAAAAGATTCTGGAAGTGGTACTGTGGCTCAAGTGGTAAAGCACTTGCCTTGAGCTGAAGAGCTGAGGGACAGCGCCCAGGCCCAGAGTTCAAGCCCCACAACCAACAACAACAACACAAACAAGGAAAATATTCTGACCACCCTTAATTCCACCCATCTTTTTTAGATTCTATTTTTATTATCTTTAAGTAGATTACAAAGGAATTACCATTCAACAAATCGGTTCATAAGTACAATTGCATCCCGATGGATGTCCCCCTTTCCTCATTCTCTTCCCTCCCTCACAACCCTTCCCCTCAATTTTCTTAGTTTCATAGCATATGCATTGTAATTCCATCCATCTTTAATTCCAAACATGTAACATGCTCAGCAGGACCTGTCTTAGATTATTCATGATGCAAATTTCTAAGACAGAGTAAGGACCTATGGACTAGGGTTTGTTTTCTCAGGTGGAAGGCATGAGATGAAAAAAAAAGGAATGGATTAAATCAAGTCCTTCGAGCTTATAGATGTACACTAAACTGCTGCATAGCGGGATATAAATAAGCAAAGTGCACTGACAATTTAGGAGGAACCTAGTCAAAGTTCTGGAAAGAGGGTAATGACCACTAAAATTTCTTCTCTCTGCTTAATTCTGTCAGATTAAGTGTCTGTGCTGAGTAACCAGTCCACACTCATTCTGTTTGCCTGCTTACATGTAATAAATTTTCAGAACAGTTCAAAGGTTTGAATAAGCCTCTCTCTCTTTTAAAGGTTTCCTTGGGAAGATTTAAAACATCGAAAAACTCTTACTAGGAGAGGCTGGAAGAATTCTCCCAAGAGCACTCCTGTTTTCTATTCTCCCTTCACTTTGCTTGCTTCAAGTCCTGCTCTAACCTGGGCACTTTCAAATACCAGCCTGAACATTCCCTTTATGATCTCTTATTATAAACAAGTCACCAAAGAACTTCCAGGATTGCTTGCTCCCTTCCTATAAAACTTGCACTTGTGAGCCAAATGGCTTCCTGCTTCTTTGCCTATCAGGTTCATTTTTCAAGTCAGACCACCACCAATGTTACCTGTGAATGACATGCCACATGGCATTGAGCCACACAGCATGACTCCATCTTTTAAAAAAAATCACTGGGATACAAATGACATGTAGTCCATCTTGTAAGAGTTATTACCCTCATAGATTTTATACAAAAACAAACCCATCAAGCTAAAAAGTTTAGTGATCTATTCAAGGTTATACACTCAGGACCAATATGCAAACCTACATGTGCCTGGCTCTAAAGCTCATGATTTTTCTCAATTACATCAGGATTTGGAGAACCACTGCCCATGGGTCAAATCCAGCCCCTAGACTGAAAATCGTCACAAGCTAAAAATCGTCTTTAAAGATGAACGTTTGCACTATTACCTCCAAATAGAACAGTAACTAACTAGTACATAGAATTTTATAAAGTGTCTGGAGAATGATGGAAGGGGTGAAATTGATCATGATACCTTATGATTATGATACTCATGACCTGACTTATAGAATTGTAACCTCTTTGTATAACTATATAATAATGAATTTTTAAAATAAAAATGTATTTGAATCTATGATGCCATATTTGGGCACAGGGGGCCCACCCCAGTAATCCCAACTACCCAGGAGGCTAAGATCTAAGGACTCAGGTTCAAATCCTCAAGAATCTCACCAATTAACCAACAAAAATCCAGAAGTGGAGGAGTGGCTCAAGTAACAGAACACTAATTTTGAGGAGAAAAAAGCCAAGTGAAAGCTCAAGTTCCTGAATTCAAGTCCCACTACTGGCACACATACACATAAACACACACAAAGAGACATACACACACAGAGTATTATTTTATTTTGAAATATGCCCATAAACAGTTTATGGAAGCTTCATTTTCTCTCTTGTTATAGAAGTACCTATACTATATTATAGACTTTACTTTGCCTCTTCGCCCACAAAGTCTGAAATATTTACCAATGGGTCCTTTACAGGAGATTCTAGGTTCTACATAACACACTGCCACCCTGCCTTGCCCACAGTAACATGAAGAAAGGGCATTTTCTTAAATTAGTCAGGTATACTAGGTAAATGCCAACTTAAAGAGTAAACCTTTCCAATACAAGAAAACACAAAGTGGGGGGAGTGTAGTCATGGAAATGGGAGGGCAGGGATGGTAGGGGAAAAACAAAGGAGGAGGCAACAATGCTTGATAAGAAATGTACTCATTACCTTGCTCACATAATTGTAACCCCTCTGTATGGTATTTTCACAATAAAAAAACATTAATTAAAAAGAAAAGAAATGAAAACACAGGCTAATAACAACAGATGCTGGAGGAGATGTGGCCAGAAGGGAACCCTACTTCATTGTTGGTGGGAGTGTAAACTTGTTCAACCACTTTGGAAAGCAGTATGGAGGTTCCTCAAAAGACTCCACATAGAGCTCCCCTATGACCCAGCAATCCCACTTTTGGGCATTTACCCAAATGATCACAAACAAGACCACACTAAAGCTACCAGCACAACTATGTTTACTGCAGCATTATTTACCATAGCTAAGATATGGAACCAACCCAGATGCCCCCTCAGTAGATGAATGGATCAAGAAAATGTGGTATATATACACAATGGAATTCTATGCCTCCATCAGAAAGCATGACATTGCCCCATTTGTTAGGAAATGGAAAGACTTGGAAAAAAATATATTAAGTGAAGTAAGTCAGGCCCAAAGAAACATAGGTCCCATGGTTTCCATTATTTGCAATAACTAGTACATGTGTAAGACAGGCAGAAAAGGCCAACAGCTATGTACATATGACCATATAAGATGATGTTAAGTGAAAGGAACTCCAAGATAGGGACACAAGTGGTTTTTTTCTCTCTTGCTATTGTTTTTAACATATTTATAACGTACTATGTGATTTTGTTGTTGCTTTGTATGTTCCTTCCCCACAATATAACCCCTCTTTTCACTGTACTTGATGTTGGTGCTCTGCATCTTGTATATACACTTCTCTAATTTGGGGAGGGGAAGGAAAAAAAACAAAATGCTTAAATAAGGATACAGGTTGCCCCATAGTAACAATGAGATGTACAAAACAATATGTTGAAAATGAACTTACAACTTCGGCACGTGGTGGGGAGGGGGTACTGTGGAGGTGGGAGGGAAGGGTTGGTGGGGGAAAACCAAGGAGGAGGCAACAAAGCTCAAAAGGAAATGTACTCATTACCTTGCTCATGTAACAATAACCACTCTGTACAGTATTTTTACAATAAAAAGCGTACCAAAAAAAGAAAACATCGGCATTTGCCCTTTCCCTCAGCTCCCATTTTTCCTCCATTTATTATGCATTTCCTTAAATTTTTCAGAAGCTCCCAAACAAGAGCATCATATATTCCTACTCAACTTCTACAGCAACCAGCCTAAACAAGTCAATGCCATATTTCAGACATGAGCAAAACATATGCAATAATTCACACACTAAAAAATAAAAGTTTGCTTTTTATATTTTTAAGGATAATAGAGTGTTATGGAAACCTTCAGTACCATTCTTCAAAAATATCTTTTTATGGCCAAGCATGGCAGCTCATAGCTATAATCCTAACTACTTGGGAGGCAGAAATTGGGAGGATCATGGTTCCAAGCTAGCTTAGGCAAACAACCTCAACAAACAACCAAGAGTGGTGATGTCTACCTGTTATTCAAAATATAGTTAGGAGAATCACAGTGTAAAGCTGGCCCTGACCATATATATATATATATATATATATATATATATATATATATATATATATATATATATATATATATATATGGTCATATCTGAAAAAACTAAAATTAACTATCAATAATAAGCTATAAATATAACTATGGCTTTCACTTTCCCTCTGGCACTTTATATAGTAGTTCTCAGTATACTGTTCTATCTGCCTACAAGTCTGTAAATCTCTTGAGGACAAGTCCTGCATTTTTAAAATCACTTTGCCTTCTCCCACAGCACCCATTCCACTGACTTCAGGTTTGGCTCACAGAATAAGAAAATAAATATGGCGTCTGAATTTTTAACTCATCACAGATAAAGAGAACCTCTATATATTTGGTTTTGTACCTTTGGGTAGTGGGCTCTATTAACCTATTCAAATAAGTATATTTTTTTAAGTCCAAAGGATCAGAAACACTGCCTGACCACAGGACAACAAGAAAGAGAACTTCAGTTAAGTCCTCATTCCATGTAAACACATTCAAAGAGAAATATCCCACATCCTCCCAGATCTTTGAGTTTCTTCAGCCTCTGGAGGGAGTACATTGTATAGCCATGTTAAAGAGGCAAAGATAAATTAGCATCATTCTTAAAGATGGGAATTCAAATCAATTGTACACTCATGCCTGTGATTCCCACATTGTTTTCTTTTCTTTGTTCTTAGGGAGCTAGTACACAGTCTCAAATAATCAGTATATTAACTTCACTACAAGTGGGAATATGCCCGGTTTGGTGGTATATGCCTATAATCCCAACACTGTGAAAATGAAGGCAAGAAGAGGTGTGAGGTTTAGGCCATAGTTAGACCTTGTTTCATTAAAAATAAAACAGAAAGAGATGAATGAAGAGAAGGAGAATGCATTCAGGAATCCAATATATACCCTACAAATTTAAGAAGAAAGAGAAAGGATAGCTAGAGGAGGGATGGGTAGGAATGTTGAAAGGGGTGACATTGATCACAATGCATACTATTCATAAACTGCTTTGTTAAATGGCAATTCCTTTGCAAAACAATTTAAAGATAATACAATGAATAAATAATCTTCCAAAACAGAAGGGGAAATAAAGGTCCTTGCACAATGCACTGGAAGAAGTAGACATGACAGAAGGATATTACAGATTCTTTCACTATCCACCTACATTTTGGAGGAATGAGGAAGGACTATAGGTAATAAACGATGTCATGCGACAGTGAAGGTCATTCATGACTTTCATAAACTAGGCTTCCTTTGACAAACCAACACAATGGCTTGCCGAGATGCCCTGCCACCTGCACACAAATGGGAACAGATCACCATAGGGTCAGAAAGATCTTAAGGTTGTCAACTGCCTGGAGAAAAATGGGGATCTACCAACTCAAAGATGAGCAGAGGGGAAGAAAGCAAATGGAGTGAATGGTCCAGGTATGAAGAAGATACTCCACTGGCTTACAAGAGAATAAAAACAGAATTCACAGTAAGAACTAACATTTACTGAGTTGCACCAGGTACTGACTTAAATGCCAGGAATTAATGAGATGAAGGAACAGAGAGAGAGAGAGAGAGAGAGAGAGAGAGAGAGAGAGAGAGAGAGAGAGACCTGACACTACAACTGAATTAAAACGCAATTATAGCACAAATCACAAGAGAAAATTAGTTTGAAGTTTCTGGCCCAGGTTGCGAGGCACTGCATATCATAGAATTATTGTATAGCTGGAGGCAGAGAAATCTCAGGTGAACACAATGCATTGCCAGAATTATATAAAGCTTTTGCTGCTTCTGGCAACTCAGACCATCACACCAGACAAAGGTTTGGCTTTGCAGACAGTTCATTTACTGACGGTTTTAGTGTTTTTCAAAAGTAAAATTAAAAGTTCAGCTTATTTATCCTAAATAGACAGAAATGTCTATTTTGACCCATTCTATATTTTATACAGTGCACACACATGCATGCGCGTGCGCACACACACACATACACACACACACACACACACACACACACACACACACACACACACACACTTCTTTTAGTGACTTAGAAGAATAATGCAAACCAAGACATTTCAAGCAAATGAAGCAATGGTACTACACCCATCCATGACTTGCAAAGAGAATGAATGAATGGAAGTTCAGCCTCAGATCACACCTGAGTTCTCATTCTTGACCCTCAAATCTAGATAGATTGGAACTTTTAGCATGGAACTAAACTCATACTAGAATTATCTATTTATGGTAAAATAGGCAATCTAATTTCACTAGTTTGGTTTCTTTGTCCAATTCCCATAAAGACTCTATCCAATTGTTAAAATAGCAAACACAGCTGGGCACCGGTGGCTCACGCCTGTAATCCCATCTACTCAAGAGGCTGAGATCTGAGGATCGAGGTTCAAAGCCAGCCCGGGCAGGAAGTCCATGAGACTCTTATCTCCAATAAACCACTCAGAAAACCAGAAGTGGTGTAGTAGCTCAAGTGGTAGAGTGCTAGCTTTGAGATGAAGAACTGAGAAACAGTGTTCAGGCCCCAAGTTCAAGCCCCATGATCAAAAATCAAACAAACAAACAAACATATCTCTCACCTTCCTGACATTCTGACAATATCTCCCTTGAGGAACTTGAAATAGCTGCTATTCCAAGGCTGAAGGAGGGATTTTTCTCCCTATTCGTGATTATTCTTCTTCCCAACAACCAGTACATACAGGCAGGCACTCTGTATCACAATGGCATATTCAGATGGATTTAACTAACCAGAACCAAACTCTGAAACAATGACTAAGTTACCAGTCCTAATGGTCACATTATCTTGACCACACAATTCTTTTCCCATGACTAAATTCCCTGTTCCAACTATTCACTTCCATTCTCTTTCCTGTTAAGTTTGACACTGCTTACTTCTGTCTTTGTCCAGCACCTCACTCTCAGTTTCCTACTAATATTTCTCTGGTAAGCAAATCCCTGATTTCCCTACTCTCAAGATTTAGGGTGACTGAAATGTACTTGTAGGGAAAGGCACCTGTAGGATCCAGACAGGTCTCCCCACTTTTACCTTGAGTCACTTGTAGACATTCATCTGCCTGATGTGAAGGAATCATGTCATCCTCCTAAACTGACAGCCCTATTACAATAGGTGAGCTTAAATCTACATCTGATTCCTTCCAAGATGTTCTATCAAGTACAAGTTACATTCACAAGCCAAACTAAGAGAGTTAACAACTTAACAGATAGTCCACACAGTAAGAGCAATCAGTCTACTCAGTGGGTATTTAATGTAACTGGAGTGTGTGTATATATAAGATGCATGAGAAAGATGATCAACATTTATCAAACACTGACTACACAGTCACTAGGTATTGTGTTTGCCTTCATAGATATTACTTCTAACATCTACACTAATTCTATGTGGATGGTTTTACAAATAGGCTCAGAGAAGTTATTAAAGAAATTCTGAAAAATGGAAAACCACTTGAGTTGAAAGGTCTTACTGCCCAGAAATTTAAATGTCACATATGTGAGACCCTGGGTTCAAATAAATGTAACATGAAACAAATTCATTGTTCAATTAGCCAATCCCATAATACTACTGTGATTCTATTTGTTGAGTTCTCTTAAGTATTAGACTCTGGAGTTTCTTTGCTCCCACCAACTGAAATACATATTGTTTGTAGCTTGACAGTCAGAAATGCATCCAAATCAGACCACCATAGTTTCTGGTCTTCAAAATGGCCATCAGCACACATCTGCTGTAGAAGCAGCTGTAAGAAGTACAGCCACAAAGCAGAGTTGGCTTCATCAGAACTGTGTGGTAACCAACTGACTTGGAGAGAATACAGGACAGAAACTTCCATACATGTGTCATTTTCTTTTGGTGCCCAGCATTGAAACCCCTGGACAGTGCTTAAGAAGTTTTCCACCCACTTTCAGCTAAATAAACTTAAAAAAAAAAGTAGACCAAAACTTGAATAAAGAACACCCAGTCAGGCATTTGAAATCAGTAGTGAGTGCTGCAAAGTAGGACAAACAGATAAGTGTTTTCTTGTAACATAAGTAACGCTCAGCTCTAGGGGCAGCTCTAATCTGGGAGTCTAGTGTAGGCAATGGCGGTGGTGGAATAGGAGGAAGTACCTGATACTCAGTAGCTAGAGTAAAAGCATCCTCAATGGACCGATTTTGTGATATGACCTGACTGTGCATTTTTCAAGACACCCCCTATGTTTTGCTGGAGAAAAATGGAGCAGCTTTTTCTGCTCAATTTAGCCAAGATTCCTAGTACTAACTGTGTAAGAATCCTGGGTGTTACAGAAGATAGGTCAAAGGTAAGACTTGATCATTCCAGAGCTTCCCAACTTGGCTCTCAATCATCTACTACAGCATAACAAACCACCCTTAGCCTCAAGTGCCATAAGGTAATAACATTTACTTACTTCAAAATTCTGGGGCTCAATAATTTGGGCTGAATTCATCTGGGCAACTACATTGGTCTGGACCAGTGCCACTGATCTCAGGTGAGATCAGTGCTGATGCTTCGGCAGTTGACTTGCTTTGGCTGGCGCCTCTATTTTCCTCCACATGGTCTCTTATCCTGCAGCCCAGCCTAGGCTTTTTCACATGGTGGCAGAGTTTCCAAAGCAGCAAGAAACTGAAATGCTTTTTAATGCATAGGCTCAAAATCTATACAAAGTCACTTCCACTGCATTCTATGGTCTAAGCAAATCATGAGGCTAATGAAGATTTTTTAAATTTTATTTTATTGTAACATGATGTACAGAGGGATCACAGTTACATAAGGGAATGAGTACATTTCTTGTCGAACCTTGTTACCGTCTCCCATTTGCCTTCCCTCCCCCTCTCCCTCCCCAAGATGTCCTTTGTCTCACCTTTTTGTTATGAAGGATCTAAAAAGAGGCCCCGCCCCCTGATGAAAGGAGATACAAAATACTGCCCGGCACTTTGCAATCTACTGTACCTGACTGATTGATAAAAACGACAATGGAGAAGTTGTCGCTGTAGAGACATTGTAAATTCTTAGGGAATTTACCTATATCAGAATTGGGTGGTGTGCAAGTGTATACAAATGCACTAACTGAAATATGGTCAATTCAAAGGAGAACTCAAATAGTGTAATTCCTTAGAAAGGCAAAATCAAAGTTCAGCAAAATAAACACCAGCATGTGGGTACTTGAAAGGGGCAGGGTTGTTCAACCAGAAAAGGGTAGAAGAATGAAGAGTAACACAGGGGGAGAATACAGTCAAGAATCCAACATATATCCTACAAAATTAAGAAGAGGGAGGGAATGGATGGGTGTGAATGTTGAAAGGGGTAACACTGATCAAGACATATTCATAAACTGCTTTATTAAATGTCAACTTCTTTGCATAACTAAATATAATAAAAATAAAATTTTTTTAAAGAATCACTAATACCTAGAATCCATTTCCATTAGCCACCACCAACTCCAGCCATTGATTCAACAATAGCTCATTAGAAGCAATAAGCAAATTTAGCAGTCTGGAAACAGTTTCACACAAGTCAGGCCTTTGAATTCTTCATATTATAGGATATTCTAAAGATCCAAAGTTGGTGTGAAATCGACTGTGGCTTCTTTTCATGAATCTCAAAATTACTACTTATTGAATGTGAACAAATGGATAGTTTGCCCATTTCAGACAGAAAAGTAGTTAACATCCCTAAATTACAGAAAAACTTATTATAACTCTAAAGACACATTCAAAAGCTCTCTTGTACATTTGTTTATTAGGATCTTGAAGAGGCATAACTAAATCCCCCCTCTTCAAAGAGCCATTCAAATTGGTAGACCCCCACAAATTGAAGCTAGATGTTTCCCTGACAACTGCTAAACAGAGGAAGGGCTTCTGCAAGAAGTCTCCATGGAAACCAACCAGTCCTTGCATCCACCATTCACCTTATATTTCGGCTGGCATTCAAGCACAGCAATGAAAACAAGGAAGCTGAAGGACTTTGGAGCAGTGAAGAATGTCTATGTTATAGTGAGATTTTTTTTTCCAGGACAAACAAAGCATAGTCATCTCAGGACTCAGATTTTAAAACTTTTGCATGCCCATCCCACATCTTAGTCCATTCAGACTGTTAAAATATCTTGGACTGAACAATGTATATACAATAGAAATTGATTTCTCCCATTTCTAGAGACTAAGAGACTAAGTCGTATACTAAGATGTCAGAAAATCCAGTCTGGTGAGGGCTCTCTCTAGCTCACAGTGTTCTATTGCTGCATTGTGGCATAGTGGAAACAAGCTCCTTCAGGCTTCATTCATAGGGACACCAAGCGCATCTACGATGGCTCCCTGTCATGATTCAATCATCTCCTAAGAGCCTCACCTCTTCATATCACTACAATGAGGATTAAGATTACTTTTCAACATAAGAATTTAGAGAGACACAAACATTCAGATTATAGCACGAGAAAAAGAATTCTAAAAACACAGTGTACTAGTTTCAAGGGGTTGTTGTAACCGACACATTATGTAGCTTAAAATGATGGACACGCTTATTGTCTTATAGTTCATAATCTAACAGGACATGTACCAATTTAGGAAGATTGTATAAGTGCTCTCTTGAACTCTATAAAGGTTGGTTGCCCTTTTTCACCCCTTGTTCAGAGTGTGGTTTGTGTGTTGTGTGTGTATGTGTGAGTATGTGTTTTAATTTCCATGCCGACATTTTGTAAATGAATTTTGTGAAGAGTACCACAGTTACAGTTGCTGTTGTCAAGTAGTACTTTTTTACTTGTTTCAAATTGAGGTTCTCTGTGCAAACCATCAAATTGGACTATTGCTAATATAAATTTTTACATTATTATTGAACCTTGTCTTGAATCTATGTTTTTAATGTGAAGGTGGACGATCCTGATTTATTTTTTGCTGGTCCTGGGGCTTAAACTCTGGACCTGAGCACCGTCCCAGAGCTTCTTTGGCTCAAGGTAAGACCCATTTGAGAAACAGTTCCACTTCCAGCTTTTTTGAGTAGTCTATTGGAGATGAGGGTCTCACAGACTTTCCTGCCCTGGCTAGCTTTGAACCACAAGCCTCAGACCTCAGCCGCCTGAGTAGTTAGGATTACAGGTGTGACAGCACCTGGCTATTTTTTATTTGATATGGCAAATGTTTGTGGTTTCTTTTAAATTCAAATTTTAACTTAATATAAAATAAAGTTTACATTCTACTCAGGAAAAAATATAATATCTCTGTATGTTTTCAGTGTATCCTTATATACAAATCTCTTATTTTTCTAATCAGTATATGCTTTATGTTTTAACATCATAACATTTTCATGTTCATAAAAGACAAATTTCACATTCATATTCTGCTAATTGTGGTATTTTACAGGTGGAAATCAGAAAGATAAAATGCAAAGTTTTCACCTTACAGCAAGAAAAAGGTGTACAAGAGGATTCTACTAGCCTCAAAAAGGAGTAAATCTCTAAGTTCAAAATGAATCATTCAAGTACCATGTAATAAATGATTTCTGTAACACCCTTCATAAAAGGCTGTCTGCGTGAATCCATTAGACTTTCAGAACATAATGTGCAACAGCTTTCTTTAAGTGCCTCTCTTGTAGAATATTAAATATTCTGACATTAGGAAGTTTGGATGTGTAATTTGTGATGTCTTAGAAAAATATTTTAAGCACATAATACACTTTTCTAAGCACTTAATAAAAACAAGTAACAAACGCTTGTGAGGATGTGAGAAAAAAAGAAACAACTGCACAATGTTGGTGGGAATGTAAATTAGTGCAGTCATTATGGAAATCAGTATAGAATTTCCTCAAGAAACTAAACATAGATCTATCATATGATCCTGCTATACCATGCCTGGGCATACATCCAAAGAAAATGATATTAACACACCAAAGAGATGCCTGCACACCCATGTCATTGTGACACTCTCACACCAGCTAAGACATGTAATGAGCCTAAGAGCTCTTCAACAAATGAATGCACAAAGAAAATATTATATAAATGCACAGTGGACAATTATTCAGCCAAAAAGAAGGATGAAATCATGCCATCTGCAGGTAAATAGATGGAACTGGAGGGCTATTATGTTAAATGAAATAAATCCTACATAGGAAGACAAGTAATGCACTTCCTCTCTTCCATATGAAAGCAAACAAAGTCATCATGCTAGGCATGATGGCCCACATCTATGGTTCCAGCTACTCAGGAGACAGAAGTAGTAAGATCAGACATGGAGGCCAGGAAAGGCAAAGGTCAGCAAAGACCTCATTTTGAAAAAACTGAAAGAGCAAAACAGCCAAGGTATAGCTCAAGTGGCACATACTAGCATAGCAAACACAAGGCCTTGAGTTTAATCACCAGCACTGCAAAAGAAAGCCAGTCTGAAAATAAAATAGAGATCATTATAGAGATTGGGAAGGAGGGTGGAAAGAGGGTAGTCAGACATGATCTAGTGCAAGTGATATGCATGCACAGAAATGCCTCACTGAATGCCATTAATATAAACAATTGATACATGTTAATAAAAAATCAAATTGGGCCAGATGCTAATGGTTCATCCCAATAACCCTAGCTAGGCTGAGATCTGAGGACTGGGGTTTGAATCCAACACAGGCAGACAAATTCGTGAGACTTTTAATCTCTAATTAAACAGCATAAGGCCCAATTAAATCTTGAGGCCTTGAATTCAAGCCCTAGGATGTGCACAAAAAGAGAAAACTACAAATGAATGAGGCATGGTGTTTTGTACCTGTAGACCCAAGTAAAGCTGAGTGAGGAGCTCATCTAAGCCTAGGAATTCAAGATCATCTTGGGAAATAGAGATTTCATATAAAAAACAAACAAGTAAAAGTAATCTTGCAAAAAATTCAATTGAGCATATTTCTATAGGCATATTTCTAGGTTCCATGTCTTGTTCCAATGGGTTATGTATCTATCTCTTTCCTAGTGCCACAGTCTTGATTACTGTAGTTATATAATAAGTCTTAAAATTAGGCAGACTTGCTGTATTCTCCTTTTTTCAAAATTGTTTTAACTATTCTAGCTCTTTTGCCAGTCCATATAAGTTTTTAATAAAATTATATCTACAAAATAATTTCATGGAAATTATATTAAATCTATATATCAATTTATGGAGAACTGACTTTGTGTAATACTGGAGACTAAAGCAAGAGCCTTATACTCTACTGCTTATGTCATACCTCCAGTGCAAGAATTACCCTTCTTACTTTGCTAAGTCTCCTAATCCATGAACATGATATATTTCTTTATCTCTTTAGAGATTCTCTTATTTCTTCCATCAGTATTAGACAGTTTTCAGCATATAAATCCTGTGTATGCTTTATTAGATTTTACAACTAAGTATTTTTAAGTGGTGTATTATATACATTATGGGGAAATACTGGGCCTCATAAATGTGAGGCAAGCATTCTATACCTGAGTTATACCCTCAACACAGGTATTATACTTTTGGGGGGGGTCTGGTCGTGGGGCCTGAACTCTGGGCCTGGGCACTGTCCCTCAGCTCTTCAGCTCAAGGCTAGCGCTCTACCACTTGAGCCACAGCGCCACTTCTGGCTTTTTTCTTTTTGCTTATGTGGTGCTGAGAAATCGAACCCAGGGCCTCAGGCATGCAAGGCAAGCGCTCTACCACTGAGCCACCTTCCCAGCCCATATTTTTATATTATATTATATTTTTAATTTCAGTTTCCATGTGTTCATGGATAGTTATCTTGGTGAATTCACTTATTAACTACAAGTTATTTTGTAAACAATCATGTGATCTGTAAATAGATACCATTTTTTCTTCTGATCCAAGAAACATTTATTTCATTTTCTTCCCTTATTATACTGGCTGGGATTTCTAGCACAATATTGGATAAAACAGTAAAGGGAGCAGACAGTCTTGCCTTAAAATTTTGTCCAGGGGCTGAGGGTGCAATTCAGTGGTAGAGCATGTAATTAGTATATGTAAGACCTTGGGTTAATCCCCAGCAACAACAAAAAAGATGTAACAAAACAAGGAAGCTAAAATGGTAAATATTATGAATTGGCCTGTAGGTCCAATCTGCATATTTGAATTCATTTTATTGGAATGTGGGCATGCATAATCATTTATATATTGTCCACAGCTACTTTGGACTACAACAGTAGAGTTGAGCACTTGTCACAGAGACCATATGGTTCACAGAAGCTAAAATATTTACCATCTGGACTTCACAGAAAAAAATTGCTGAAATCCGATCTAAATAAAAATGCCTGCATAAAACAATAATGTCATATGGAGTTTGATATACAATACTAAAACATAAAGCAAAAATAATATAACTATGGAGAATTAAAAGTCCTTATGTGGTACCACACACCTGTAACTCCAGCTACCTAGCAAGTGGAAGATAGGGGATTCACAAGTTTAAGGCCAGCCTGGGCTTCAGAGTGAGTAACTATCTCAGAAAAAAAAAGGCTAGGGTCTAGTTCAGTATCCATGTTTGCCTAGTCCGTATGAGGTATTAGTTTGATCCGCAACACCATAACAACAACAGAAAAGAAAGTTGTTGCATTATCCAGGAGAAAGATAAAGGCAAACATTTGATGGTAAAACACTCTGTAATATTTCTTCTTAGATTCATAAGTTAGAAATGCTTCTACTTTTCTTGCTGTTATTTGTTCAGTCAAATAAAAATCGAATTTTTGCCAGGCACCGGTGGCTCATACCTATAATCCTAGCTACTCAGGAGACTGAGATCTGAGGATCACAGTTTGAAGCCAACCCAGACAGGAAAGTCCATGAGACTTTTGTCTCCAATTAACCACCAGTAAGCTGGATGTGGTGTGTGGCTCAAAGTGGTACAACATTAGCCTTGAGCAAAAAAGCTCAGGGACAGTGCCCAAGCCCTGAGTTCAAGCTCCAGGAACAACAAAAGAAAAAAAATGTTTGAGCCGGCCATGGTAGTACATACCTATAATTCCAGCTACTTGAAGGGTACAGACAAGAAAATTGTGAGTCTGAGGTTAGTTTGAGGGGAAAAAAAGGTAGTAAGATCTTATCTCAAAAACAGAAAGAACTTTGATAAAAGAAATAATAAAGGGCTTCCATTTTAAATGTCATTCATATATATTTTGTGAATGACAGCTATATACTTTTACCCTTTTCTAGAGGAATAAATTATTAAATTACTGGGGGAAAAATCCAGAAAGGATTTGGACTCATGATTCACGTTGTAGAGCACTTTTGTCTATTATGTGCAAGGCTCTCAGTTTAATTCTCAGTACTTCAAAACAAACAAAAAATCATGAGGCCCAGCATGGTGACATATGCCTATAATCTCAAAACTCAGGAGGCTGCACTACGAGGATCAGAAGTATAAGGCCAGCCTGAGCTACATCATGAGATCCTGTCTCAAAAAGAAAAAAAGTCAATCACCTTGGCACCACAGGAAAACAAGGTACTATGTGTGTACAACAAATTCCTCCTTAAAATATCTCTAAGTGTACTCACCAGTCCCAAACCATCCATCTCCTTGCTTTGATTTGCCTACGATTCAAGAGATTGCTGGGATGTGGAATTCTTTTCAGTGCTAACTATAAAACGAAATTTAAAAATCCAAGTTGCTTACCTTGTTTGGACTGGAGGGGGAGGTAAATTATTTTCTTTCCCATTCACTTCTAGTGACAAGTAAGCAGGTCACCAAGCAGAAACTCATTAAAGTGCAAAGCCTCACCTACAAGTATCACTAGTAATTCTTCCCCAAATGATACCTTTTCAAAACATACACCTTCCTTGGCTCCTCAAAGGGGCAGTATGTCAAAAAGTTACCTGAAATAGGACAATGCCTAGAGGCTGAAGGCATGACTCAGCTGTAGAGCCACTTGCTTAGCAAGCATGAGGCTCTGAGTTCAAACCCTAGTGACACCACAAAAATTTTTTTAAAAGAAATAAAACAGCAATGATATTTTTGTCCCCAACTCTATTTTCTCGCTTTCTACATCCCAGTGTCCTACTAACTTTTACCAATATGTAGCACAGAAACACAATCTATTTTAATCTAAGAGAACTGGGAAACTTCCAAAGTGCACTGACCTGAAAAATCTTGACAGAGAAGAGGAAATTGATTTTCTACCAAAGCCATGCAGGGGATTAGACTCAGATTTAGGCCAATAAAAGATTTACATTCCATCAAAGTTGCAATATAATGTGATGCACACATGAAAACATGCTTTTCAGACATCACTGACACATATTAGAGAGTCCAAAATAAAAGTCAGCTCTTAAGAATGCTAGTCCCAAAGGGGGAGGGAGAGAACGCAGTCATAAAATTCAGTCCATATATCCTACAAAATTAAGGAAATTGAGGGAAAGGGTGGGAATTGGGGGGATTGGGGAGAATGATGAAAGGGGTGCCATTGATCACGATGCATTGTATTCATAAATTGCCTTGCTGAATGGCAATTCTTTTGTACAACTACTTAAAGATAATAAAAATGTAAATAAAAAAGAATTCTAGTCCCCAAAGTGAAAACATCCAAATGCATTAAAATGTCTGTGATAAAACATATTTAATCTTTTGAATAGATTTTCATAGTTAATTTGTCATCCTGGTCAATTTTCCAAAACTTGTCCACAAAAACCTTAGGGTCAGAAAATAACATACACACATTCAGAGAGAGAGACAGAGAAAGGGAGGGAGGGAGAGAGAATGAGAATGAGAAACGATTAAGATTATAATGGTTAACTTCAAATCATAAAAATCTCCAATGTCCCAACAATTCCACTCATGTGTCACACAGTGATGTGAGTGACTGTACCTTGATTTTATTGTAAGACCTATTAATCATAGTAAGAACCACTTAAAGCCAAAAGTACTACCGGCAACCAGCTTGACCTTGATTGCCCTAGGCACCGACACTGAAGAGCATGAATCAAGAAAGCAAGCCTTCCCGCAGGTGCTAACCTACTCTAGCTACAGTGAAAATGAAAACCAACGCTGTCTCCTTCACAATGCTTTGCACTTTTCAAGTTTCCTTCAAACCATGCAGGATTTTTTTTTCATTTCTATATCTAAGAAAGGAAATACGTTGCACAGTGTCAAGTCAACAGATGAAAGGCAAGAAAAGCTATCACTGTGGAAATGAAGCAAGCCATTAGGACAGCAGGAGTCAAGAACGTGAGTGAGCCAGCCTCCATGTAGAATTGGTCACATCTAACTGCACTCATGTGCAGAGGGGGGAAAAGGAAAATGCCTGAAGGAAATGAAAAGCTCTAAGCAATGTAATCAACAGTGGTTAAAAATGAAGAGTTGATTCCTGAGCTGGAAACATTTTTTTTATTTCATGGTTGCAAGATTAGACCCAGAAAATCCATATATTTCTGTACTTTGTGAGGGCCCTATGAACACTAAAAACCAAATGTACTATAAAAAAGTGTAGTTTATCTGCTTCAAGAAGGGAACTAGTTGATATCCTCAAATTTCAGGACAATCAACTTTTTTTGTACTGGTTCTAGGGCTTGAACTCAGGGCCTGGACACTGTCCATGAGCTTTTGTGCTCAAGGCTAGAGTTCTACCACTTGAGCCACAGCTCCATTTCTGGCTTCTTGAGCAATTAATTGAAGATAAGAGTCTCACAGGCTTTCCTGCCTGGGCTCACTTTAAACCATGATCCTCATATCTCAACCACCTGAGTAGCTAGGATTACAGGTGTGGGCCACCAATGCCCATCTCCTACTTTAACTTCAAAGATGGCATATAGAAAAAATTAATCTCTTGTGAGCCTAGTGGTATACACTTATAATTCCAGCACTCAGAAGGCTAAGACAGGTCCAAGAATTTGAGCCACTGTGGACCACATAGAGAATTCCAAGCCACCCTGAGCTACATAGCAAGACACTGTCTCAAAAACTCCCCCCAAAACCCACAACTCACTTCACATTTATTTAGACAAAGCCCCTTTGCCAGAGCCAGTGAATTGATGGGCACCACACATTAACTGGAAGTGAATGCCTCCCAGCATGAACTGAGTGAAAACAGGAAAGGTTCCTGCAAGAAGTCTCCATGGAAACCACCCAATCCTTGCATCTCCCATTCACCTTATACTTTGCCAGGCATTCAAGCACAGCAAATTCTCAATAAAAATGGAAGAAAGTTGGGAGGACTTTGAAAATGAAAAATTAATTCTACAGTTGGGACAGACAGATTATCCAGGAAGAAAGAAGGCATTATCAGTTCAAATTTCTGTTATCCCAGCCCATGAAATAAAGCTGGATACAAAGAATAGGTTCCAAAGGCAAAAAGCAAGTAGGATAGCTATAGTTGATATATATTTCAAAGTGGCTAGAGAAAGAATTTTATTCTTTTTAAGTTTTTAATTATTTTTTTCCTTTTGTGATTTTTTGTGTTTTTTGACTTTTTTTTATTATTTTTAAGTAGTTGTAAAAAGGAGTTGCCATTTAGCAGTTTATGAATACAATATGTCTTGATCAATGTGATCCCTTTCAACATTCTCACTCTACCCCCTCCTTTCCTCACTCTTCTTAATTTTGTAGGATATACCTTGGAATATTGTCTGCATTATCCCCCTCTCCTCTTCATTTGTCTATCCCTTTCATCTTGACCTACCCTACCCCTTTCGAGTACCCACTTCGTGGAATTTTATTTTACTGAACATTGATTTTGGCTTTTTAAGGAATTAGCCCAGATGCTCCTCAATGGATAAATGGATCAAGGAAATGTGATACACACACACACACACACACACACACACACACACACACACACACAATGAAATTTTACTCAACCATTAGAAAGAATGATATCGTACCATCTGCAAAAAAAAAAAAAAAAAAAAAAAAAGGGAACGACTTGGAAAAAAATTGTTAAGTGCAGTAAATCAGGCCCCAAGGGATCCATGTTTTCCCTCAAATTTAAAAACTAGATTTAACTTACAAACTCATAAGTAAATGTGTTGGGCGGTATGCAAGTGTATACAAATGTATTAACTGAAATATGGAATGTTATAAGTTTCCAATATCAAGAAATAAAAAATATCTGAGGTGATAGATATGCCAACATCCCTGATCTCACCATTACACATTTTATATATGTACTGAAATGTCACACTGTACAATGTGTCAATTAAAATATGTGTATAGGGCTGGGAATGTGGCTTAGTGGTAGAGTGCTTGCCTAGCATGCATGAAGCCCTGGGTTCCATTCCTCAGTACCACATAAACAGAAAAAGCCAAAAGTGGCACTGTGGCTCAAGTGGTAGAGTGCTAGCCTTGAGCAAAAGAAGCTCAGGAACAGTGCTCAGGCCTCAGTTCAAGCCCCAGGACTGGCAAAAAAGTAAGTGTGTGTGTGTGTGTGTGTGTGTGTGTGTGTGTGTGTGTGTGTGTGTGTGTGTGTGTGTGTGTGTGTGTATGCACGCGCATATATACATATATATGCATACTTACATAGGGAGGCTTAAATTCAGTGCCTTCGCTTAGCTTATTTCATTCAAACTGGAGCTGTACCACTCTACTACTAGAGCCACGGCTCTACTTCTAGCTTATTTGGGGTGCTGAATTGGAGATAAGAGTCTCATGAACTTTTTTTGCCCAGGCTGCCTTCAAACTGTGATCCTCGGATCTCAGCTTCTTGAGTAGCTAGGATTACAGGTGGGAGCCACCAGCACTTGGCTAAAATATATCTTTAAATCTACCAAATGAAATCTATATTTGTGCCATAACCTTTATATTATTTTATTTTACCTATTCAGTAAATATTAAGAAGTCTGTTTATTGGTGGTAGTGGTGGTGGTGGATGTATGTGGTTTTCTCTTGTTCTGCTTCTTGAGGGAGAAAGAAGGGGTGCAGAAAGGGAAGGAGGAAGAATGAACAAATGCAATCATGGCATTCAGTATATACTATGTGGAAAAAGAACTATGCAACGTGTGGGTTGAAACAGGAGGGATAAAACAGGGAAAACAAAGAAAGGGGTGGCATTGTCCAAATGAGAAATGTACATATTACCTGCATTGGGAAATGGCAACCACTCTGTACAACATCTTAATAATAAAAATAAAATTAAACTCCTCTGTATGGTATTCTCACAATAAAAAATAAAAAAATAAAAATAAAATTATATTTTAAAGAATTCAATTTGTTGTGTCATTCACATTGTAAATGATTTTAATATTTTAATAGATAAAGAAAGCTGAATTTTAGAATATGAAAAGGAAATATAAATTATAGTTTTGTAACTATGGGAAATGAACATCGTTTTCAACCTAGAAGCTTCCAAGGTGAGCCTTAATGACCCTCACTTCCTGGTATTCATAATGCCTTTATGCCATCCTCTCTCACATTGTATTAGGACTGTCAGTGGGACCAATACAATGGAGCAGATCCAACGTGCTAAGGTTAGATCACAAAAGATATGGTGGATGCTACCTTACTGTCTCTCAGATCCCTCCCACTGGAGAAAGCCAGCTGCCATGTCATGAAGGCAGAAGACAAGTAGTGCTAAAGAGAGATCCACATGGTGAGGAAGCAAGGCCTCTTACCAACCACCGTATGAGTGAATCATCATGGAAGTGGCTCCTCCAGCTTCAATCATACCTTTCGATAGCCGTAGTCCTAGAAGACAACTTGACTGAAATTTCAAGAAATATCCAGACCCACAATCCTTCAGCTTATCTTCTCCTGTACACCTGATTCTTGAAACTATATGAGATAATAATTTGTTATTCTAAAGTGCTTGTTTTAAGGTAACTTCTCACATAGCAACAGCTAACTAATAGGATATATTATTGTTATAAGCCAGTATTACCTTCACATCCTGTTGAAAGCAATGGCAACATAGAATATATTGGGGATAGGATAGGTGAGGGAGAATGACAGAAGAGTTGACTCTGATTAGATGCACTATATACAAGTTAAATTGAAACACCTTGTTCCCCTTGTACAACTACTTGAAGATAATTTTTAAAAGGCAAACAGACATGCTTCAAATTCTAGGCCCACTACCTACTAACTTTACCCTCAGGCTCACTCAAGGCTAGCACTCTGCAATTGAGCCACTCCCCCACTTCCAGTCTTTTTCTGGTTAATTGGAGATAAGATTCTTTCAGATCTTTCTTCCTAGGCTGGCTTCAAATTTCAATTCTCAGATTCCAGCCTCCTGTGCTAGGATTACAGGCATAAACTATCAGCAGTAGCTCAGCCTCAATTTCTTTATCAAAGATGAGTTGGAGAGAGGAATATCAATTTCAGAGTACTTATAAGGGCTGGAGGCATGGCTCAGGTGGTAGAGTATCTGCCTTGCAAGTACAAGGCCACTAAGTTCAAATCCAAGTACTGCAAACAAAGGAGTATTTGTAAAGGGGGAAGAAATCAAAGGACCCTGGAGCATAATAAACATTTAACATTAGTTCCTTCCATTTTTAAAGGAATAAAATGATTGCTCAAAATGAGCATTGATTTATAAATGTAACTACAATTAAACTGAATATTGAACCCTTGGAACGATTGAAACCATCTCCTTTCCCATGGACACAAGGCAAGATCTCATAGCTATTGCCAGGCTCTACTACAATTATAAAATACATAAGCCACCCTGTGTGCTTATTTTATATAATTTGTTCCATTTAATCTTCTCAACACCCTTGCATTAATCAGGTTACATAAACTGGGTTACACTAATGCTGGGCTTCTCAAGCTCAGCATTTCTGACATTTGAGGCCAGATAATAGTTGGTTTTTGGCAGCTGGGTGTCCTAGGCATTGTGCCCACTAGATGCCAATAGTATTTCCCTAATTGTGATGACTAAAAGTTGTTTTCAAACATTGCTACGTGTCTCAGGGTGTGCAGTGCTTGAGGACTACAATGTTACATTAACTAGTCATTAAATCTTAATAGCTTAAAATAATGTTCTTTTTTTTCATCATACTACAAAATCTTCTGAGGCTCTGTTCATTATGGTTTTCGTGCTAGAACATAGCAATGACAGAAAGAGACAAAACAAAGCATGTGTTAGCTTTTAACTCTTCTGCCTGGAAAAAGGAGCTCACTCATCACTTCCTCTCACAGGTCACAGGCTAAAGCAAATCCATGGTCAAAGTGAATAGCAAGAAAGGAACAGTGATATTTTTTTCCAGTACTGGACTTCAATTCAGGGACTAGGCACTGTCCCTGAGCTTCTTTTGCTTAAGACTAGCACTCTACCACTTTAGCCACAGCGTCATTTCTGGCTTTTTCTCTGTATGTAGTACTGAAGAACAGAACCCAGGGCTTCATGCATGCTAGGCAAGCACTCTACCACTAAGCCACATAAACCAACAAGATAGTCTATCTACTCCTAACACATCCAGAGTTATGGAGATTTTAAATATGAAGAAATATTTCACAGTTAACTATACCACAGCACAGCTTATAAAACTGAAATGCATGTCTACCCAACACACAAAAAATCAGTACTTCTCTCTACTTTAACACTGTTTGCAAACTGTGTTCTACAAAAGTAAACAGTTTCTAAAATGCTTTGGGCTTCTACAACATTCAATTCAAACTATATCTTGGATTTTTTTTTGTTTTTCTTTTAACTGTATTTTTTTCGACTTTTCTTTTTTGGTACAGGGGATCAAACCCAGGATGTTGCGCTTGGTAGGTAAGTGCTTTGCCACTGAGCTACGTCCCAGCCCCCTATCTTGGAATTTTTAATGTACAGTTACTGTAATACTATTCCTGAGCATATACCTACAAAAGAATGAAAAATATATGTCCACATAAAAATGTGTCCACATATACTTATAGCAACATGATTCATAATAGCTCAAAGTGGAAACAACTTAATTGTCCATCAGTGAATGAATGTGATATGTCCATAAAGTAGAATGTTACTTAACCATAAAAACAAATGATGCACAGGGCACCAATGGCACATACCTGTAATCCTAGCTACTCAGGAGGCTGAGATCTGTAGATTACAGTTTGGAGCCAGCTCAGGCAGAGACTCTTAGCCAGAAAAAAGCCAGAAGTCGAGGCCTCACTCAAGTGTTAAGAGTGTCAACAGCAGCCAGGTGCCTGTGGCTCACGCCTGTAATCCTAGCTACTCAGGAGGCTAAGATCTGAAGATCTTGGTTCAAAGCCAGCCCGGGCAGGAAAGTCCATGAGAGTCTTATATCCAATAAACCACTCAGAAAACGAGAAGTGGTGCTGTGGCTCAAGTGGTAGAGCACTAGCCTTGAGCTGAAGAGCTGAGGGACAGTGCCCACGCCCAGAGTTCAAGCCCCACAAATGACAATAAAAAAAGAGTGTCAACAGCAACAAAAAAGCCAAACAAGAGTGTCAAGCACTGTGTACAAGTACAATAATGGTACATTCAAGAAAGGGATGGAGTAATGAAACATGTTAGAATATGGATGGATCTTTAAAATATTGTTCCAAGTGAAAGAAGCAGTCACAACAGATTACATATTGCACGATTTCATTTATATGAAACGGTCAGAATATGTAAAGCCTTAGATACAGAAAACAGATTCTTTGCTGCCAACAGCTAGGGTTTGGGAGATGAAGCATTTGGGGGTAACTACAAAGGGACATAAAGTTTCTTGTTAGGGTGAATGAAAATGTTCTAAGGCAGGCAAAATTATGAGGAAAGGTATGAAACCAAGTGGCTCCTGGTTTCTAATACCTTACCTTCTAACATGTAAGTTATTAATACAATAAAGAAGCAAATTTCTAATAGATTTTTGCCTAATTTCAGAGTGCTGCTTATATCACAGACAAAATGCTTAATTTACCAAGTGTTGCAAACTTATTCCAGGTCAGCATTTTGAGTTCCCATCCGCAGTTCCATAGAATAATTTTGAGTGCTCAGATTAGAGGTTGACTACCGTGGCATGAATTGTGTTACCTTGTGCTGTAAAATTCTTTATAGGGTGTCAAATATGTGGGAGGATTTAAATGAACTCTCTTAAATGCTTCATGGGATAAAATGATCCAATGGGAACTGAATGTTTTCAATTAGGATGTTTCCATGGATACTCTTAAGCATGCCAAAATTCATAGCCACAGGAGATTTTTACTTGATTCAATATTGATTAAGAAATCTGAGAACAATCACAAGAAGTGTGGGATGTAGGCAGAGGATAAAATTTGAGGATATGAAATTTTCTTTCTCTTCCATGGTTAAAGGATCGTCCAGAAAAATTCTAGGCAGTCAGCCAAGTCTAACAAAAATATGTATGCTAAAAGAAAGTCCAGAATAAAAGTGAGCATGGGTTATTTCTTTTATCTCAGGCTTTAAAATTTGTTCATTAATGTTTATATAAAATTATGTATTACTTATATTTATTAACATCTTTTTATGGGATGAGTATGAGTTTTCATGTGAGATTTTTTTGTATATATTTTTTATTGTAAAGATCCTGTACAGAGGGGTTATAGTAACATGAGTAAAGTAAATGAGTACATTTCCTATCAAGCATTGTTTTTTCCCTACCACCCCCCACCAAGTTGTAAAGCTCATTTTCAACATAGTGTCTTGTCCATCTCATTGTTATAATGGGTCAACCTGTATCCTTATTTCATTTGTTATTAAATGCCCACAAATTTCTAGTTAGAATAAACATCGTGCATCCTGTTTCAAATACTAGCGTTACAAATCTGGCACTGGTGGCTCACACCTGTAATCTTAGCTACTCAGGCAGCTGAGATCCAAGAATTCTGATTAAAAGCCACTCTAGGCAGAAAAGTCCTTAAGATTCTTTATCTCCAATTAACCAACAAAAAGCTGAAAGCAGAGATGTGACTCAAATGATAGAGCACCAGCCTTGAGTGAAAAAGCCAAGTTAGAGTGTGAGGACCTAAATTCCAGCCCTAGTACCACTGCACCCATGTGCACATGCCCATACATGTGCGCACATGTGCACACACGCGTGCACACACACACAAAGATTCAGTGTTACAAATAATAAATACCATATCATAAAAAAGACCTCACTCAACTATTTTTCTCTTGTCCAAGGAACATCTGTTTTGTGTTATCAGTTGTTACTAGGTTGGAGAAGGTAGGAGTCAGTTAATAACCATAAGAAAAACCATTTATCTTTTTATATATGCCGTCTCTCCCTTACTTGTTAAACAGTGATTAGCATGGCATACAGCTCTTCTACCAAAAATTTATGAGGATTACTGTAATTAAATCCAACCTTATTTCCACCATTTCTGTGTCCCAGCAACACCACTCCTGTTAGAGCTCAGAACATCCTTTTGAAGTCAGCGGGAGTGGCTCCAAAAAAAAAAAAAAAAAAAAAGGAAAAAGAAAAAAGAAAGCACAAGGGCACAGAAGGAGCATGGAAAACAGCCAAGGCTGACAGAATTTCAATAAACTGCGATTTGAAAAGCTGTACAAATATATTTATTATAAAGATGTTTCAGCTTGTTATTATTATTAGCTTAGTTTTATTGAGTAAAAGGTCTTCTCTGATCATGCCAGATGGCCACGAGAGCATTAGGAAATCATTTCTGAAGGATGGTGCTCAGTAATCCAAAACAAGCCAAAAGCTGAATTTCCTGCTATTTGGACAACCCATCATCCACAAAAGGAGCATAGAAAATGAAGTACTCCTTCGTCCCTTTTGGTTTTCATCCTGACTGGGTTATAATTGTGATAAAAGAAAATAAATATGAAAATCCCAGTGCTACATATTTTTACCAATATGAAGTTGAATTTAAAATAAAGGCTTTCATGTCACCCCTGCCCCATAAAACATGCAGGGACCACTGCGGTGTGGAAAGCATATGGAGACTGTCAGCCACAGATGAGCAGGCAACAGTGCAGAAGCCATCATGAAAGCAGGATGATGATCACTCATTGTTTCAGTGATCTCAGCCAACCGAAACAATGCCATCTAGAGCAGAGATGAACAGCCCAGCCAAGATTCTCTCCAATCCCTGGCTAACGAAACTGCAAATGGGTTTTTTGTTGGATTTTTTTTCTTTTTTTTTTTCTTGTCGGTCATGGGGCTTGAACTCTGGGCCTGGACACTGTCCCTTAGCTCTTCAGCTAAAGGCTAGCGCTCTACCACTTGAGCCACAGCGCCACTTCCAGTTTTCTGGTAGTTAATTGGAGATAAGAATGTCACAGACTTTCCTGCCTGGGCTGGCTTTGAATAGCAATCCTCAGATCTCAGCCTCCTGAGTAACTAGCATTACAGGTGTAAGCCACTAGTGCCCAGCTTGCAAATGGCTTTTATAAGCCACTAAATTTCAAGATGAGCTTTTTTGGTATGCTGGTCCTAGGGCTTGAACTTGGGGCCTGGGCACTGTCCCTAAGCCTTTTTGTTCATGGATTGCACTGTACCACTTTAAGCTACCAACTCCACTTCTGGCATCCTGTTGGCTAATTGGAGATAAAAGTCTCACAGACTTTCCTGCCTGCATTGATTTCCAACTGTGATTCTCAGATCTCAGCCTCCTGAGTAGTTAGGATTAAGGATGTGAGCCACTGGTACACAAGATGCACTTTTAAGCAACAATATACAGCCCAAAGAAACAGTGCATGCTCTTAGGGCCTACTACCACTGGTACCAGTGAGGTAGTCTGAATCTTCAGATAAGAGTAGAAAGGTAACAAGGGTCCTTCCAGCTGGCTTAGGACCTCAGAATCACCTATCCTAAATCTGCAGACAACTTAGTTTCATTAAGTGCAGAGTCTTGCTTCAGCCAACTCATTGAAACAGGAATAATTAGGGCCCATTAGGCACTAATTGAAAAAGGACACCTCAAGATAAGATCTCCTAAGAGCAAGAAATCTGCAGATTTTTTTAAATTAAAAAAAATAAATCTTGCCTTCCCAGATATGGAAATGCAAGATAAACCCTGCCACACTACCTCCCTATATGCCCTAACTATAGAATCTATCCATGTGCTTATCTTTAAAGAACAAGAGACTTGGGGCTGGGAAGGTGGCTCAGTGGTAGAGTGCTTGCCTAGCATGCATGAAGCCCTGAGTTCAATTCCTCAGTACCACATAAACAGAAAAAGCCGGAAGTGGTGCTGTGGCTCAAGTGATAGAGCACTAGCCTTGAGCACAGAGAGGCTCAGGGACAGTTGACCAGGCCCTGAGTTCAAGCCCCAAGCTGGAAAAAAAAGGAGCAAGAGACCCACAAGGTAGTCCTAGTGTTCCTACTTACAGCCTGCTTAAATAAAAAAAAAATCTCCTAAGACTTACAAGGCATTATCAAATTTGTCAAGGAAACAAGACCTTGTCAGATTTGTCAAGGAAATGAAAGTCACCCTACACCACACAGCAGAGGACTAAGTGGGTCACCTGACAATTTCGAGTGTTTTATAAACTATAGCTATTTCTTCAGCTCCAGGCAAACTGAAACATACAGCCACACTATCTATAATCTATGGTGCCAGCAAAATGAGTTCAACTAAGTATTCCTAACACACACGGAAGAATGATTGAGAGTAGGCGAGTCCTTGAAGAGCACTGAGGAATGTTCCTAAAAATAAGATGTCCTTCCTAATCTGCACAGAGACATAGAGTTTTGCCTCAAAGCACTCTCTGAAGAGTTCATTTTATACTCACTTTACAGACCACAGAATAGCAACACACAGTGTACATTAGAAAAGCGCCTTTAGAATGAACCAATAGCCTCTTGTACTGCTAGAATTTATTTCAATTTATATGGGCTTACCTTTCAAGACATGTACACAAACATATGAGTGACTATATTCCATTGATAGAGGGCAGAATGGAAAACCTATAAGGCAATTTAAGCTCTGCTCTGCCATCCTGTTTCTACTTATTTAGCTCCTTCAAAATATTCTACTCTCAAGATCCAGACTATCAGCCTAATGATTACTTCTGTTAACTTACAAAATAAAACTTCTTCCCTTACTAGGACTTGGAGTTACTTATATAGTAGTTCATGCCAGAATGATATTTGTATCATTGTTCTGAGATGGGAGCCAAAGTCAAGGACACCCCAAATTATACAGAAAACTGTGTTTATTCTCAAATAATGTGATCACATATAAAATGAGGTTACTAGGGACTAGTGGGAGGGAGGGATGTAAATTTATTGCTTGATAGGTACAGAATTTCTGTTTAGAATGAAAAAGTCCTAGAAATACATAGTAGTGATGGTAGCATCGCATATTCAATGTACTTAATGCAACTGAAATGCACTCTTAAAATGGTTAAAAATATTTAATGCGGGGGACTGGCGATTCCTGCCTATAATCCTTGCTATTAAGAAGCCTGAGATCCAGGGGATCAGTGTTTGAAACCAGGCAGGGCAGAAAAGTCTGTGAAGCTCCATCTCCAAAACAAACAGCAAAAGCCAGCTATAGGCATGGCTTAAGTAATAGCACTCCAGCTGTAAGCAATACAGCTGAAAAAGTGTGAGGCCCTTGGTTCAAACTCCAGTACCACCAAAAAGAACCCAACACTTTAAGAAGATAAACGCATGCATGAAGAAATAAAACAGTCATGAATGTACAAATCACATATTCACTTATCTATGGGAAATGACCTCAAAGAAAATTTCAAAACACTTGGGATTTCATGTTAGGTATACTCAATATGAACAGTTCTGAATATATTTCCATCATAATTTTTTGATTTTAATTTTATATTGAATTAGTTGTACGAAGGAGTTGCCATTCAACATAGTATATGAATTCAACAAATGTTGATCAATATCACCCTTTCTTCATTTTTACTCATCCCTCCCAACCCACTCCTTCCTTCACTTTTCTGAATTTTGTAGGCTTGGCATTGAATTGTATCAATCATAATTTTTAACTCTAAAACACTGCTATAAGAGGCTTCATGGTACTGATCACTTTGCTATGTCATGTCTAAAAATACTTTAGACTTAAACAGTGCTTTTATGACCAAAATTCCAATCACACTGAGTATCCACGTGCCTCGTAGGCATTACCGGAGAGGCGCATGTCACTTATGCAGCTGGCCAGAAAAAAATGTATAATTTCAACCTCAACCAGAAGAGAAAACAACCAAAACTAAATTTGTTGCATTCTACAACAACAATGAGATGTACAAGTCGTTATGTCGAAAAACAAACTTTACAACTTTGGCTGGGGTGGAGGGGAGGAGGGGGATAGGAAGGGATGGGAAGGGGAAACAAAGGAGGAGGCTACAATGCTTGATAAGAAATGTACTCATTATCTTGCCCATGTAATTGTAACCCCTCTATACGGTATTTTCACACTAGTAATAAAAAAAATGTCAGAAAATATCATTGTTTGAAATGTCAATGTGATAAAAGACAAAGACTTACAGGAACTATTCCAGATCAAAGGAAAATAAAGAGCTGTAAAAAATAAGTTCATATGTGATCTTGGCTTGATTCTATCTCAGGAGACAAATAAGTAATATTCCAACAAAGAACACTGGAGAGACAATTGCTACAACTAGAATATAAACTTTAAAGTGTTGTATAAATATTAAATTACCTAAATTTGAATAACATTTGCATTGCATAACAATTGCATATATAGTTTTCCAACTTGAAGCTTTAGTGAAAAATTTTATCTTAACCAGATACTGCTAAAGAAAGAAAGAACTGTACATGAATGCTGTGATCTAGTTAGGGAATCTGTTTCTCTCACAGGTATGGGTTAACAGTCATGAAACTACCTTATGTAACTGGTAATATATTGTGTTAAGTTTAAACTATTAAGGCATAAAAGAGCACAATGAGGCAACCTAATCTCAAATGGTTTTTCATATAGCAATAGACATGAATACAGATATACAAACTAAAGAGAAAGAAAATAAGGTTAATGTAACACATGCTAACTAAATCTAGGTAAATGGCATACAAACATTTCTTGGTAATATTCTTGCAATTTTTCTGTGAACTTGAATTGATTTCTAAATAAAAGGTTTATTCTAAATAAAAGGTTTATTCTAAAACCACCTCTATGACCATAAACGTCCATATTGGGGAGAAACACGTCAGCTGTGTTGAATCTGGAAGTTAGGGAACACAGTTGCTAATGTGATATTGATACAATAGATAGGAATGCAACATAATTGATCTTCTTGTAGGGAACAGCTATGTTTTCCTTAATCAAATATTTATCATAAATACTCTGTGACATTACATAGAGTAATCCATCAATGAATGCTAAAATGAATGAGGAAAAGTTTTTTTTTTGGGGGGGGGTCCAGTTGTGGGGCCTGAACTCTGGGCCTGGGCGCTATCCCTCAGCTCTTCAGCTCAAGTCAAGTGCTCTACCACTTGAGCCACAGCGCCACTTCCAGCTTTTTTCTTTTTGCTTATGTGGTACTGAGGAATGGAACCCAGGGCCTCAGGCATGCAAGGCAAGCACCCTACCACTGAGCCACCTTCCCAGCCCTGAATGAGGAAAAGTTTGAAGAGAAATGAGTACTTATATAGTCTCAAAGAATCTCCCCCAAGGTACTTATGCACAAAATGGTAATAAATTTACAGCAGAGAAACTCTGAACAAGGAATTAAATATCGCCAGTAACAAGACACAATGAAAATGATGCATCATCATTTTTGTAATATTCTTGTCAAAAATTCACAACTTTATTCAAATCATGAGAAATATCAGACAAACCCAGATTAAGAGATGTGCTACAAAACAAAGGGTCTATGCTTTCAAATGCATTATAATGTAGAGACAATTAAGAAACCGTTACACAGGAAAATACTAAAGAGAAATAAAAACTAAATGCCATATGGAACCATGGATAGAATCTTGTCCTGGACTAGGAATAGACCATAAGTGGGAAAACGGATAAAATTCAGATAAGGTCTGTAATGTAATTAACAGCAGTGTACCAACATTGATCATTTTTTTGTTTTGTGGTAGTAGGGATTAAACCCAGGGTTTCAAGCACTCTACCATGTGAGCTATGACCCCTACCTAAAATCTTTTGGTTTTTTGGTTTTGGGGTTTGGGGTTTGGGGTTTTTTTGTTTTTTGTCTTTTTACAAGGATTTGAGCTCTAGCCTTTTGGCTTACTATGCAGGTACTCTAACCACTAAGCCATGCCTCCAGCCCTACTTTCTGCTGATAATCATTGAGATAAAGTCTTGCTTCTTGCCCAGGCACAGGCCTGGTGTGATCCACCTACTAAGTTAGCTTTCCTGGTAGCTAGGATAACAGGAGTGCCACCATGCGCAGCTCTTTCTTAAAAAAGTATCCTATGAACTTTTCTTCAAAGGCTGTCATCGAACTATGATTCTGGGTATGAGCCACTAGTACCTGGCCAATCTCCTATTCTTTTTTTGGGGGGGGGGGGGGATCCGGTCGTGGGGTCTGAACTCTGGGCTGTCCCTCAGCTCTCAAGGCTAACGCTCTACCACTTGAGCCACAGCGCCACTTCTGGGTTTTTTCTTTTTTGCTTATGTGATGCTGAGGACTTGAACCCAGGGCCTCAGGCATGCAAGGCAAGTGCTCTACCACTGAGCCACCTTCCCAGCCCTCAATCTCCTATTCTTGATCACTAGACAATGATTATAGAAAATTGAAACTTTGGCTGGGAATGTGGCTTAGTGGTAGAGTGCTTGCCTAGCACGCATGAAGCCCTGGGTTCGATTCCTGAACACCACATACACAGAAAAAGTCAAAGTGGCATTATGGCTCAAGTGGTAGAGTGCCAGCCTTGAGCAAAAGAAGCTCAGGGACAGTTGCCCAGGCCCTGAGTTCAAGCCCCATGACTGGCAAAAAAAAAAAAAAAAAATACATGGTTCCTCAAATCTATAAACACAGAAGAAAGCAAAAAAGAGAATGAAATTATTGTGACTGGAAAACAAATGGATATACAATGAGTGCAGGAAAAAAAAAGGTTACTTCATACGCTGTAGTCTGGGAAAGAATCTACACCCCTCTGAGCTATACCTAGAACTGAAAGAGAAGGATTAAAGCTTTCAAACCTAAAATACTTGTATTTTAGTATTATGCTCACCTTTGGTCCTCAGCTCCACCCACACCTGGGCCCCCTCCCATTCCTGGAGTTCCTGCCACACAACTGGCCCCTCCCCCTCTCCACCCAGACCCACCTAAACTCCCATCTACTTCACTTCCAGCCCCTACCTACACTCCCCTGCTACCTGGATAGGGACAGACACCATGTGCTCCCTCTCTGGGGAAATATGGCTCCTCTAATAAACCTTATAATAACCTTTCTCCTGTGCCTGCCTACCTCCGCTTGGTCCCCTGAGATGGATGTGAAGGCTCCCTTCAGGTAGCACTAAGGAAATGCTGCCTGAAAAGATATGGCATGATATTCTACCACTTACGCATCTCTTACAGGTATATTAAATATTCTTTTAAACAGACTTCTCAGTTACTTTACATATATACATAAAAGAGGAAATAAGCAAAATTAAATAAGAAAAAAAAGACGTTTCTTAACGTGCTTCTATTTAGAATCCAGTATTTTGGTGGTGTTGGGATTTGAACTCAGCACCTTTTACTTGATAGGTAGACACCTGACCACTTGAGGCACACTCCCAGACCTAACAAACTCACAATTAGAATCAGCTATGAGTCCATGTTTTTGATTCAGAGTGGTCAATGTTTGTATTTTTCCACATTTTTTTCATATTTTGTTATCAACTTCATTTGGTGATACACTCCATAAAAACAAATTGGAACCATCAGTATTCCATTTTGAAACTATGTAAAGCTATCTTGTTTTTAATCTATGTAAAGCTATCCTATTTTTTACTTCTTCTTTAGGATTGTTGATTAATAGGCTGAAGAAATATTCGCTTACTGCCTCTCATTATCCTACTTCCCAACCATGTGGCTCCTACAAGTCAATGTCCCACTCCAGTCTTGGTATCTTTCCTCAACCCAGTCTGAAAACTTCAATACCAGGTATGATACTAGCAATTATAAAGCATTCTAATTTTAGGTAGAGAGCCCAAATTAATAAGATTTTAGGCCAAGCACCAATTTCTCATACCTGTACTCTTAGTTACTGAGGAAGCTGAGATCTTTGGATCATAGTTCGAAGTCAGCCCATGCAGGAAAGTCTGTGAGACTCTTATCTCCAATTAACCAGCGAAAAATTAGAAGCAGAGCTGTGACTCAAGTGGTAGAGTACCAGCCTTGAGTGAAAAAGTCAATGGAGAATACGAGGCCCCGAGTTTGTATATATTAAACAAGCTAAGCTAGTATGTTCTAAGACCTCGATAGAGTTATTACCTAAAACCACAAAAAATAATGAAACAAATTGCTGGAATAATGATAGAATATAGGTCAATGACATAGAACTTACAGTCTAAAGAAACTCCTACACTTATAGTCAACTGATTTCAGACAAGGGTTCCAAAACAATTCAATGAGAAAAGGATAGTCTTTTCAATAAATGATACTAGAATAATTAGATATCCATGTACAAAAGAACACAACTGAACCTCTACCTCAAACCCAGTACACAAATTATATCAAAAGCTAAAACTGTAAAAGTCCTAGGGAAAAAACTTACATATGTAGGGCTGGAAATGTAGCTTAGTTGTAGAGTGCTTGCCTAGCATGCATGAAGCCCTGGGTTCAATTCCTCAGTACCACATCAACAGAAAAGGCTGGAAGTGGTGCTGGGGCTCAAGTGGTAGAGCACTAGCCTTGAGCACAAAGAGGCTCAGGGACAGTGCCCAGGCCCTGAGTTCAAGACCAAGGACTATCAAAAAAAAAAAAACGCTTACATATGTAGATCTTAGTCATCTTGAATTAAAAACACAAGTGATGAAAAATAAACTGGACCTTACCAAAAAGATCTTTAATACTTTCATATTTCAAAGAATATAATCAAGAAAGTAAAAAGAAACCCTACAGATGGGGAGAACATTTTTGCAAATCATTTATCTGATAGTAAATCTATAGGCAGAATGTATTTTTAAAACTCTTACAATGTTGTATCTTATTTAAAAACACCATCTAAAATTAGGCAAAGGATCTGAACATAAAGAAGATAACCAAGTGGCAGTAAGCACATGACAAGCTGCTCAAAGCTGGTGTGGTGGCTCAAAGCCAGTATGGTGGCACAATGCCAGAAATCCCCATATTAGGAAGGTTGTGACCGTAGGAGGGCAAGTTTGAGGTCAGCCTGAGCCAAATAGCGAGATGCTATTTCAAAACAAAATATGAAGGGGAAAGAATCTGGGGGTATAGCTCAGTCCTAGAGTGTTTTCCTAGCATACAAAAGATCATAGATTCATCCCCAATACCACAAAAAGAAAAGAAGTAAAGGAGAGAGGGAGAAGGAAAGGAGATAGGCAAGGAGAAAAAGGAAAGGAAGGGAAAGAAGAAATATATAAATACATTGAATATCATAAATCATTGGGGATTACCAATTAAAACTCCAATGAATATGCTAAATACATACTAAAGCCACTGAATTGTATCCTTTAAATGAGTAGTTATATGACAGGTGGGTTATACCTTAACAAAGCTGTATACTTTTAAAGTAAAAATATAGATAAAGGATAAATGCATTTTAATTGTATGTTAATTAAATTAGATCCAATCTGATAAATGGAGAATATGTCACCTTAATCACATACTGGATTTATTCAATTAAAACAGTACAATCATTCCAGCTGGCTTAGTTCTGATTATTAAACTGCCAATGCCTATATGTTGGCTGAAAGCTCAAAAGTAGAAAGTAATATGTTTAGAAATAAATAGAGCTGGGAAGATTATAATTTATGACAAAGGAAACACATTAACTAGTAAAATAATAAAATTCATTATTCTCCCTCATTTGGGAAGGGCTATGATTATTTGTTATGTTAAAAACTAATATGGTATAGAAAGAGAATTGAAATCAAGTATATTTCAGACAGGCCATAGTACATGAATTCAAGGCTTATGAAGATAGAAAAATTTAGCAAAACAAAAATATACAGAGTTGGAGGTATGGCTCAAGTGGTAGAACCACTGCCTGGCAAGCACAAGTTCAAACTCCAATGCGGCCAAAAATAATAATAAATAACAATAACTTTTAAAAATTGAAGCCTGGAAAAAAAAATTGAAACCTGGAGGTATGGGTCAAGTGGTAAAGCACCCACCTAGCAAGCCCAAGTTCAAGCATTCAAATCTCAAGAGCAACAAAAGGGAGAGAAAGAGAGAGAAAATTTGTACCAAAAGTGCATTCGTGGGCTGGGAAGGTGGCTCAGTGGTAGAGTGCTTGCCTTGCATGCATGAGGCCCTGGGTTTGATTCTTCAACACCACATAAGCAGAAAAAGCCGGAAATGGCGCTGTGGCTCATGTGGTAGAGTGCCAGCTTTGAGCTGAAGAGCTGAGCGACAGTGCCCAGGCCCAGAGTTCAGGCCCCATGACTGATTTTGAAAAAAAAAAAAAAAAAAGCATTCATATAGATTTGAACTTTTACTCAATCTGCTTTTACTATTCAATGTGATCTCCCATTCTGGATTTATGAAATTATAGACTAAGGGTAGCAAACTTTTTCTGAAAACACCTCAGACTCTTGGGTCTATATGCTCTTAGTTCAACCACTCAACATTTCCACTGTAGGACAAAAGCAGCCATAAACAATATGTAAACAAATAAGTGTTGCTGTGTTTCAATAAAACATTGTTTATGGAAACTGAGATTTCATATAGTTTCGACATATCACAAATTATTCTTATATTTTCCCAACAATTTAAAATGTAAAAATCAGGGGAATCTAGAAGTTAAAAAGGAAAGAAAGAAAAATACAAAAATCATTCTAAGTGCATAGGCTGTATTTTTTTTTAATAAAAACTACAGTGCAGGATAAAGTTAGCATATACGCTGAATTTTCCCAGCTCCTGATAGAAGGATGCTTCAATATAACAAACACTAACATAAAAACAGGTAAACAAGAAGGAGCAACGAAGTCTTATACTGCACACAAATAATCATCAGGGCTGGGGCACTGGTGTCTCACACTTATAGTCCTAGTTACTCAGGAGGCTAAGATCCAGAGAACCCAGGTTCAAAGCCAGTCTGGGAAGAAAAGTCCATGAGGCTCTATCTTCAAAGTAACCAGCAGGCTGGGTGCAGGTGGCTCACACTTGTAATCCTAGCTACTCAGGAGGCTGAGATCTGAGGATCGTGGTTCAAAGCCAGCCCAGGCAGGAAAGTCCAAGAGACCTTATCTCCAATTAACCACCAGAAAACTGGAAGTGGGGCTGTGGCTCAAGTGGTAGAGCCCTTGTCTTGAGTTAAAGAGCTGAGGGACAGTGCCCAGGCCCAGAGTTCAAGCCCCACGACCAACAAAGAAAAAGAAAAAAAAAGTAACCAGTGAAAAATCCAAGCAGGAGGTGTGACTCAAGTAGTACAGCACCAGCCATGAGAAAAACAGAGCACAAAGCCCCTAAATTAAAGCCTACAAGAAATAAAAAGAGGGGCTGGGAAGGTGGCTCAGTGGTAGAGTGCTTGCCTTGCATGCATGAGGCCCTGGGTTCGATTTCTCAGCACCACATAAGCAAAAAGAAAAAAAGCCGGAAGTGGTGCTGTGGCTCAAGTGGTAGAGTGCTAGCCCATGACTGGACCCCCCCCCAAAAAAAAGAAAGAAAGAAAAAGATAATTATTAGAAGCACAAGGCATACAAATCATTATGCCTCCTTCAGGAAATAATCATAAAATCTATTGCAAATATTTATAGGAATATTTGCTAATATATAAAATTCTCGGAAGGTAGTATTAGATACCTAGAAAGCGATCAACAACTTTCACTGATAGTATTAGCAACAAGATATATGCACACTGACTCCAACAGAGAAGACAAAAGCAGTATCTCTATTTCTGCAATAGAATAATGTATACGAGAGCTGAAGTTACTGTTTTAGGTCTAAAATTCCCAGCCACAGTATCTTCTCAAGAAGGTCACTAAAATTCTCAAAACCAGAGTAAATTTTATTTCAGCACAAGGAAACTGTTATTTATTTATAAGACCAATTTCTAGAAGATAGGTGAGGATGACAACATGTTTGTAAGGTACTGCTCTAATAAACTGCCAGAAATATTTTGAAGAAAAAATATTAAGGTCAGGGGCTGGGAAGGTGGCTCAGTGGTAGAGCGCTTGCCTTGCATGCCTGAGGCCCTGGGTTTGATTCCTCAGCACCACATAAGCAAAAAGAAAAAAGCTGGAAGTGGTGCTGTGTCTCAAGTGGTAGAGCGCTAGCCTTGAGCTGAAGAGCTGAGGGACAGCACCCAGGCCCAGAGTTCAGGCCCCCCGACAGGACCCAAAAAAATAAAAAAACAAAAAGATTAAGGTCAGCTGCTATCTATCCTCAGCCACCTGTGTGAGGCCAATACCAAAACCAGCAGGAAGCTCTGATCTTTACTAAGGAAGTATTCCCAAGTAAGAATCAACAGCAGCCAGGCAACAGTGGCTCACACCTGTAATCTTAGCTACTCAACAGGCTGAGACCTGATGGATCAAGGTTCAAAGCCAGCAGGGAAAGAGTCAATGTGACTGTTCTCTCCAATGAACCACCAAAAAGCCAGAAATGGAGCTGCGGCTTAAGTGGTAGAGCGCTAGCCTTGAGCAGAAGAACTCAGGAACGTTTTTCCAGACTAAAATTGTATTTTCAGAGAGGAAAAAAGAAATCAATACTCATTTTGACTTCACAACTTTAAACAATGGAATGTTGAGAGACTACTCCTGACAAAGCAGCCTGCTATACATTCACCCAGCCACCTGTCACTAACATCATTCTTGAACACAAAGGTCTATTTTACTTCAGTACACTACAGAGATAGATAATATCCCATTGCCATGGCAACAAGTATTCCAGAAGATATGTTAATCCATGAAAAATGCAAAAGAGAACAAAGCTATTTATTTTTGTATTTGCCTTTAAAGTATATGAGGAAGATTGTTTTTTAAGGGTTCAATTTGCTCAATTAGGACCTTGGTGTGTTTAAACAACGTATAAAGAAATCTTGTGTGTATACATATATGTATGCATGTCTCCATTTTTGTTGTATAAATTTAAGGCATACCACATGATGTTTCAGCAGATGTGTCCATACTGAAATTATTACTCCAGGCAAGCAATTTAACAGATCACATCATATCACTGTCTTGCACAGTTTCCTTAGAGGGAACAGAACAGTAAGAGAACCTAAAATATACTCTGAGCAAATTCTCACTATACAGTACATAGTATTAACTACAATCTTGCTGTAAGTTCTCTAGACTTATTTATTCTGCATAACTGCCAATTTGGAACCCTGTGACCTACATTTTCCCACCCTCCTCCCTGCCCCTGCTAACCATGGTTCTATTATGTTTCAACTAATTTTTTTTCAGATTCTACATATAAATGGGATCATAGAGGTTTTTTATTCCTGTGTCTGACTTATTCTCTTAGAATGTCTCCCAAGTTCACCCATGTTGTCACTGTGGCTGTATATCTTTTTTTTTGGGGGGGGGGGTCTGGTCATGGGGCCTGAACTCTGGGCCTGGGCGCTGTCCCTCAGCTCTTCAGCTCAAGGCTAGCACTCTACCGCTTGAGCCACAGTTCCACTTCCGGCTTTTTTCTTTTTGCTTATGTGGTGCTGAGGAATCGAACCCAGGGCCTCAGGCATGCAAGGCAAGCGCTCTACCACTGAGACACCTTCCCAGCCCCTGTATATCTTTTTTTAACGGACTAATGTTCCACTGTATGTGTGTGTATGTGTGTATGTGCATAGGTGTGTGCACACACACATACCCAAACACACCACAATTTCTTCATACAGTCTCTGTATCTTGGCTATTGTGAATAATCTTGCAATGAATATGGGAATGCAGATATGTCATGAACATACAGATTTCATTTCCTTTGAGTCCAGTATCCAGAAGTCCAGCATCCATATGATTGCTCAATCATATGGTATGTCCTTTTTGGTGAGGGACGGGTGCACACATTAAGAATCAAATTCATGGCTTTGTACATGTTATTCTAGCACTCTACCAATGAGCTATATCCCCAGTACCTACTTCTTATTTGATAAGGAACCTCCATTCCTCCATAATGTTTGCCATAATGGCTATACTGGTCTACTTTCCCAGGCAGAGGGAGTGTGTGGCTTAGTGGTAGCGTGCAAGCATGAGAGAAATGCAACTGAAGAACTAGGTATGGAGCTCAGTGGTAGCATTTGCTCAGCAATTCTAAGGCCTTGTGATTTATCCTCCAGAACTGAAAAAAAATACAACTGATTTTATATGTGGATTTGATATCCTGAAACTTTATTGGATTCATTTATTAGTTCTAGCAGATTTTTTATAGTTTTTCAGTTTTCTAGGTATAAGATCATATAATCTGCAAACTGGGATGGCTATACTACTCCTTTTCCAATTTAGGTATCTTTTATTTCTTTTTGCTGGCCTGATAGATTGCTTCTGCCAGTACTTCCAGTACAGTTTGAATAGAAGTGCTGAAAGTGGACATCCCTTCCTTGTACAGGAACTTAAAAGACAAGCTTTCAGATTTTCCTCAATGATTACAATATTAGCTGTGGGCATTCTATAAATGACCTTCATTATGTTAAGAAAATTTCCTTCTATAGCATTTCTTGCCAGTTCTGAGGCTTGAATTCATGGCCTGGGCACTGTCTCTGAGGTTCTTTTGCTCAAGGCTAATGTTCTGCCACTTGAGCCACAGTGCCACCTTTGGCTTTTTCAGTTTATGTGGTACTGAGGAATTGAACCCAGGCAAGTACTCTACCACTAAGCCATATTCCCAGCCCCTTCTACAGCATTTTCTTGGGATTTTTATCACAAAATGATGTTGAATATTATAAATGTTTTGTCTACATCTATTGAAATGATCGTGACTGAAGGCATGGCTCAAGTGGTATAGTTCCTACATAGTATGAGGCTCTGAGTTCATTCTCCAGTAATGCAGAAATACTAAAAAGAAAAAAAGAGCCAAGAGCCATGTGTATTGACACACACATCTGTTATCCTAGTTATTCAGGAGACAAAGACAGGAAAATCAAGATTTCAAGGCCAGCCTTGAACTCACTACATAGTGAGTTCAAAGTCAGCCTACATAGAGACTCTGTCTGAAAATAAAACACAAAATAGGACTGAGAGTATGGCTCAAAGGGTAGAACCATACAAGGCCCTAAATTCAATCCCCAGCACTTCAGAAAGAGAAAATTTAAAACTCCAGTCCTTTACTCACACACTATGCAATAATGCCTTTAAGCAAGGAATCAACGTTTACATGGAATTGCTGGGAATGCAATGGTCTCTCCATTGAGACATCACCCAGGAAACCTCTCTCCTATTTTGAAATCCTTTTGTAATCTGTCTCCTACAGTAAAGACTGTGTATCCACCAAAAGAAAAGTAGTACCAAAATGCATTTACCTATGTAAACTTAGGCAAGCAAATGAACCTTTGAGCTTGTTTTGTTTTCTCCAAAATGAACATGACACCCATGTCAAGGTTTGGCTGTGAAAATTCAATGAGATGATCATTTTACATGTTATAGGACAAACCCAAGGACATGATCAAGAATAAACAAATGTTGGCTTTTACCCTGATTATTATTACCTTCTATGGAGAACTAAAGTGAACTGCACTGACAGAACACTGACAATGGTAGGAAACATTATCTGTTACCACAGCTAGGGAGCAGGACAACTACTGGGTCAAGTGGGTGGAGACCAAGGAGGCTGTTAAGTATCCTGCAATGCACAGAACAGCTCCTCTCACAACAATGAATTATCTGCCCACAATATGAGTAGTTTTGAGGTTGAGATACTTGATTGTGAACCAAGAATAAAAGAAGCTAAAACATCCACTGTTGGATTTTACATGCATTATTCTCATTGCCATCTCTCAATATTAGCATCATAAAAAATACCAGAGTATATACAAAGGAGAGATGTTAAAACATTTTTTTCAAAGATATCCTAAAGGGGAAAACCTAAAACACAGCGAGAACACCAAACATATCCAAGGGCCGGAAGTTATGAGTGTATTATTCGTTTTCACAAGGCTGACCTGAACTAAGGAAGGGAGAGAAAGAGAGATTAGTTGACAGTTTTCAAAACAAATAATCCTTAACTACTGGCATCTACAAGATTTACTTCACCTACTCAAGAAATTAACGCAGGTAGAAATACTCCCACCAGGAGACTGAACCAAAACATTGCTCTCCAAAACCATAACAAAGTGCTGCAAATGAGTGAGGCCCAAGCAAACATTTCTCACTAGTTGAATGTTAATTGTCCCTTCTGATCCTGAATCATATATACAGTATAAGAACAGCTGAGCTGCTGGGCGCTGGTGGCTCACGCCTGTAATCCTAGCTACTCAGGAGGCTGAGATCTGAGGATCTCGGTTCAAAGCCAGCCCGGGCAGGAGAGACCGTGAGACTCCTATCTCCAATAAACCACTAGAAAACCGGAAGTGGCGCTGTAGCTCAAGTGGTAGAGCGCTCACCTTGAGCTGAAGAGCTGAGGGACAAGCACCCAGACCCAGAGTTCAAGCCCCACAACCACCAAAAAAAAAAAAAAAAAAGAACAGCTGAGCTTCTCAAAGTTTCTCAGATACAGTTAGTAAATACTATAGCCCAATAAACAACTGGTATTTGCTCTAGAGAGGCTCTCCCACAACAAAGTTTGTCCTTTCTCTTTCATCCTTCACCCTTCCCAGGGAAAGTAGCTGAGGGGGCCAGATAAAGAGGTCATAGGCACAGCTCAGAATGAGAGCTGTAAGGGCTGTTGGGTACCCAAAAAAAGCAGCTGGGCCTCCTGCAGAATGGATAGAAGAGGAGGGACCACAGCAGTTTTACAGAACCTTGTTCCTGGGTGAGAGAATGATGATGGGAGGGATGGTGAAGATGCAGTATACTCAAACTGACATGCTGAACTGAACCCCTTTATACAACTATTTGAAGAGAATTAAAAAATCAAGAAACATTAGCATATATTATTCAGGAAATTCATCTTTAGTTGAAAATTGTATATATTCATGAAAATGAGACTTTCCAAATTCAAAAATCACTTATTGTCTTACGTGTATGTCTTACCTCCAAGGCAATTTTTATTTTGTTTACGTAAACTTCTATACAAAGAGTATAAAAGAAAAACAAAGAATGCTACCCCTGACACTGTACTTGCTTTTTGACTTTGAAATACAATCAAGTAAGAAGGGCAGATATTTCTAGTCTTGATACCTTACAACTCTTCTGAGAAAGGCTTTTTAACTATTTTTGTGCCATGGTCCCTTTGGAAATCTTGTATATAAACCTCTTCCAAAAGTAATCTTTTTAATGCATAAAATAAAACATTTAAAATAAAATACATGGGCTGGGAGCATGGCTCAAGTGATACAATGCTTGCCTAGCAAGTACAAGGCCCTATGTTCAATCTCCAGTGCCATAAAAAATAAAATAATATTGTAAAGGAATTATATTAAAATACAGCTATTAAAATATTAAAGAATAAGGTGTGGTATGAATATATATATATATGTGTGTTTGTTAACAAATGACATGTCTGTAGTAATTGTAGTAGTATGATTTTTTTGAACTCCTATTTCATTCTTCTCTTTATTTTGTGCTGGTTCTGAGGCTTGAACTTAGGGCCTGGGCACTGTCCCTAAACTTTTTTACTCAAGGCTAGCGCTCTACCACTTGAGCCACAGCTCTACTTCTGGCTTCTATGATGCTTAATGGGAGATAAGATTCTTACAAACTTTCCCACCCAGGCTGGCTTCCAACTGTGATACTCAGATCTCTCAGTCTTCCAATTAGCTAGGGTTATAGGTGTGAGCCACTGGATCCTGTCTAAACTCCTATTTTTATTGGTGATAAAGTCATAGGAAGTGATGATATTACTATGATGTGTTACCTACTTGCACAATAGAAGGAAATGCATGCCTTCAGTGGGGTAATAAAAATAAAGAGATGTCATTTTCTGACTCCAATTCACAGACCCACCTCAATTGGATACAGGCTAAGAAGTCCTGCTTGGGAACTTCTGAGCAGGAGTGGCCAGGAGAGATATCAACATCTGATCTTTCTTTTAAATTTTGTCAGTTGTAGGACTCGAACTCAGGGCCTGGATACTGTCCCTGAGCATCTCTGTGCTCAAGGCTAGCACTCTACCAACTGAGCCACATCACCACTTCCAGATTTGGGGTGGTTAATTGGGGATAAGAGTCTCACAGGGACTTTCCTGCCCAGCCTGGCTTTGAACCTCGATCCTCAGATGTTAGCCTCCTGAGTAGCTAGGATTATAGGAGTAAGCCACTGGCACCCAGTCCTGATCTTTTTTTTTTTTTTCAGTGCTGGGAGTCAAACCAAGAACGTCTGGGTACACTAGGCAAGCACTCTACCACTGAACTTCATTTCCAACCTTAACATCTGCTTCTCTACTTTCTTTCCTGCCTTCTTCTAGTTCAAAAGAAAAACAAATTGCTTAATGAGTAAAATTGAAAATGCTTAAGATAAATATTTGCCAGTTCTACCTGAGAAAAGGAAATACATCTTTCATGAAAAATATTTCTTTAAAGATAAATTCAGCTAAAAGGGGCAAAACTTGATTGGAATACAGTGTAAACATGTATGCAGATGTAACAATGAAATCTACTGTGTAAGAAACATAAGCCAATCAGAAAGATAAATTCAAAATTTGTGACATGCTTTGCCACATTATGCCTGTATATATGCATACCTACGTACATATACATATACATATACACACACAGAGTCAGAGAGAGGAGAGAGAGAGAGAGAGAGAGAGAGAGAGAGAGAGTGTGTGTGTGTGTGTGTGTGTGTGTATTCCGGTCTCAAGAAATGTCCAGGCTAGACATGATGGTATATACACCAATAATACCAGCACTAAGTCAGGAGGACTGAAAGTCTGAAACAAACCTAGAGTTACGTAGTTAGCTGGAAGCTCTGTATGGAAAAAGCTAACCAGGTTTTCCTTCAGACAAACCTAGAAAGCAAGTGTGGTAGAACAGCCCTAAATCTTCTCAGTACTTCAAACTTCCTACTAATCCCTAATCCCCTCCCTTTCTTTTAATCCCCTCCCCTTTGACTGCCTCTGAGGCTTGCTTCTAGCAAATTTGGCAAAGGTGATGCTATGTCACTTATCTTAGCTGATGGTAAAAGACACCCTCCTACTGGGCCTTAAAGAAGCAAATAGCTATTCTGCAAACTGCCCAGTTGAGGGTTATGAGGCCAGCAACTGGTGATGGCCTTGAGGAGCTGAGCACCTCAGTCCCTAAACTCACAAGCCAGCTGGGAATTTAGCTCAGTGGTAGAGTGCTTGTCTAGCATGATGAAGCCCTCCCGACGTCCAACCCAGCATGCACACGAAAAACACTTTAAAATCACAAGCAACCCACGAGCCAGTGTAATCCTAGCTACTCAGGAGGCTGAGATCTGAGGGTTGCAGTTCAAAGCCAGCCCAGGCATCTCCAATTAACCAGCAAAAAAGCTGGAAGTGGAGCTGTGGCTCTAGAGGTAGAGCACTAGCCTTGAGCAAAAAAAAGAGCTCAGCAACTGTGCCCAGGAAGGGGACACACACACACACACACACACACACACACACACACACACACACACACACGCACACGCACGCGCGCGCGCGCGTGCCAGGAACTGAAAGCAATGGAGCCCAGCTAATCTTGCCGTAGCTTCAGGAAGCCTTTGCCCACAGAAACTAGGAGATAGTAAACGTGTGCTGTATTAATGTGCGAAATTGGTGATAATTCATCATAAAGCAATAGATAAGTAACCCATAAAACAGGTTGTCAATAATCCCAGTTTGCAGAACAGTCTGAAAACTAAAAGTTCCATGCCCTGGGAAAGCCCTTAGTCCTGAGCAACTCAGGTTGATTGGTTGCCCCTCAACAGATGTGAGTGAAGGAATTGCCGTAAATAGAAAATCTGAGATACTTGCTTTTAGGGAACAACTAGAGTTTGGAGGGGGAAACAAACCTAGAAAGGAATCAAGCCCTCTTTAAAAAGTAATAAATAATTAGAAAAGTAACCTAATATTTTCTCAAAGACTATTTTCTATGCCCTTAAAGCAGGGCAGCCTCAACTTAGGAATGTGTAACTGGGACAATGTTCAAAGCGACCTCATATTTCTGTTCTGCTTTTGGCTCATTTTCAACTTCCCTATAGCCTTCCCCACTCATTCTAAATCAGGCCCCAAGCATCATTACCCCAATAATGGCCCATGTCTTGATTATGAGGAAACATTCTGACTTCACATTTGTCCTTAGGCCACAGGTACCTTTTCTGCCCACCTTAAACCAACTGCAAGTTCCCATCTCTTGCTTATCACCAGGTTACTTCCTTGAAGATAAACCTGATCCATCATATGATAGCTTAGAGAAGAGGAAGATAACAAAGATAGAAACATAGATTCAAATGGAGGCAGCTAAGCATTGATGGCTGTTGAGCCTGAGAGGCAAGTGCAGTGATGGTCTAATAATAATTCATTCCTCAATCTTCTTGTTTGAGATTTTCAATTTTTAAAAAAGATGGAGGAAAGCCCATGAAAGTTGAACTTAACTAGCTCAAAGATTTGTTTAGCACCTTCAAGAATATCAGTATGGGGGCTGGGAAGGTGGCTCAGTGGTAGAGCGCTTGCCTTGAATATATGAGGCCCTGGGTTCGATTCCTCAGCACCACATAAGCAAAAAGGAACAAGCCGGAAGTGGCGCTATGGCTCAAGTAGTAGAATGCTAGCCTTGAGCTGAAGAGCTGAGGGACAGCGCCCAGGCCCAGAGTTCAGGCCCCACGACCGAACTCCCACCCCCAAAAAAAGAGTATCAATATGCATACTCACTAGAAACTGTGTTGAAAATGAACTATACAACTTGTGAGTGGGGATGGGAGGGGAAAACTGGGAGAGAACATGGAAAGGGGTGACATTGTCCAAAAAGAAATGTACTCATTACCTAACTCGTGTAACTGTAGCCCTCTGTACCTCACCTTTCTAATAACAATTAAAAATTAAAAAAGAGTATCAATATGCATTCTACTATTTATGAAGTTGTTTTATTGTTTATACATGTATTGAATCACATGACATTCTATATAAATCAGGAATGTCCCCTATTTTCCTTTGACATAAAGGTCTCTGCAAGGGGCTGGGAAGGTGGCTCAGTGGTAGAGTGCTTGCCTTGCATGCCTGAGGCCCTGGGTTCGATTCCTCAGCACCACATAAGCAAAAAAAAAAAAAAGAAAAAAGCCGGAAGTGGCGCTGTGGCTCAAGTGGTAGAGTGCTAGCCTTGAGCTGAAGAGCTGAGGGACAGCGCCCAGGCCCAGAGTTCAGGCCCCACGAACGGACCCAAAAAAAAAAGTCTCTGCAAAACCATAATAATGACTCATTACAAAAGGGGTAACAAAAAAAAAAAACTCAAAGGAAACAAATGAACTGACAGCACATGTGTCAACAAGGATGAATTCCAAAAATCTAACAATGAGAGGAAAAGCAAGTTGCAGAAGGTTACTCAGAATAAATGCTCTTTTTAAGTTGAAAAAACACACAAAACCCTGTTTTAGTGATCTACACATATATACAGGAACTATACATATAATAAAGGTTTTAAGAAATGTTCAAATCATGTACATCAAATTCAGTCATTTCTGGAGTAGGGAGAATGAGGAATAGGACCAGAGAAGGGAACCAAGGAAGTTTTTTTCATTTTAGTCAGATTATCTTACTTCTTATACTGAAGGGGGGTACAAATTTATTTGCAAATCTTTTTGTTGTTATTGTCATCGTTGTTGGGTAGCTTATGCATGCCTGAAATATCTTATTGTGAAAGAATCAATGAAGGCTGGAAATGTAGAGCTCCTACGCTAGCATGTACAAGACTCTAGATACAGACATCCCCAGAACAGCCACCCATAACAAATGGATTCCCATTTTTTAATATTTTTATTGTAAAGATACTGTACAGAGGGGTTACAGTTCATGAGTAAGGCAAAGAGTACATTTCCTATCAAGCATTGTTACCCCCTCCTTTGTTTTTCCCCTACTATCCCTTCCCTACCCTCCACCCCAACCCCAACTTCTCCCTCCCCACCTCACCCCCCAAGTTGTAAAGTTCGTTTTCAACACAGTGTCTTGTTACAATGGGTCAACCTGCATCCTTGTTTCAGCATTATGTTATTTCCCTTCCCCTCCCCAAGTTAGAAACATATATATATATATATATACAAGATGCAGGGCACCAGAATTAAATACAGTGACAACAGGGGTTATACCATAGAGAGAAGAACATACAAAAGAAACAAAAAAAAATCACATAGTACATTAAAAACCACATCGACAAAGAATAAAAACCTCTCCCACTTTTAAGAGACAATGAGTAATTATTATGCCAATATCCTCCTTTTGCCAGGTATCAGTAACTCAAATCTGTAATCCTAACTACTCAAGAGGCAAGACCTGGAGGATTGAGGTTCAAAGCCAGCCTTGACAGAAAAGTTCATGAGAATCTAAAATTAACCAGTAAAAATCTGGGCTGGGGGTATGGCCCAAGTGGTAGGGTGAATTGGTAAGCTGAGCAAGTACTACTGAGTTTAAGCCCTTATATGGAAAAAAAAGATAAGAAAAAAGAATAATAGAAAAGGCAATATCCTCTTTTTTATCAGTTGTGGGGCTTGAACTCAGGGACTGAGCACTTTCCCTGAGCCTCTTTATGCTCAAGGCTAGCACTCTACCACTTGAGCCACAGTGTTACTTCTAGTTTTTGAGTGGTTAATTAAGAGATAAAAATCTCACAGGGATTTTCCTGCCTGGGCTGACATTGAACCACTATTCTCAGATCTCAGCCTCCTGAGTAGTTAGGATTACAGGCTTGAGCCACTGGCACCCGGCTAATATCCTTTTTAAACAGACAATGGTTTGGCTCTGATACTTTCCTGTATGTGCTACCATTTGTTCTTAAACAGTATGTCATCCTAGTTACTGTTTTTATATGCTAGTCTCTGTCTCCCTAAAGTACCTGATATGAAATGAAATGACCTAAAAGAAGAAATTTTGACAATTATTTCATTTATATTTTTAATAGTTCTGGCACTGGCACTAGTTGCTCATGCCTGTAATCCTAGCTACTCAGGAGGCTGCGATCTGGAGGGTCTCAGTTCAAAGTCATCGGGGTACACAACTCAAAGAGGCTCTTATCTCCAATTAACCATCAAAAAAACAGAAGGGCAAGTGTGGCTCAAATGGCAGACCACCAGCCCTCAGTGAAAAAGTCAAACAAGAACTGAGGCCCTGAGTTCAAGTCCTAGTATTTGGCAACAAAAGAAAAAAAATTGTTCTGGCTAATAATCTAGTAACAGGAAAAAGGTTATAAGAATTTTGTCTTATCTTAGCCGGGAGCTGGTGGCTCATGCCTGTAATCCTAGCTACTCAGGAGGCTGAGATCTGAGGATCGCGGTTCAAAGCCAGCCCAGGCAGGAAAGACTGTGAGACTCCTATCTCCAATAAACCACCAGAAAACCGGAAGTGGCGCTGTAGCTCAAGTGGTAGAGCGCTCGCCTTGAGCTGAAGAGCTGAGGGACAGCACCCAGGCCCAGAGTTCAAGCCCCACGACTGACAAAAAAAAAAAAAAAAAGAATTTTGTCTTATCTTTAGCCTTAGTGATAATTACCTCTGAAATTTAGAAAAAAAAATCTTCAAAATAACTTTTCCCAAAAAGTGAAATTATATTCAGAGTTTTAAAAAAATCCCCCACTTATCACAGCTCTGTGCCTATAGCTGACACTCTACCACTTGAGCCAGGCCTACATGTTCAAATTTTTGCTGATTAACTGGAGATAAGAATCTCATAGATTTGTCTGCTTTAAACCTCTGTCCTCAGATCTCAGCCTCCTGAGTTGCTAGGATTGTAGGTATGAGTCACCAGCTCCCAGCTCCAAAACTGTTTTTTCTACTTTAATCATAATCTGCTTCCACAAGAGCATTGCTTACTAGACTCCAATGTTTTTTTTTTCCTGAATAACATAGAATCAGTGTTATATAGAACTATTCCTCTTAATGTTGTTTTTGGTTGTTGTTGTGGTGGTGGGGGTTTTGTGGGTTGTTGTTGTTTTGTTTTGTTTTGTTGCCGGCTGTGGGGCTTGTACTCTGGCCATCGGTGCTGACCCTGAGTTCTTCAGCTCAAGGCTAGCATTGTACCACTTGAGCCACGGCACCACTTCCGGTCTTTTCTGTTTATGTGGTGCTAAGGAGTCAAACCCAGGGCTTCATGCATACTAAGCAAGCACTCTACCACTGAGCCACATTCCCAGTCCCTCCTCTTAATGTTTAAGAATTATCTATCATTGAACTGGGAATGTGGCTCAGTGGTAGAGTGCTTACCTAACACTCATGAAGCCCTGGGTTTGATTCCTCAGCACCACATGAAGAGAAAAGGCTGGAAGTGATGCCGTGGCTCAAGTGGTAGAGCACTAGCCTTAGTACTGAGAGGCTCAGGGACAGTGCCCAGGCCCTGAGTTCAAGCCCCAGGACTGGCCAAAAAAAGTATTACCTATCATTAAAGTGAAATGTGCCCAGCATCCCCAAAGACTAAGATGCCATTCTAAAGAATATGCATAGGCATCTATGTTTAATTCATTATGTCAAATATATATTTTGTCACTTGGAGGTAGACATTTTGTTTAGATATCTTTCAGATATTTCTTACACAAAAAACTTGAGGTATAAAAAGCATTTGCAATGAAATCTAAGAGCCATTAGAGCAGAGATTTGAGTTTGATTTACTGCTATAACATCATCAGTTAGGACAGGACTTGCCACTCAACAGAAACTTACATGGGTCGAACTAAACCTGATTCCCACTATACCACATGACTTCTAGTAAAATGTTGGCTTCTGGATAGGCATAAAATACTTTACAGCCTGGGGAAACATCGTTAATATTTGTAGTCTTGAAATATAAAATATTTTATATATTTTTTAAATATAAAAAACCACTTATTTTATATATTCCTTTTCTAGTATAAAAGCCTTTTCATTCAACTACTTTCTATCTACTGCTAGAATCCTGCTTTCAAATAAATCAGCACATGAAAATGAATATTGTATAAATACATAAAAAATAACTTTCAATAGCTTCTTGTGAAGCTTTAAAATATAATGTAAGATGGCAATGAGAATATAAAAATGTGCCCAACATCATATATCTTTAGGGAATTAACAAATTAATACAATGGGTTATCAGTATCCATATATTACATTGGCAAAAATCCAAAACCTTTAACAATACCAAATGCTGACAAGGAGGTAGAGTAACAGAAACTCTCATTCACTGCTGAAGGTACAGACATTTTAGAAGACTGAAAATTAGATCTGCTGTTACCATAGCATCTAGCAATATACCCCTTGCTATTTACCCCATGACTCCAAATGTGTGGACAAAGCTGCACACAGATGTCTACAACAGCAATATCCACAACTGTCAAAAACTTAGAAGCAACCAAGATTTCCTTCAGCAGGGAAACGAATAAAGGAATACAACCAGACAATGGACTCAGTTCTAAAAAGAAATGAGCCCCAAACTATGAAAAGATTCCTAAATGCCTATTTCTAAGTGAAAGGAGCCTATTGAAAAAGGCAATATACTGGATAATGCCAAATATATAACATTCTTTAAAAGGCAAATCTCTGGAGACAGTAAAAATATCAGTGGTTTGCAGGAAGGGAAGGATGTCTCACTGGAACATGGGATTGTTAAAGCAGGAAAGTTATTTTGTATGATACGACAATGCTGGATATATGGCATACATTCATCCAAGCCCATAGAGTAAAACAACAACAAAAGTGATTTCTAATGGAAATTCTGGTCTCTGGCAAGAATGATGTTGTCAATGTAGGTTCATCAACACTAGCAAACATACCTCTCTGGTGCCAGATATTGATGGTAGGGGAGACTATGCATGTGGGTAGTACAGGATAAATACAGTATTCTCTCCTCAATGCTCCCCTGAATCTAAAACTACCCTGAGAAAACAGTCTATGAAATTGTATGTAGAGTCAGTGGTAGAATGCTTGCTTAGTATAAGTCTTAGGGTTGAAACCCCAGCACCAAGAAAAATCTTATATATAAATGTGTGCACCTGCATGTATATGTGTTGTGTTAACCTGTTGTTGGTATAACAGAATACCAAATATGCTTGTCTTGGAGGTACCGGTCTATGTCCTACTGATCTCATTGCTTTGGGCCTCAAAGGGACATGCCAGATGGCAATGGTAGAGAGCACTTGAGAGAGCAGAGACACCACTTCACAGCCAGGAAGCAAAAGAGATGGAAGAGGTTAAGTCTTACAATACCCTTCAAATCCAAACTTTCAATGACATAAGGGCCTCCCACTAAGCTCAACCTCCAGGTTCTACCAACAGCCCCACGATGGAATGCTTATCATATGTTGAGACCATATTAATAACTTATAAGGGTATATAAATAATTATATATCAACTGGAGAAAAACACTAAGATAGCTGGGCACCAGTGGCTCACGCCTGTAATCCTAGCTACTCAGGAGGCTGAGATCTGAGGATTGCAGTTCAAAGCCAGCCTGAGAAGGAAAGTCCATGGTCCATGAGACTCTTATCTCCAATAAACCACCAGAAAACTGGAAGTGGTGCTGTAGCTCAAGTGGTAGAACTTGAGCTGAAGAGCTGAGGGACAGAGCCCAGGCCCAGAGTTCAAGCCCCACAATGGACAAAAAAAAAAAAACCCTAAGATAATTTTGTAGGTTCATTTCTATAACAAATAATATTAAAAAGTTTAAAACTCTAAGCTAATTTCATACGTTCACTTCTGTAACAGATACTCTGGGGGCTGGGAAGGTGGCTCAGTGGTAGAGTGCTTGCCTTGCATGCCTGAGACCCTGGGTTCGATTCCTCAGCACCACATAAGCAAAAAAAGAAAAAAGCTGGAAGTGGTGCTTTGGCTCAAGTGGTAGAGTGCTAGCCTTGAGCTGAATTGCTGAGGAACAGTGCCCAGTCCCAGAGTTCAGGCCCCACGACCGGACCTCCCCCCAAAAAAACAGATATTCTGGTTTATTTTAGACATAAGAAGATATTAAAGTATTTTATTTTTTAAAGTATGTTTAAAAGTATTTTAAAGACTTTTATTACCACCTATTAGTTGTATAAGGAAGTTTTCATTGTGATATTTCCATATGTGAATACAAAGTACCCTGATCAAACTCATCCACTCCATCACTCACCTCATTCCCTCCCTTTTCTCAAAACACAGATCATTTGGGGAGGGGAAGGGAAATATCAAAATGCTGAAACAAAGATACAAGTTGACCATTATAACAATGACACGTACAAGACACTATGTTGAAAACAAACTTTACAACTTGGGGGGCGGGGAGTTGGGGAGTGAAGGGATAATCATAGGGGAAAAACCAAGGCAGGGGTAACAATGCTTGATAGGAAATGTACTCATTACCTTATTTATGTAACTGTAACCCCTTTGTACAATATCTTTACAATAAAACAATTTTTAAAAAAAGAAACTTAAGATCATAAGACAAACACAGATCATGGTTCTACTTACATACATGCATATGATACTTCAACCATGTTCACCCTTGTTCACTCTCTAGGATATTTACTCTGGTAAGATTTTAAGAATCTCACCTTTCCTGGTACATTATTGTAATCTTGTTTATTAAGACTGGGGGGGGGGGATCTTACTGTTACCATAGAAACCACCAATGTTGGTTAATGTCTCCATGATTTGAGCAGTTATACCTGTTGAGCCACTTAAATCTAAACTTACAAGTTCCTGTTTAACCAGGTAAGAGAGCATTTTTCTATACTTGTTTTAAAGACTAACTAATATACTGATGGAATCATGCAAATTAAGGTGGACAAAACATACACAACACCAGCTGAACCATCTCCAAAGTAACGAATAAAAATTAGGTGGCTGGGTTGAGCACAAGATTGCTCATGCCTGTAATCCTAGATACTCAGGAGGCTGAGATCTGAAAATTGCAGTTCGAAGCCAGCCAGGGCAGGAAAGCCTATGAGACTCTTATCTTCAATTAACCACTAAAAAGCAAGAAGTGGAGCTTTGGCTCAAGTGGCAAAGCCCTAGTGTTGAACAAAATTCTCAGGGACAGAGCCCAGGCCATGAGCTCAAGCCCTAGGACAGGCAAAAAGAAGAACTAGGTGACTGCCAGTTACTGACTTTGAATGCCTTAAAATTGCCTTTCCCTGTCTGGTATGCCTTTAATTTTTATTTTCATCTGTACCAAGAAGATTGGGTTATTTTAATTTTGTTAGGCTAAAGAGTTTTGCTTCACTGTACTCTGGCTGCAAGCTCTGAGATATTCACTCTAAGCAATCCTCTAGGAAAGTTCCCTTTGCAAGCAACCGAAGCAGCCTTTTGCATGCAATATTCAACTGGAGAATATTATGTCATCTGTACAAAGGCACTGTGGGTTCTTTATTTTTTTAGACTACAGAATATTTAAATTTTGTTTTTCTTAGATTTACCAAGGACACAAGGAGCTAATCTAGCATGGGTTATAACTCAAGGAAAGTCCCTCCCCAAATCCTGTAGATATTAGCTAGTGTGTCCACAACCTCTTATCACACTTGAGGCATTACTGACAACAAAATATGCTCTAGCAGGGCACTGTTGGCTCACGCCTGGAATGCTAGCTACTCAGGAGGCTGAGAGCTGAGGATCATGGTTCAAACTCATTCCGGGCAGGAAAGTCTGTGAGACTCTTATATCCAATAAACCATTTGAGCTGTGACTCAAGTGGTAGAGCTCTAGCCTTGAGCTGAAGAGCTGAGGGACAGCGCCCAGGCCCAGAGTTCAAGCCCCACGACCAACAACAACAAAAAAAAAGCCCCAACAGTGCCCAGACCTAACCTACCTGCTGGGTAGTCTCAGTCACTTCAATAAATTTATAATGCCTGGAAAGGAGCTGGGAAGTTGGCTCAGTGGTAGAGCGCTTGCCTTGCATGCCTGAGGCCCTGGGTTCGATTCCTCAGCACCACATAAGTAAAAAGAAAAAAGCCCGAAGTGGTGCTGTGGCTCAAGTGGTAGAGTGCTAGTCTTGAGCTGAAGAGCTGAGGGACAGCGCCCAGGCCCAGAGTTCAGGCCCCACGACTGGACCCCCCCAAAAAAAATTAAAAAAATATATATATAATGCTTGGAAATATTCTGAGGGCATCATTTAATAGCCATGGTTTGTGTTTTGGAAATGGACTTCCTTTTTATCTGGTCCACCTGAACTGCTTAACTGCAGTGACAGAACTGTCTGCATGATCATGGGACTTCTTTGGAGACAAACATCTATGCTGAATTCAATGAATACTAATTATATTTTCAGAAATCTTAAATTTGAAGAGGTGAAACAAATGACAGAGTAGCTAAACCTATGCTCATAAACACATGGGCATATGCACACTCTGGCTGTACAAAACACAGTCTGGGGCAACAAAAGAAAAATTACAAACACAATGGTAGTGCAAGTGAACCGTAAAACCCTCAATACTCCTTTGAAAGTAGATTTTTTAAATGTCACTAATACTTTAACTTCCACTGGCATTGAAACTTTCATCTTACTGCTTTTGAGAGAAAAGCTTCCTTCCATATTTCAGACCTGCTATTATTAATCTTATCATCATTTAGTGCCATGACATCAAGTGAGAAAAGGTTTCTCCAAGCTTTAAGGAACAAAACAAAAAACAGCACCAGCTGTGGATCATCTCCTCCTCTTTTTCCAGTTATGGAACAGATAAAAAGAAGTAGCTATGATGCCCCGGATTTTTCAACTCTAGGTCAAGTTCAAGTAATGGTCAAATGAAAAAAACAACAGCTATCTCCTTTGATAGACACCGGGGTCCACTCCTAGCCCCAAATGGGGAACTTGGCTTTGGCTTGACCTATGTCCTGAGTCTTTGCTCTGCAAGTTGTCCAGGCAAGGGTTCCAGTTCAATGCTAATAATCAGAAATACAAGTGAGCCAATATATATAATATATATAGTAGATACGCATTTATCACAAAACATGGAAGATAACATGTAGCTCAGGGCACACATACACACACACATATGCGGACACACACAAACACACAACACACACACTTCAATTTGTTCAAACCTAGGGAGGGGCAGAAGCGGGGAACAGAGGTTAAATCAGACACCAGCCAAGACAAACATCACTTGCAGAACAGAGCAAACTTTGAGTCTGGGTGGCTGCAGAACCCCAGAAATGGTCGCGGGGGGGGGGGGGGGGAGAACGGGAAGGAAAGGAGTGTGAGTTTCTGGAGAGCAAAGACAAGAGCTCACCCGGCACTGGTTAAAGAGCTGAGCTGTGGAGGCTCGGGTCCCCAGGGACTAGGGCGTCGCCGCCATCCCCAAGACCTGACTGTGGCCTCCAGATCCCTGGAGGCCGTCCTGTCACCCCATTCACACCATATGTCCTCTCCCCCCCCCACACACACACACCCAATCCCCACAGATCTGCAGGAACTGGGAACACAGGCACATACCTGGTGCAGTGTCTCAGAGGGCAACTGTGACGCCCGGAACAGATCGGCCACCGGACCAGTGGCCGCACTGGCAGCTCCAGGGGCGACCCTGGCGGCCTCAGGGGGCCCGGGGAGTGTGCCCCCACTAGCGACGCCCGTGCAGCGCGCGAACAGCTCGGAGTAACATTGCTGCTCGCCTTCGCTCAGCAGCAAGGGCGGCCCAGAACCACCGCCTCCGCCCGCCGCCGCCTCCATGGGCTTTCCAAGGAGTCCTGCTGAGGCACTGTCCCCAGCGAAGGTGCCACCGCCTCTGTCACAATCACCGCCACCGCCTGGGCCTGAGCCGTCACCGCCTCCACGCCCCGCAGCTGCCGCGAGGCGGCTTCCTCCCGGTGCGCAGCAGCCCCGCCCCCCGGGCTTGAATGTTGTGCCTCCGCTGCGCGGCACATGGAGACAGGCGCGGCAAAGACCAATCACAACCTAGAATCCCACCAAGGCCCCGCCCTCCACGCGCCTGCCTCTCCCCGCCCCGCCCCTCTCCAGGTAACTCCACGCACCACCTGCCCACAGTCTTGTCTCCTGCTTGGCAGGAGAGGGCCAGGTTTGGAAGGGCAAGGGCTGGTGCCACCCCAAGCCCACTTTACCCCAGAGGGGCATTTTAGCTCTCCGCCCTGACCAGGAAGGGAGCTTCTAGACCTACCTGAAAGAATAATGCTTCTCACAGGGTGGGGAAAATGGTGATATTTTCTCCCTGTGAGACTGGAGCAGGTGCCTTGAGCTTACCACACCATGCTACGCGCTATGCGCTTTCCAGAAAAAGCAAGGCAGGGGAAGTTAGCTTTCCTCCCTCTGTTGGTAGTTGTGTCCTAACAAGCTGGAGAACAAAGATAATTATATCAATGGAGTCCCAGAGTCTCCCCTAAAGCTTTGAGGAGGATGTGGTTAGGCCACTTACTTTCTCTGACATAACTCAAATCTAGAGTAGGGTGCCACTGGCTCATGCTTGTAATCCTAGCTACTCAGAAGGCTGAGATCTGAGGATCACAATAGGCTGAGATCAGAAGAATATGACTCAAAGCCCATCCAGGCAGGAAGGTCCATGAGATTCTTATCTACACTTACCAACCATCACCTGGTACTTTGTAGCAGATTTACATGGTAGAGCCCAAAAATACAGACTTCAATAAGAGAGGGTTAGTGTGACTTTGTCATTCAAAATTCAGTGTGTTTCAGTATTGCTTACCTTCTTTTCTTTTCTTTTTTTGGGGGGGTTCAGTCGTGGGGCCTGAACTCTGGGCCTGGGCGCTGTCCCTCAGCTCTTCAGCTCAAGGCTAGCACTCTACCACTTGAGCCACAGCGCCACTTCCGGCTTTTTTCTTTTTGCTTATGTGGTGCTGAGGAATCGAACCCAGGGCCTCAGGCATGCAAGGCAAGCGCTCTACCACTAAGCCACTTTCCCAGCCCCTGCTTATCTTCTAATAGTCTCTCTCCCTCTACACTCCTTCTCATCTGGTCAGAGTCTTCTATGTGTTTACATTTATGCTTACTTTTTAGGTCTGCCATCCACATATGACAGAAAACATGCAACCATTGTCCTCTTAAATCTGACTTACTTCACTTCACATGATGAACTTCACATCCATCCATGTACCTGCAGGCAACACAATTTCATTTCTTCTATATGACTGAATAATACTCCATGTATATACTACATGTCTTAGTTCGCTCATTGCTTATTACACATCTGGGCTAGTTCTATAACTTGGCTATTGTGAATAGTGCTGCAATGAACATGGGTGTATAAGTGCCTCTATTATATCCTGACTCAAAGTCTTTCAGAGATATTTCCATGAGTGGTATTTGAAGATAAATGCTAGTTCTATTTTTAGTTTTTTAGGACTCTTCAAATTGCCTTCCACAGTGGTTAAACTACAGTGGATGAGTCCTTTTTCCCCTGAATCCTCTCCAGCACTTGTTGATAGTCTTGAAGATGGTCGTATTTATTGGAGTGAGATGAATGATTTGCATTTTCTTTATGGTCAGGGATGTTGAGCATCTATTTATTCATGTATTTGCATTTTGAATTTGGCTTACCTCCACTGAACATGGTGATCTCCAGTTCCATCTATTTTCCTTCAAATTGTCGTTTCATTCTTCTTTATTGCCTCAATAATATTCCATGAAAGTATATATACATATACCAATTCATGTTTTTGCACATTTTGACTGATCCCAGTGTGACTACTGTAAACAGAGCTACAATAAGCATTATAACATTATTATATTCAAATGAGCTTGCTTGTCATTGGCTATGCTCTAACAATTTTTAAGGAAAAGTCTGGGGAAAAGCCACAGGAAGATAAATGATGCTGGAAATTCCAGCAACGTAACTGCATATGTGCATCTCCCTTTCAAAAATTCTCATTTTAAATGCTCTTGTCCCTAGGAGGCATTGCCAAAATACATTAATCAAGCCTTTCTGGGAAGCAATAAATCAAAGAGGACAAAAGTTGTTCCAAGGTTAAAACATACACATTAGAACTTGCTTTAATAAAAAAAATAGATTTATAGATATGTATTTAACTTCCATAACAGCCAGGAATAGGGGGTACATGCCTGTAATCCCAGCACATGGCTGAGACAGGAGGAATGGGAGTTTCAGAATAGTATGGGCTACATAGGGAGACCCTGTCTCAAAAAGCAAACAACAAGCCAGGCGCCAGTGCCTCACGCCTGTAATCCTAGCTAGTGAGGAGTCCGAGATCTGAGGATCACGGTTCAAAGCCAGCCCCGGCAGAAAAGTCCATGAGACTCTTATCTCCACTAAACCACTAGAAAACCAGAAGTGGCACTGTGGCTCAATCAGTAGAGCGCTCACCTTGAGCTGAAGAGTGCAGAGATAGCGCCCAAGCCCAGAGTTCAAGCCCCACGACCAACAAAAAAAAAAAAAAAAGCAAAAAGCAAACAACAACAAAAACAAAAAGAAAAGTTGTAATCCAAATAGTTTTACTTTAATTAAAAGTAAAAAAGCAAAGGCATCTTAGAAAATACATTTGCTAATGATAACAATACTTTGGTATTATGGTCAACCAAGGGAAAAATGAAGAGGGAAAATCATGAAATGATAAAGACAAAAAGGAAAAGGGAAGAGATACATTAGGAAAAAAATTGCCGGGCACCAGTGGCTGATGCCTGTAATCCCAGCTACTCAGGAGGCTGAGACCTGAGGATCCAGGTTGAAAGCCAGTTGGGGCAGGAAATTCCATGAGACTCTTATCTCCAACAAACCACCAGAAAAACAGAAGTGGCCCTGTGGCTTAAGTGGTAGAGTGCTAGCCTTGAGCTGAAGAGCTGAGGGACAGCACCCAAGCCCAGAGTTCAAGCCCCATGACTGACAAAAAAAAAAAATAATAAGGTCAACTTCAATCTTGGCCAGAGTAATGTTTTACTTTTTGACTCTGAAGGAATGAAATAGAAGACAGGATATATTCCGGAAATATTAGCTACTAAGTAATACAGGCACCTTTGTGGGGAAAATCCTTGATTAATGAACATTAAGAGTCCTTTCCAAGAGGGTTAGTAAGGGGTGAAATGGAGAGGTTGAGTTTGATCCAAGTACATTGTGTGACAGTCATAAAATCACAATGAAAATCCTTTATACAACTGATTTATGCTAAGAAAAATATTTAGCACAGCACACCTATAATCCTAGCTACTCCAGACCATGGTTCAAAGCCAACCTGGGCAGGAAAATCTGTGACACACTTATCTCCAATTAACTACCAAAAAGCCAGAAGTAGAGCTGTAGCTTAAGTGGCACAGCACTAGCCTTCATCACAAAAGATCAGGGACAGTGCCTAGGCCCTGACTTTAAGGCCCAGGACTGGCACAGAAAGTATTTTTTAAGTGTCTTTTCCTTTTTTTCATGCCCAGAGTTATTCTTTTCTACCATCTCTATGATGCTAAACTGAGCAAGCTCAATAGTGTTCTGTCTGCCCTATTGCCACTTTAACCTTGGGGACATGTGTTCCATGAACTTGAGTTAAGCAGGGCCTATAAATGTCTCTGCCATCTTTTCCATTTGTAAAGTATAACCTTAAACTGAACATGCTTGGGATGTTTGCTGGCGGTTCATGCATGTAATCCTAACCATTTAGGAGACTTGAGACTTGAGGATCATGATTCAAAGCCAGACTGGACAGGAAAGTCCGAGAGACTCTTATTGACAATTAACCACCAAAAAGGCTGAAAGTGAAGGTGTGGTTCAAGTGGTAGAACCCTAGTCTTGAGCACAAAAGCTCAAGTACAGCACTTAGACCCTGAGTTCAAGCCCCGGGACCAGCACAAAAATCAAAACAGCAGCAAGGAATAACTTAGTATTTTTCCTCTCCAAAATCTTGCCATCTCTGTATTTTCCATAGCTGTAATATCTTCTTAGGAAAATGAAAGCCAAGGGACCATTCTTCTCTTCCCAGTTGTAGTTAGGTGTCAGTGAGAATAGCAAGGTTACAAAGTGACCCACTCTACGTGATGGACAACAGATCCTATTTCCTCCTATGACACATGCAAGCGCAAGCGCAAAGTGTAATAGGCCCTAACATGCATTTACTAGTGGGAACTAAAGGGCTTTTCAAAGCACTTTTCTACACATTTCCTCATTGAATCCTCACAGTAAGATGTTGGGGAGAAGACATATTTTTGTCAGTCCTGGGCTTGAACTCAGGGCCTGGACACTGTCCCCAGGCTCTTTTGCTCAAAGCTAGTGCTTTACCACTTTGAGCCACAGCACCACTCTGGATTTTTTTTATTGTGAACATACTGTACAGAGGGGTTACAATTACATGGGCAAGATAAAGTTCTTTTTTTGGGGGGGGGGTCCAGTCATGGGGCCTGAACTCTGGGCCTGGGCGCTGTCCCTCAGCTCTTCAGCTCAAGGCTAGCACTCTACCACTTGAGCCACAGCACCACTTCTGGCTTTTTTCTTTTTGCTTATGTGGTGCTGAGGAATTGAACCCAGGACCTCAGGCATGCAAGGCAAGCGCTCTACCACTGAACCACCTTCCCAGCTGACTCTGGGTTTTTTTGATGGTTAATTGAAAATAAAGGTTTCATGGACTTTCCTGCCTAGGATGGCTTTGAACGTTATGATTCAGATCTCAGGATCCTGAGACCCTAGAATGACAGGCAGGAATCACTAGAGCCTAGTTGGAATATATACACACACACGCGCACACACGCAAGAAGCTTTAGCTTCACTAAGACTACAAATAAAAGACAACTTTTAATTTGGTGCTAAATTGTGTACCTCAGGCTAAGTGCCGTAGAAGTTTAGAAAAAAAGAAAATCAGCCACACACCAGTGGTTCACGCCTGTCATCCTAGCTACTCAGGAGGCTAAGATCTGAGGATCATGGTTCAAAGCCAACCCAAACTTTCCCTGAGACTCTTATCTCCAATAAACTATCAAAAAAAGTCAGAAGTGGAGTTGTGGCTCAACTGATAGAGCACTAGACTTGAGCAAAAGAAGCTCAGGGAGAGCACCTAAGCCCTGAGGTCAAACCCCAGGACCAGTACCCACAAAAAAAGGAAGGAAGGGGCTGGGTGCTGGTGGCTCACACCTGTAATCCTAGCTACTCACGAAGTTGAGATCTGAGGCTCACTGTTCAAAGCCAGCCCAGGCAGGAAAGTCCATGAGACTCTTATCTCCAATGAACCACCAGAAAACCAGAAGTGGTGCTGTGGCTCAAGTGGTAGAGCGCTCGCCTTGAGCTGAAGCACTCAGGGACAGTGTCCAGGCCCAGAGTTCAAGCCCCACAACCAACAAAAAAAGGAAGGAAAAAAGGAAGGGGGAGCAAAGAAAAAGGAAGGAAAAAGAGAGAAAGAGGGAGAGGGAGGGAGGGAGAAAAAAAGAAAGGAGAAAGGAAAGAAAAAAGAAAATACATGAATCACAGCTCACATAGAATGGCTCTACAAGAGGCTGGAATGGGTATGGACTGTGACTGGGTTGAACTGAGAAAGACTATGCGAGAAGAAGGAGCCCCAGACACAGTGAATGATGAACCCCAGCTTGGGTCAGGTAGGAGGGCAGCCTTTGACGATTCCAGCATGCAAGAGAGAAGCTGTTCAACAAATTGACACCGCCAGAACGGTAATGCTGAAAGCCAGGACACAGCAAAAAGAAAAGAAAACAACATTTACAAAAATGTTTTACTGGCCAGGAAGGGAGCTCAGTAGTAGAGTGCTTGCTTCACATGCATGAGGCCCTGGGTTCGATTCCTCAGCACCACATAAACAAAAAATGCTAGAAGTGGCTCTGTGGCTCAAGTGGTAGAGCATTTGCCTTGAGCAGAAGAGCTGAGGGGCAGCACCCAGGCCCAGAGTTCAAGCTCCATGACTGACAAAATAAATAAATAAATAAATAAATAAAGTTTTACTAAGAAATGCCAAGTACTGCTCTTTATTTCTTTTTTTTTGGGGGGGGGTGTCCGATCGTGGGGCCTGAACTCTGGGCCTGGGCGCTGTCCCTCAGCTCTTCAGCTCAAGGCTAGCGCTCTACCACTTGAGCTACAGCGCCACTTCCGGCTTTTTTTTTTCTGCTTATGTGGTGCTGAGGAATCGATCCCAGGGCCTCATGCATGCAAGGCAAGCGCTCTACCACTGAGCCACCTTCCCAGCCCCACTTTATTTCTACAACATACAATTTCTGCATATGGAAAAGTTATCAAAGAAATGCTGGAGAGAAATACTGATAAGAGTATAGAAACTAAAAACAAAGTCTTTAAGACTCATAGTAAATAAGAACCTTTTAGAAGAGAATTTCCTCATACTTCTGTAATTCTACATTAACACACTCATTTTGGCTCCACACTGATCAGAGAAGCCAAAATATTCTTTATGCTTTTTCCCTGTATTTTTTTTCTTGGTGCCAGTACTGGGGTTTAAACTCAAGGCCTCAAGCTCTTGCTCAGCTATTTCTGCTCAAGAGTGGTATTCTATCACTTAAGCCACACCTCCACTACTGGCTTTTTGCTAGTTAATGGGAGATAAGAGTTTCCAGATTGCCTTCCCAGGCTGACTTTAGTGATCCTTAGATCTCAGCCTCCTGAGTAGCTAGGATCATAAACAGGAGGCCACCAGCAACTAGCTTCCTATTTCTTAAAGAGCTAAGAAAATATTCTTAGGTATTCAGTACTTCAGTCATCACAGAGTTGAGTAAGGATTATGATGAGTTAAACTGACATGATCCCAAAAACCAAATTTTCTAAAACACTTTATGTTTCTGGAAAATGATACATTCACAGAATGAGTAAGCTAACTGCTATAACAAAACAATCCCCCAAATCCAAATGGGTTAACCAACATTTTCCTTGTTCATGCCATAGTCTAATGTGGATCAGTGGACAGACATTTGGAGTTCATTCAAGAACACTATCTACCAGTACCTCCATCCCCTAGGACCTCAGAATCTTCCACTAAATTCTCTACATCTAGAAAAAGAAACCGAGGGAGAACTCAGCAAAGAAAGAGAAGTCTTAGAAGACTGCTTTATATACAGGTGGGCTTATAGGCCAGGCTCAGAGGAGACAAATGTCTTCTCCCTACTTTCCACTGGTTAGAAACAGATTATTTATGGCTGCATCATACTGAAAGGAAGGTTGAGAAATGTAGTCATGCTGCATCCCCAGAAAGAAAAATTTGAAATTAATACAATCTACGGTTGGCATGTCGGCTCACTGCCAAGATTGATTTTAGCAGAATATTTACCATGGGTGAGTGTTATCTGTTAATGGCCCACAGCTGCTCCCTTTGCACACTTAATCTGCAAAATAAAAGCCACTTCTGGGAGGGTACACTTCCATATACCTTGCCACTGCACAAAGAGCCCATAGGAAATGACTTACTAACATTAGGGGGGCAAGTCCAGCATGTACTAGGCCCTGGTAGCTCACGCCTGTAATCCTAGCTACTCACGAGGCTGCAATCTGAGAAGCAAAGTTCAAGCCAGCCCAGGCAGGAAAATCTGTGACTCTTATCTCCAATGAACCACCAAATATCTGGAAGTGGATCTGTGGTTCAAGTTGCAGAGCAGTAGCCTGGAGCAAAAATAAGTAAATAAATAAAAATAAAAAACACTATGTTGAAAACGAACTTTACAATTTCGGCGGGGGAGGGGGTAGTTGTGGAGGTGGAGGGAAGGGATGGTAGAGGGAAAAACAAAGGAGGAGGCAACAATGCCCTATAGGAAATGTACTCATTACCTTGCTCGTGTAACTGTAACCCCTCTGTACAGCATTATTACAATAGAAAAAATTTTTAAATAAAACAAAAAAATTAAAATTAAAAAAAAAATCTCAGGACGGATAGCACCCAGGCCCTGAGTTCAAACCCCAGGACCAGCACAAACATAAAATAACATTCAGCATCTTGGACTATTTAGGAATTAAAAGGAGGCCAACAGGACAGGCAGAATGGGAGACAAGATAGAATAATGGGGGAGTGAGTACAATTAAAGTATATTATAGACATGTATGAAAAAGGTATCAAATTGTGAAAAATAAAACAAGGGGGCACGGGGAGTCCAACCTCAAAGTACCACCAACCAACCCTTTCATACTAATTATATTCCAGTGGGATCGGGCTAATGCAAGTCTCCAGCTGAGACCATTTCTTTGTCCCATGCTTTCTCCAGCCCCATTCTGCTTCTTTCATGCTCTTTCTCCTGAGAGCTCTCTCCCATCAAAACACTTACACAAAAGTCTCCATCTCTATTTCAGCTCCCAGAGAACCCAGCCTAAGCCAAGATTTTCTATCAGAGAGTAATACGACCGCCATCTCACAGAAAAACCATGTACAGCCCAAGCCAATCTGTAAATAACTTTCTGCAGAGACTAGATAGTCTTGTACTCAATAACAAAGACTTCTACCCCAGGACAATAGACAGATTTCTTTTATAGTGAACTTAGATTATGGTCTCACTCTCTTTTGTTTCCTTCTTCCTTCTTTGATCAAGTTGATATAGTTACTGAGTCATCTGGGATTTCACTCTCAGCCTTGCAAGGCCAGAAATATGTTTATCACTATAATTTTGGTGGTGTCACAACCCATAGGAGAGCGCAAGTACATAAAATCACAATTCTATGTAACTTTTTTTGTTATTGATATTCCTTTATTAGGACTCATGTAAATACTTTATGCATTTTTTACTAAGAGACTTTGGGATTACAATATGAATACTAGGATTTCATGCTAATTCTATACAGTCATATGTACACATCAAACGATGTGTACTGAAATACCTTCTTTGATAAAATGTACAGTTTTGTTAATAGTCAAATCATCTAAGTAACTTATTTATATCAACAGTGATTCCTGTGCTATGAGCTCTAACTTTTGTGTATCTATCATTCCTTTTTGGTTTCTGTAAGTTCCCGCTGGAAAGGAATTTTAAATAAGGAAAATGTTTCTTACAGAACTATACAAACAAGTAATGGAAATAAACAGGTTCAGTAAGGACAATATGATCCGAACACCCATTTTCATGGTCAGGCATATTTTCAAGTAGCATTTTGAGGTCATGAAACATGTTCTAGTCATCTGATAATAAATTGTTGCTTATTTAAATCAAAAGTGGTAACTGAAGAAAAAGTTCTAGATAGAGCAATGTCTAAGATTTCCTCTCGGAAAAGTGCCAGACCCAACAAGGTGGGTTCATTTTGATATGTCCTCTTATGCATACAAGGTATCTTGATCAGACTCACCTCCTCCATCACCTTCCTTCCCTTCCATACTTCCCAAATTATTCTAAAAGTTTTATCGTTCCATTTTCACATATGTACATAAAATACATTGACCATATTCACTGTCCTTCATCTCCTCCACTCCCTCCCTCCCACTAACATCCAAATGGTGAATTTTTTAATGTTAAATGAATGTGATCACAATAAAAAAGGCCTCACATTCAATCTCCAGCATCAAAAATTGAACAAGGGTGTGGGAGGAATATGTAGGGGAAATAATTAATCGAGTCGATCGATGTTGAAAGTGGGTAATAGGAACATGGGAGTGTATTCTATTATTCTCTTGATTTTTGTGTACATCTAAAATCTCCCAGATTAAGGAAATCTCAAAACATAGTCTGTCCACTGTAAGGAAAACTTGAATATGGACTCAGTATCCAATGCTATTAAAGGATATTATTTGTTTTGAAAATGTGATCATTGTATCATCATTATGAAAAACAACCCTTACCACGTATAGATGTATTCTATATTGGTTATGAGTAAAATGACCTCCTAAATGTGCACTAAAATACTCAAACACAAAAGAAAAAAGATGGAGAGAAGACAGTTTGAAACAAACTACAGAAAACACTGACAAATGTTTCATCTGAGTAATAAGAAGAAAGTATGTTATATTAATCTCTGGAAATATTTTGTTTGAAATTTTCCATAATGAGAATGTTTTAAGTATATCAGTCCTTCCCAATACCTCCATGTATATATATGTACATATATACACATATATATACACATATATATGCCTATCAACTCTCATGAGCACCCCCTTTTGCAGTACTATTTGTTTATTCCAATTGTAAGCCCTCACTGAGATTCTTATATATAAGTGGTCCTGAAATGTGAAATAAAAATGTTAAAGAAAGGGCTGGGAAGTTGGCTCAGTGGTAGAGCGCTTGCCTTGCATGCCTGAGGCCCTGGGTTTGATTCCTCAGCACCACATAAGCAAAAAGAAAAAAGCCGGAAGTGGTGCTATGGCTCAAGTGGTAGAGCACTAGCCTTGAGCTGAAGAGCTGAGGGACAGTGCTCAGGCCCAGAGTTCAGGCTCAACAACCGGACCAAAAAAAAAAAAAATGTTAAAGAAAATAAGATTAAGCCATGCTTTTTTCTTTGAAAATACTGAAATAACTGGCAACTATAGAGATTTCATTTGGGTTTTAGAATGTGACTACATGAGAAAGTTAGCACATCTGGTTGACAATGCCTGCTTTCCTTTTGTACTGGAAAATATAGAAGTGAGTGTTCATTTTGGAGAGGATGTTTATTTCCCATGTGGTGTATTATCTTCATCTGACTCCACCCATTAGATTCTGCCCCTTAACTAATGTGAGAGCCAGAAACAGGAGCACAAGCACAAGCGAAGATTGATTTTTCTTTCTTTCTTTTTTCCAGTTTCAGAACCTCTTGGGGGATATGTGTTTGCAAACATTTTCCATATTAGTCCACATAGCAATTCAGTAACTATGAAAACAATAACATCTGATTTTAAAAAATAAGGAAGTTGCTCACCTCTCTTTTTTTCCCATTTTGGAACCAGAGGACTGTGCTTTTATTGATAGAAAAAGGCCTTAACACACAATGAGGCTTTAATCTGAAGCTCTAGACCATAGAAAAGTTGGAAGCATTTTTGAGTTCATGAAACTTATTCTCAATTTTGACTCCAAGCAGCTGTTTCATTTAAGGCAACAGAGACTTTTTTAAAAACTATTATTTCTGGAACAGATCCTACCTAGCAATGTCTTAACAGACTTCTCATCCTTTAGGAAAGCATTGTTACAAAGCTTTTACAAGCCTGATACATCCTCATAGGTTGTTGAGTTTGTTGTTGTTGTTGTTGTTGTTGTTTGGGACAGTACCAGGGTTTGAACTCAGAGCCTTGTTGAACCATGCCCACAGCCCTCACAGGTTTTTCTTAAAGTTTGTCTTAAAACATATGTAACCCAATATGTGAGACTCCATCAACTATATAGCATGACTCACTAGGAAAGGGCAATAATGTTCCCACTGCTGGTGGGAATACAAAACGGTGTCAATTTGAAAAGGGGGTCTGGCACTTTCTCAAAATGTTAAATATAGGCCTGGCGCCCATGGCTCACGCCCGTAATCCTAGCTACTCAGGAGGATGAGATCTGAGGATCATGGTTCAAAGCCAGTCAAGGCAGGAAAGTCCATGAGACACTTATCTCCAGTTAACCACCAGAAAACCGGAAGTGGCGCTATGGCTCAAGTGGGAGAGCACTAGCCTTGAGCTGAAGAGCTGAGGGACAGCACCCAGGCCCAGAGTTCAAGCCCCACAACTGACAAAAAAATTGTTTAATATAGTTGGGTTCTGGTAGCATATGTCTGTAATTCTGACTACTCAGGAGGCTGAGATCTGATCATTATGGTACAAAGCCAGCTTGGACAGGTAAATCTGTGAGACTTTTATTTCCAATTAACTAAAAGCCAGAAGTTGAACAGTAGCTCAAGTGGTAGAGCGCCAGCCTCGAGTGAAAACAAGCAGCCCAAGCCCTGAGTTCAAGCCTTAGTACCAACAAACACACACACACACACACACACACACACACACATTTAAATATAGAGGTTCCAAATGACCCAGTAATTATACTCCTAGGTTTATGCCCAAGAGAGAAAAAAGCATACATTTATATAAATCTTGTCCACAGATGGTCATAGCAGCATTATTCATCATAGTCATAAAGTGGAAATAACCTAACTTTTCAACTGATAAATGTATAAATAAAATTTGACAAAACCATACAATGAATATTATCCAGTGAAGATATGCTACAATATGGCTGAACACTGACAACATACTAAGAGAATAAAGTCAGACACAAAGGACAAATAACATGTGTGTTTATTGATATGAATTATCCAAAACAGTCAAATCCAAACAGAGACTAGTTGCCCCTGGCTGAGTAAAGATAGGTTTGGGGCTGGGCGCCAGTGGCTCATGCCTGTAATCCTAGCTACTCAGGAGGCTGAGAGCTGAGGATTGTAGCTCAAAGCCAGCCCAGGCTGAAAAGTCCCCCTGAGACTCTTATCTCCAATTAACCACCCAAAAAATTGGAAGTTGTGCTGTGGCTCAAAGTGGTAGATCACTAGCCTTGTGCAAAAAGAGTTCAGGGACAGCACCAAGGCCTTGAGTTCAAGCCCCACTACTGACAAAAAAAAAAAAAGGTTTGGGAGAAATGAAAGGTGACTGCTAGTTTTACAGGTTTTCCTTTAGGGGTAATAAAAATGTTATAGGAATAGTATTCATAACTGTACAACCTTATGAACAGACTTAAAACCTATTGAATTATCAACTTGAACATGTGAGTTTCATGGTGTGTAAATTCTGTTCCAATTTGAAAATAATGATTGCTAGGCATGGTAACTCATGCCTATAATCCCATCTATTTGAAAGTGAAGAAAGAAGATTTCAATTTTAAGGCCACTCTTGAACAAAAACAAAAGGGCAGGTGACATAGCTCAAGGGGTAGAGTATTTGCTTTCCAAGTTAGAGGTCGTAGGTCCAATCGCAGCATCACAGATAAGTAAATAGAAAGACAGATCATAAATAAATAAGAGAAAAACATGTTTAAAATATTTACCATGTCTCTACCACATCCCTATAAATTTCTTTGGAGAAGCAAAATGGAGATGGTTGCCCAGTGGTTAAGATAACAATCTAGTTCCTCTCCACTGCCTTAATCATGCTTGGAATTTAACTCTGCAAACATACTGATTTATGTGATCCAAACAGGCAACACTTTACACTGGGTGTTGCCATACTTCCAACACTTCATTACATTTTGCAAATGCCATGATTATTTTGGATTGTGTCAATTCAAAGCAAACAAAGATTACAGTGAGACCACTAGAACTGAACTTTCTCAAATGGTGCCCTTTCTAAAATAGTGCCTCTTCTTACCTCTTTCTTATCCTAGATCAGGGTCCCTAACAGATTTGCATAGCTCCAAGGCTCCAGAAAATGGGATCATATAAGGTAGCTTCACCTAGGGAAGGCAGCTGAGGAAGGTAGTTCTCCAACTTTGTCCCCAGATATCCTGAAAGCTACTTCTATTTCTTACAATGTGATTGGCAAACACTTTAATAATACACTCAGTGGATCTTACATAACTCAGTGGATATGTCTCAAATACATTTCTGAAATGTCTATATAAACCTGATTTTTAAATAATGGCAAGGGTAACTCTGATGAAGAAATCACTTAAATGGACATGTTAAGTTGTAACTCCCTTGTACAACCTTTTAAAGTTCAGGGGAAAAATGATTTTTAGTATTTTTAAAAATAGATGAAATTTGAACAAATTCAGGACAAGTTTAAATAGTAAGTTTTATTATGCATTATATTATTAAATGACTATGTTTATTACTTTGTTGTGTCATCTTTCATTTTCACATACCTAGTTTACTTAAACCATGGCAGAGTCTACATTACAGATATACAGACACATTTATTCATATCTGGTTATTTATTTATAGCTATATAATTCATGAGAAAAGAGTTTTGTGATCATAGAAAATAGCTAGGTTCAGATTTCATTTGAATTGATTATTTTGAAATGGGGTCATATTATATAGCCCAGACTGGCTTCAAACTCACAATCCTCCTGCCTCACCCTCTCAAATACATACTGCTGAGCCCAGTTTCTTTTTCTTTTTTTTCTCTGTATTGAAGATTGAACCAAGGGACTTATGTGGTCATATGTACATAGCTATTGGGCTATTGTGCACCTCTGCTGGGACTATCCCAGGCATATACTAATTATTATAAATGAGGGAAACCAGGGAGCCTATGTTTCTTTGGGTCTGGCTTACTTCACTTAATGTTTTTTTTCCAAGTCTTCCCACTTTCTTAGGAATGGGGCATTGTCACAAGCAAGGACACACTAAAGCTACCAGCACAACTATATTCATTGCAGCATTATTTACCATAGCTAAGATATGGAATCAACCCAGATGCCCCTCAGTAGATGAATAAATCAAGAAAATATGGAGTGCTGGGAATATGACTTAGTGGCAGATTGTTTGCCTAGAATGCATGAAGCTGTCAGTTTGATTCCTCAGTACCACATAAACAGAAAAGGCCAGAAGTGGTGCTATGGCTCAAGTGGTTGAGTGCTAGCCTTGAGCACAAAGAGGCTCTGGGACAGAGCCCAGACCCTGAGTTCAAGCCCTAGGACCGGCAAAAAAAAAAAAAAAAGTGGCATATATATGAAATAGAGTTTCAATTCTGCACTATAAAAATGTTCCAGAAATCTACTGTATAACAATGTGAAAATATGTAATACACTTAAACTGTACACTTGAGTAGCTAAAATAATAAAATCTATGTAATGTGCCAGGCACTGGTGGATCATTCCTGTAATCCTAGCTAATTAGGAGGCTTAGATCTGAGGACCATGTTTCAAAGCCAGCCAAGGCAGAAAATCCAAAAGACTCCATCTCCAAAATACCAGCAGAAAGCCCAACTAGAAGCATGGCTTACGTGGTAGAGCACCAGCTATGAGTAAAAGAGCCAAACAGGAGCATAAGGCCCTGAGTTCAAACCCCCAATACACACACACACACACACAAACACACACACACACACACACACACACAATCTATATAATTTATATTGTGCCACAATTTAATGTAAGTTTTAGCTAAAAATAAAAATAAGTAACTGTTTTGGAATGGACCAATTTTAACTTCATGAAACCTGGGCTGGTCCTGGGACTTGAATTCAGGGTCTAGGCACTGTCCTTGAGCTTTTTTTGTTTGTTTGTTTGCCAGTCCTGGGGCTTGAACTCAGGGCCTGGGCACTGTTCCTGAGCTTATTTTGCTCAAGGCTAATACTCTACCACTTGAGCCACAGTACCACTTCCAGCTTTTTCTGTTTATGTGATGCTGAGGAATTGAACCCCGGTTTCATGCATACTAGGCAAGCACTCTACCACTAAGCCACATTCCCAGCCCTCCTTGAGGATATTTTTTTTCAAGACTAGCACTGTACCATTTGAGCCACAGCTTTTTGGGTAGCTAATTGGAGATATGAGTCTCAAATCTTGCCTGCCCAAGCTGGCTTCAAACTGGGATTCTCAAATCTCAGGCTCCTGGGTAGGTAGGATTACAGGTGTGAGACACTGGCACCTGAGACACTGGCTTGAAACCTACTCTTTTTGTTGTTGTTGTTGGGTCCCGTCGTGGGCCTGAACTCTGGGCCTGGGCGCTGTCCCTCAGCTCTTCAGCTCAAGGCTAGCGCTCTACCACTTGAGCCACAGTGCCACTTCCGGCTTTTTTCTTTTTGCTTATGTGGTGCTGAGGAATGGAACCCAGGGCCTCAATAGCATGCAAGGCAAGCGCTCTACCACTGAGCCACCTTCCCAGCCCCCGAAACCTACTCTTAAACATACTTCCCACCCAACCTGTGAGCTGCTGCTATTTTGGCAAACTACAATTGGTGAATATTGATGCCAATGCTTGTCCTTCCTACTGTCAAGGCTTTCCTGTTGCTCTTGGTCATCCTCCAATAATTATCCTCTCAGAAGTGTTGGCCAAGTCTGAATCTCACACCATTATTGTTTCCTGCAGTATACAAAATGGTCTGCACACAGTCCAGGAGTCTCAGGAAAAAAATGTTATCCATAGACATTCATGAATTTGAAAACATAAGATAAATTAGGATTTCACAGAAATCTTATTATGTCAAGTATTATTACGATCCCACTGTTTGTATCTTTATCAGAAACAGGTGATTAGTCAGTTCCTTTTGGTAATATTCAGTTGCTAGGATGCATGTGATCTCGGCTAATAGGTTTTTATATCATTTGCATAGTAATTACTTGCATTTGTCCAGTTTGCTATTTTTGCTATGCTTCATTATATTCCCGCACTATAAAAACAGATCTGCATTTCATTGAAGAGTAAAGCCAGTTAAGAAAGGTAGGCACTAGTGGCTCATACCTGTAATCCTAGCTACTCAGAAGATGGAGATCTGAGGATGGCAGTTTGAAGCTAACCCAGATCAGTCCATGAAACTCATCTCCAATTAACCACCAAAAGCAGGAAATGGAGCTGTGGCTCAAGTGGTAGAGCACTACCCTTGAGCAAAAAATGCTCAGGGACAGTGCCCAGGCCCTAGGTTCAAGCGTAATAACAACAACAACAACAATAATAATAATAATAATAATAACCACCTAAAGCAAAAAAGGCTGGAAGTGAGGCTCAAGTGGTAGAGTATTTCCATAGCAAGCTAAACAGCTTGCATTCAAGTTTGCATACTGCCAAAGCAAAAAGTAATAGGCAGATGGAAAGTCCTAGGAATATGAAACAGAACTGCTTTTATGAGCATTAGCTGTTATTTGGCTATAAGACCCCTGTGCTTTGTCTGTTATGAAACTGTCAAATAGTGGCAGGAAAACATCAGAGCCTTTGGATGCTTTTCAAAAACAAAGCACAATGACCTCTCTAATGAACCCACTGAGATTTCCCAAAATAAGCTAAAAAATGTGCTTTCCAGGATGCTAAAGGTTCAAGTTGTACCACTGCCAAAGTGGGTAAAAAAGTCACAAACATAATAAAATTTGTTACAAGGGAAAATGAGATGCTTTATTGGCAAATATCTTCCTATCAAATGACAGCGTGGACATCATCTAATATCAAATGGCATTCTGTAGAAACAAGTATTTCTTAGCATTCAGATCTCTTTATGTGAATATTTATTTGAGTGATATTCACATATCATATTTTACAGGACTCCTACCAAACGTTTGCTTTTGAGCTATATAATTAACCTACATGAGTGAAAGGGGCTTACTATTTTCTCTTGCTAATCTACTTCTAAATGCCCACATTACGAAAGTAATTTTTGTAGGGGGCAGTACTGGGAAAACAAGAAGCTACGCTATTCTATGCTTTTCTTCCCTTTTCTTTTCTTTTCTTTTCTTTCAGGCAGAAAATAATTTATTAGGGGGAGAGTAAACTGCCGGCCCACAAAAGATGGAGGTGTGTAGAGAGAGAAGAGAAGAAGGAGAAGGAATAGAGGCATGCAGAAAGAGAGAGACGAGTTTGTTGGTTTTTGTTCAGGTATGAGACTAGGACTTGAACTTCCATTTTCACTCACTGGCCTTCAACTCCCACAACACTTTTGCTAGGTGAGTCCAATTGGTGGCAGAAAAATAATTGCACCTGCCTCAAGAGCAGTTGATGTCTCACACAATTGAATTCAGATATCTGAGTGCAATCATCACAACTGGCTTAGTTTCCTCTACCTTATGCCATTAGCTTCATTTTTAGTTGTCCCAATCACATATGTATGCTCTCAGGTCGAATTCCAACATACCATCTAATAGCACCACCAAATCTATTTTAATTTATAGGCTAAGTCTAACTGGGTCATATGCTCATCCATGAATCAGTGTCTGTGACTAGCCACTCCTAAGTCACCATGTAACTTTGGTGTTGAGAATGGATTCAACTGTCCCCAACGAACAGTCTAATATGTCAGAAGAGCTGGTTTTCTACAGGAAATCAGAGAACCATACCAAGAAAAGGTTGAGTGAGTAATGGAGACAGGGGTAATAATAGTTGCAATTATAGCATAAAAGAATAGCATTTTCCACACTCTGGATGGCTGGCTGTCAGCAATAGGCTTTTTGCTTCCGTGGAGAAGTCATCTGAAAACACACCCAGTATGGAGAAAAGGGCTTTGCCATGCTGAGTGCATTAACTACCCACAAGAATATGCTCTGCCTGGGTGCTGGTGGCTCACACACCTAATTCAAACTTCAAGAGGCTGAGAACTAAAGGATTGTGCTTCAAAGTGAGCCTGGACAGAATAGGCTTTGAAGAAAATCCACAAGACTCCATTTTCAATTAACTAGCAAAAAACAGGCTGAAGGAACGGCTCAGATTTAGAGCACCAGTCCAGCAAGCAAGCACAGGACACTGAATTCAAACTCTAGGGAAGGAAGGAAGGAAGGAAGGAAGGAAGGAAGGAAGGAAGGAAGGAAGGAAGGAAGGAAGGAAGGAAGGAAGGAAGGAAGGAAGGAAGGAAGGAAGAAAGGAAGGAAGGAAGGAAGGAAAGAAGGGAAGGAAGGAAGACAGGAAGGAAGGAGCGAGCCCTGCGTGTGCAAGTGTGAAATTAATAATGCCAACAAAAAATATATCTGCACATTGTAGCACTTTGCCACCTTCCAAGCTATAATTCGGTAACGATTGGATAACCTGAGCTTGCCACTTAGGATCCAAGATACTATTATTTCTATTATTCAGAATGTTGAACATAAATACTTTTAATATACTTTTAAAGATCAACTGGCCCAGCCACTAGGACAGTCTTTCTTCTCTCTCTGTCCCTTATTCTTAGTCTCTCCCTCCCTCCCCCCTCTCCTTCTCTCCCTCTCTCCCTCTCTCTGCCTTTGATATATTTCTGGCCTTGCTAGGAAAAAGAACTACTGCTTTATTTTGAGGGATATTATAAAATCTCATCCAGGGTTAGTTAAACCAGTATAATTTCATACATATATGAGTCCTTCAAACCTCAGTAGAGAGACAGGAAGGACATTCTTCAAACATAGTCCCAAGAAAGTGGATATATATATATATATATATATATATATATATATATATATATATATATATATATGAGACAGTAGATGAGACATGACAATTTTTGAAAGCCAGAAAGTGGATCATCAAATGCCATAATGAAGCAGAAAAGACTGCCAGGTGGGAAGCTAATAAGAAACATGATGATTCATGCTACAAACCTCAGAAAGTCTTAGAAACTGGAAGGAGAGAGATTGTCTTCTGAAGGTGATGTGTGGGATAGAGCCAAAAACAGAATCGATGAAAATTCTTTTAAAAGAACAGCTAGATAAGATGCCAGATCCTTATCCTACCCCTACCTACATAGTTCTAGAAAATGAATGTGTTTTAAAAATATACATAGGCTAGGCATTGATGGCTCACATCTGTAATCCTAAGTATTCAGGAGGCTGAGATTCAAAGATTACAGTTTAAAGCCAGCCTGGGCATAAAAGTCCATAAGACTTATCTCCAATTAACTTCCAAAAAAGCCAGAAATAGAGATGTAGCTCAAATGGTGTAGTGCCAGTTTTGATGAAAAAAGCTAAGGGACAGTGCCGAGGTCCTGAGTTCAAGCCTCAGTACCAGCATTAAAAAATTGTACTTATGATGACATTGGTCAGGGTCCATTTTACTTATAGACTGATTTGATAAGTTGAAATCCCTTTGTAAAACTACTTGAAGATAATATTTGAAAAGGAAAAATGTACTTAATTTGTAAAGAAATCTGAAGTACAGCAAAGCTGGTCAAAGATCCTTTAAGAAACTAAAAGGCCTGGTATGGTAATACACACCTGCAGTTCCAGCTACTCGAGGCTAAAAATGACTTGGGCCCAGAAATTCAGGGCTAGTTTGGGCAACATAAGAAGACCCCATATCTTAGTTTATAGAAAAAGGAAAAGAACTTACTTATGGGCTAGAGGTGTGGCTCAGTGGTAAAGCACTTGCTTAGTATGTACATGGCCTTGAATTCTACCTCCAAGTACCAAAAAGAAGCTTAATTACTCATTTTCTCTGGGTTTATCTCCACAATACTGAAAGTTTGTTGTGTTCATCAGTCCCTATTATGTATCTATGGCCTTTTTTATTTCTTCTATTGGATCACCAGAGTACCTAGAACCCAGTCTTAAAACTTGTATGTATCAGTATACAATGAAGACACTTCATTTGTATTTTTCTCACATGGACACCGCACTACATGGATCTAGCTATGATTCATGACTCCAGGGAAGTTGAAGTCAAGCGGCTGAGGAAAACAAGCAAGCAGGAGGTCTCTTATTGAAACACCCCGGATGCACCATTATCATTTATTACATTATGTAAGAAATTCATTTTAAAGTAATGAATCAATTTGGCATTATCTACTAATGCTAAACATATGCCATCTCACAACCCAACAATCACACTTCTAGAAATAGACTCCAGAAAAAATGATGTATATGTTTGCCAAAAGACTTATATGAAAATGTTTAGAGCAGCTTTGTCCATAGTAGCCAAAAATTAGAAATAACTCAAATACCCACCAACTGGGTAACAGAGTAACAAATTATGGTGTAGCCATACAAACAGGAAAACATGGTGCAATAAAATAAAAACAAATCTCTGCTGCATTCAAGCACATAGACGAATCACAGACCTAAGTGGAAGAAGCCAGAAAACATATACTAAGCACTGTATACTTCCATTTATCTGATGTTTAAGAACATGTAGGGCTGGCCTCAGGCTCGAGTGGCTCACATCCATAATCCTCACTAATCAGGAGGCTGAAATCCGGAGGAACTCAGTTTGAGATCATTCTACATAGAAAAGTTGGACAGACTCTATCTCCAAATAACCAGCAAAAAACAGTTAGGCTGCATTACCAGCCTACTAAGCCTGAAGCCCTAAGTTCAAACCTCAGTACTGGCGAAAATACGGAAAACTTAAGTTACAATGCAAAGCTCAAGGATAATAGTTCATTTCTGAGTGAGGAATAATATTCACCATGATGACAGGATGAAGGTACCTTTCAGGTTGCTATGAGGGGTGCTCTTTGTTATGTAGGTGATCTTCACTAGATTATATCTTTAATATATGGATTTATGCAAAAATTCATTAAGTGTTATTCGTGAGGTTAGTGCATTCTATATTGTTTTGGTATAGATTGTAGCATAGCAAACCACCCCAAAATGCAGTAGGCTCAACACAGTGGTGGCCATTTATTATCACTCACAATTCTTTTTTTTTTTTTTTTGGGTCCAGTCGTGGGGCCTGAACTCTGGGCCTGGGCGCTGTCCCTCAGCTCTTCAGCTCAAGGCTAGCGCTCTACCACTTGAGCCACAGTGCCACTTCTGGCTTTTTTCTTTTGCTTATGTGGTGCTGAGGAATCGAACCCAGGGCCTCATGAATGCAAGGCAAGCACTCTACCACTGAGCCACCTTCCCAGCCCTATCACTCACAATTCTATGAGTTGACAGGCAGCTTCATCTTCTGGAGGTTTCCCTCTGATGCAGCTGGGCTGCAGTTGACTAGAGGCTCACCTGACACCTTGGGCCTCACTCTGTCTTGGTGCAGACTCAACGCCTCTCTTCAAGACATTCCAGCTACCCATTCCAGCAGGGTAGCAAGATGTACAGCCGCACAGGGTGCCACTTAGACTTCCCTTCAAGACACAACCTGCCACGGGCAGGGAGCGCAAGTATGTGACAGCCTCCAAGTGCTGTGCCTTTATATTTACTACCTTCATCACACTGACGCCATGTTTTCCAGGGCCTTTCTTTTTTTGTCAGTAGTGGGACTTGAACTCGGTTTGGGCTCTGTCCCTCAGCTCTTCAGCTCAAGGTTAGCACTCTACCACTTGAGCCACAGCGCCACTTCCGGTTTTCTGGTAGTTCTGGAGATAAGAGCCTCGTGGACTTTCCTACACGGGCTGCCTTTGAACCGTGATCCTCAGATCTCAGCCTCCTGAGTAGCTAGGATTACAGATGTAAGCCACCTGCGCCTGACACCGTGGCCTTTTCCCAGCCAATGATTGAGACAACAGGGAGGATGGAACTGGGTCATTCCTACCCATTGAGAAACTTCTCAAATGCAGTCTTTTCTATGTTGTCTCTCTTTCTCTTCCTCCCTCCCTCTCTCTCTCTTTCTCTCTCTCTCTCTCTCTCGCTCTCTCTCGCTCTCTCCCCCTCTCTCCCACTCCCTGTCTCTCCTTTCTCCCCCTCTACTTCTTTGCCCTTTCCTTCTCTCTCTCCCTTTGACAAGTGTAAAACCTGCAATGCAAGCCCGTGGACTGGTGGCTTACACCTATAATACTAGCTACTCAGGAGACTAAAATCTAAGAATCTTTGTTTGGAGCCAGCTGGAACAAACAAATCCCAGAGGCTCATATCTCCAATTAACCTGCAAAATACCGGAAGTAGAATCATGGGTCAAGTAGTAGACCCCTAAGAGTAGAAAAAGCTGAGTGAAAGCATGAGGCATTGAATTCAAGCCTTGATGGTGGTTGGTGCAGCAAGATTAGAAGCCTTCCCTAGGATACTCTTGCTCTCTCTTCCCTTTTCTTTCACTAACATTTTCCCTAATGGTGATATACTGCTTGCTTGCTTGCTTGCTTGCTTGCTTGCTTGCTTGCTTGCTTGCTTGCTTGCTTGCTTGCTTGGCTTCCTTCCTTCCTTCCTTCCTTCCTTCCTTCCTTCCTTCCTTCCTTCCATCATTCCTCCCTCTTTTTTTCTTTTTCCTTCCTTCCTCTTTCTCTCTCTCTCTCTCTCTTTTATTCTTTCTTTCTGGTGCTGGTACTGGGGCTTGAACTTAGCTTCTTTGCTCAAGTCTGGCACTCTACCACTTGAACCATAGCTCCACTTCTGGCAGTGCTTACTAACATACTGTGATCCTCAGACCTCAGCCTCCTGACTAGCTACAATTACTGTCATGAGACACTGGAGTTTATACTCCTTCCTTCTCCTTCATATTCTTCCTCTTTTTTTGAGATACTATCTCATTACATAGCCAGGCGGGCCTCAAACTCCCAATCCTGCTACTTCTGCTTCCCAAGTGCTAAGATTGCAAAGCATATGCCACCATGCCTGGCTAGTGTTTGCTTCTGAAAGAATCCAAACTGGATGTTTCAAGGGAAATGAAGCAGAACCCATCAGTTCTCCTAAAAACCTGGGCTAGAACTGGCCCAAGAGCCACTTTGGCTAAACTCCATTATTAACTCAAATGACAAGTCACCTTTACTCAATGTGAGACAGAATTATCAGAACAGCATTAGGGATGGAAGTCACACCTTTGCATGTGCTAGACAAGAGCTTTACCACTAAGCTACATCCCCCTCCCAGCATGAATATTGATGTTCTCTTCAAAGACATATGTCATACCTCAAATTTAAAACTGTCTTTCTTGCTGGACGCTTACTTCTATAGTCCTAACTACTCAGGAGGCTGAGTTATGAGAATCACAGTTTGAAGCCAGGCTAGGCAATAAAATCTGTGAAATTCTTATCCCCAGTGAACCACCAAAAAACTGAAAGTGGAGTTGTGACTCAAGTGGTAGAGTGCTAGCCTTGAGCACAAAAGTTCAGGGACAGTGCTCAGGCCCTGAGTTCAAGCCTCAGGACTAGCACACGCACACGCACACACACACACACACACACACACACACACACACACACACACACATACACACACACACACACACACACACAAAGTTTCTCTTTAAAAAAAAATCTGTCATATGCAGGAAATATACTCATTTACGTAACTGTAACCCCTTTGTACATCACCTTTACAATAAAATAAAATAAAAATCCTGAAAACCACAAAAAAAAATTGGTAAGGGAATAGCCATCAAAAAAATTCTGTCAGGTGGGGCTGGGAAGGTGGCTCAGTGGTAGAGCGCTTGCCTTGCATGCCTGAGGCCCTGGGTTCAATTCCTCAGCACCACATAAGCAAAAAGAAAAAAGCCGGAAGTGGCGCTGTGGCTCAAGTGGTAGAGTGCTAGCCTTGAGCTGAAGAGCTGAGGGACTGCGCCCAGGCCCAGAGTTCAGGCCCCATGACCGGACCCAAAAAAAAAAAATTCTGTCAGATGTAGAGACCTTGGTCTTGAGCTCTAGAGGAAGAGTTTACTGTAGAAGTCAACGAGAGAGAGAGAGAGACAGAGACAGAGACAGAGACAGAGACAGAGACAGAGAGAGAGCACACTCTGGAAGATGCCACCTGTGTTCCTGTTGTGCAATAGCACTAAAAGTGAGAAGTCTGCAACTGCTACTGAGCTCTGCAAGTGGCTTCCTCCGTGAACTCTATGCGTTTCATTCACAGAGGCCATGCATCTGTCAGCTCAGACGATTGTGGCAGGATACACCATTTAGGACAGATTCAGACAAGCGCTGACTGATTTCCACTAATTTCACCTGTGAGCTCTTGTGGTAAAATTCTGTTGTCATTGTTTGTGTTTAATATAAACAGTAATCTGATCTAATTAACTAATTAGACAACATCACATTTGACGGTTGAAAAAATCAAACACATCTTTGTGTTTTCTTCAATATAAAAGCAAGGGAATAAGATTCAAAAGAGACTTTTTTCCTTTTTCTTTTCCTATATAGAGTGTCTCAGCAACAAATATTGCATTGTACTTACAGGACCTAGAAAGAGTGAAGGCTTTTCATTGAGAATTTAAAAAACGAGGCAGGAAAGGAAGCTATTACTAAAACACTAAGGTATCTGAAAGTTAAACCACAAGATCATCAGGTCCAACAAGTTAGAGGCACAGAATGAATTGGTGAAGTCCTACACCCCTGGGGCCTTAGCCTGAAACAGAATCTTTTGCATTTTAAGATGTCTAGGGCCGGGTGCCGGTGGCTCACGCCTGTAATCCTAGCTACTCAGGAGGCTGAGATCTGAGGATCATGGTTCAAAGCCAGGCCTGGCAGGAAAGTCCATGAGACTCTTGTCTCCAATAAACCACTAGAAAATCAGAAGTGGTGCTATGGCTCAAACGGTAGAGCACTTACCTTGAGCTGAAGAGCACAGGGACAGTGTCCAAGCTCAGAGTTCAAGCCCCATGACCGGAAAAAAATAAATAAATAAAAGATGTCTAGGGACTGGAAGTATGGCTCAAGTGGTAGAATGCCTGTCTAGCAAGATGAAGGCCCTGAGTTCAAACCCTAGTACTGAATTTCATTTACATAGACACCAAAAGAATGATTTCTTCCATTCAACATAATGGGTTTTTTTTTAAGATTAATCCATGCTAGTGCATAGGCCATATCTGATTTCTTTTTATTGCTTTGGTAGTATTCCATAGGCTAAATTGGTTATCCATTCTCCTGCTGATAGATATTTGAGTTCTTATGAAGAAAATTAGCAATGAACATTTTGTACAGGTTCTTCATTATCAAACATTTTTATGACTCATGAGAAAATATCCAGGCGTGAGATGTGCGGGTCCTGAAGTGCAGTGTATGCTTAACTTGATAATAAACGGTTATTAAAAAGTCTCCAAAGCCGTAACATTTTTACATTCCTACTGGAAATTCAAGAAAATCTCAGTTGTTCTACATCCTTTCTAACAGTTGTCATTGTCAGTTTAAAAAAACTCAGCAATAATAGTGCTATCTTAACCATTTCCACGGTGACTAATGATACTGAGCAGCATTACATTGCTTATTGGATATCCCTAAACCTTCTTTTGTGGAATGTCTGCTTTTAATACCTTCTTTGTATCATTTTTGCATCCTGTTTTATTGTGAGTTTTTGGGGGGTTTGGGTTCTTCTGGGGAGGTTGTTTGGGGGGGATTTTTTTGTGTTCTGTTTTTTGTTTATTTGGGTTTTGTGGGGTTTTGTGTGTTGGTTGTGTGTGTGTGTGTGTGTGTGTGTGTGTGTGTGTTGTTTGGTTTTATCAGTCATGGGGCTTGAACTCAGGGCCTGGGCACTGTTCCTGAGCTCTTTTGCTCAAGGCTAGCAGTCTACCACTTGAGCCACAGCTCCACTTCCAGTTTTCTGGTGATTAATTGGAGATAAGAGTCTCATGGACTTTTCTACCCGGGCTGACTTTGAAACTCAATCCTTAAATCTCAGCCTCCTGAGTAGCCACCAGTGCCCAGCCTTGTAGCCTGTTATATTCCTCCTTATGTAGTGGGGAGGGACAGTGAGACCATTCAGTCTGCAGTGAAAATGTAAAAGATTTTATTGAGCGAAAAGTGCTGACGTGCCAGGACCGCACCTGGAGTTGGGATCCCAGGAAACGCCCCGAGGGCCAGCCCACATGGGCTTTTAAGCATTTTGGGGCTAAGGCGGGGAAAGGGGGAGGCTGGGTGTTGGTTTTAGCCAATGATTATTACAAGAAATGTGCACCTTAAGTTTAAATTTCCCACCAAGGTTTTGCTGGTGGGAAGCAGGGGAATAGAATAAAGGGTGGTGATGGTTCCACTGGGTTAGGGCTCCCATTGCTCAGAAAACAGCAGAAGCAGAGTTACAATTACAGTTACTAGCTAAAGTAACAAGTTACCAGGGAAGTCTTATCCACAGCACACTTACATTTATATGTTAAAATCATTCATTATCCATTTTACACAATCCAAGTCAAATATCATATTCCAACTTTACGTCCTCCACCATATCACTGAAAGACAAAGTTATCCAACTTGCTGCCTAAAAGAGTTCTCAGATGAAACAGATCAATTTGAACAACATATTTATGCAAAAATACTGGCTCAATTTCACTTGTTTAAAAGCAAATATCCTTGCTCAAATAAATTGTTATAATCTTTCCAAAGTAAAATGATGACCCCAGTGTTTTATTTCAAATTTTGGGGTAGAAACAGTTTCACGCCAAACATGACAACTGGAGGATATGGTCTAGTATAAATAAACTATGTTTTAAAAAAACAATATATTTGATTTTGAATAAACTATTCCTGGAGGTATATTGCAAATCATAACAGATTCTAGTCTCACAAAGAAGCTGAGGTAATGTGTGTGTGTGTGTGTGTGTGTGTGTGTGTGTGTGTGTGTGTGTGTGTGTGTGTGTGTGTGTGTCTTTGCTGGTAGAGACATTAATTGGTAACTATGTGCTAGAAGGAATTTAATATAATGAATGTAATCATAAATGTGATACACAGTCCAATAGCCATCAGATATGCCTCATTCCATTGAAACTTGACCAAAAAATAATTTTTTCTTCTTCTATATCTACTGCATTATGGTCATATTCCCTACATTTTTTTCATTTTTGCCTCCTATGCTTATATTTGGGCTTTTATTTTCTGTGTTTATGAGTAGATGACAAAAATTCCTGTTTCATAAAAAGTAACTTGTTTTGTCTAGAGTGATTTAATCACAGATGGGGCTGTAGCTTAGTGTGTCAACACTTGCCTAACATGTCTGTGGTCCTAGGTTTGATCCCCAGAAACTGCCCTCCCCCACAAAAAATAAAGGAAGTATACAGAGTAGTTTAGTCATATTATAGTGAGTCACTTAGACCAGTGCTTCTTTAGCATTCAAGTCCATAGGAACCGCGTGAAGATCTTATTAAATTGCAAATTCTAATTCAATAGATCTGAGGGGCAGTACAAGATTTTGCGTGTGTGTGTGTGTGTGTGTGTGTGTGTGTGTGTGTGTGTGTGTGTTGAGATAGTCTCACTATGTAGCTCAGACTGGCCTTGAATTTGCAATCATCTTGCCTCAGCCTTCCAAATACTAGTGTTAAAAGTGCATACCATGGTTCCTGGCTTTTGTAACATTTGACCTTTATGGTAGAGTCTACATTTTTTTAATAAGCAGAGGATATACATTCTGCTTGTTCATGAATCTCACCTGAGTTGGAAAAGACTACAGTATATATTTTCCTCATGCTGACTAATATTCAAGTATAATTTGTCATTCCAATTATCTGGGCCCTGAGTTTTTTTTTTTGCTCAAGGATAGTACTCTATCACTCAAGCCACAGCTCTACTTCTGGCTTTTTGGTGGGTAATTGGAGTTAAGTATCTCACAGTTTTTGGCTGCCTGGGCTGCTGTGAGCCTCAGATGTGATCCTCCTCAGTGGCTAGGATGACAGGCATGAGCCACCCGATTCCTGGATTACATCGGCAGTTTTAAAAACTCCCAGGACAGTTCAAGATGTAGCCAAGGTGAAGAATCACTACTCTGTTTGTGCCTCAGTCTCCCTCATTTTAGTGATTATTAAAATACCTGGTTTGGGCTGGAAATGTGGCTTAGTGGTAGAGTGTTGTCTAGCATGCATAAAACCCTGGGTTTGATTCCTCAGTACCACATAACCAGAAAAAGCCAGAAGTGGCACTGTGACTCAAGTGGTGGAGTGCTAGCCTTGAGCAAAAGAAACTCAGGGACAGTGCCCAAGCCCTGAGTTCAAGCCCCAGGACTGGTAAACAGTAAATTAATTAATTAAATGCCTGGTTTATAGCTAGGATTACAGGCATGGGCTACCAGCATGTGGCTGTCATTCCAAAGTATTAATGATATAAATATTACATTATGACAGATGATGTACTTTACCTACCTAACTTCTATCTATTCATCTCCAACCCCCACAAACCTTCTGTTTGCTAGCAGGACTCCCAGTTCGTCTCAAGCAGCAATGCAATGTTAGCTATTGCGCTCCTGTTTGCTAACTATCCATATTCCCAACCTCTCTTTCATCCCCTAGTGACCATGAGACCCAAGACTGGCCAAGAAGATAGAAAGAAAAAAATTTTCCTAAGAGGTTTCTGGGAATGTCCTTCCTTTTCTACTAAAAGAGATTATGATATAAAAAATTCTCATTATCTCTCTAAATCAAATTAGATCTTAACAACCAAGCACTTCACTGACACTGGCTTGATGATAGTCTCCTAGTGCTGCTGTAACTAATTACCACACATCTGTGCCATAAGACAAGCGAAATCATTCCCTTACAAGCCTGGAAGGCAAAGTCTGAAATCAATGTGTTGCTGGGGTTGCTTCTCTCCTCGGGGAGGTAGGCAGAAATCCTTGGAATTCCTTGACTTGTTCATGCATCACTCCAATCCTTGCCTTCAACTTCATATGGACTTTTCTCTGTGTGTCTCTATGTGTCTTCTTCTTTTCTCTTTCTTAAGGCTCTGCCAGTCATTGGGTTTAGAGTTCATCCTAACCCAAATGATCTCATCTTGAGATTTTTCTCTTACTTACATCTACAGAGGCCTTTCCTTCAAATAAGTTCATATTTGGGACTTTCAGGCAGACATGGCTTTTAGAGGATCCCATTAAACCTAAAAGGCCTTAAGCTGCCTTTGCAAAGAGAAATCCTCCTTTAGCTCAGACTTGACTCCTGGACCACGTTAAATCCAGGACATTTAGAAAAGAGACTCGTTTCAGTCTACTACAGTCACTATTCAAGCTCTCATGTCTTCATAGAAGCAAAGAACTCTCCTGGTAGAGCTACTTTTTTTTTTTTTTTGAACTCTGGGCCTGGGCGCTATCCCTCAGCTCTTCAGCTCAAGGCTAGTGCTCTACCACTTGAGCCACAGTACCACTTCCGGCTTTTTTCTTATATGGTGCTGAGGAATCAAACCCAGGGCCTCATGCTTGCGAGGCAAGCATTCTACCACTGAGCCACCTTCCCAGTCTAGATCTACTTTTGTCATTGCCAAACTTATCTTTGGGAATCCTCACAGTGGCTCTTATGGCCACTTACACTATGATCTGTCCTCAAGTCCTCTGTGGCCTCTCAATGAGAAAAAAGAAAGTCTCCACTACTGCCATCTTTTAGTCTCTGGTTTTTTGTTTTTTTTTTTCAAAAAAAAGGTTTTTTAGAAATAAAATTTTGAGTTTAATAATTGACTTTATGAATGAACTGTTCCCTCTTCTTCAGAATCTTTATGGAATTAAATGACTCTGAGCACAAATGGAAGAATAATTCTATTTGTTTAAAAAAGTCCCGTTATTGATGGAAATTCATTAAGTAAGTTAGCAAGTAGCAACATTTAAGAATAAGACTTTACAACTAAAGACAGAATTTACTTCAGGAAATAGATGAAATCCTCTGGCAATTCTCTTCCTGTATCCTTGCAAAACCCATCATCATTCACTTCACAGACAAAGGTGAAGGCCAAGCACCTTTTGAGAGCATTGTCACCTCTGGAGATAATCCTTGCTCTGGCTGCTCTTACAGTATATTGTTTTAATTTAGAAACCAGTAAGAATTTTTTATATGATTTCCCTCCCCCCCCCACCATGATTACCAAACCAAGTATATTCAAGGACAAATTAAACACATAAATTAGAAATCAGTTGGGGACAGGGGCTTTGTTTTAGGATCTTGTGAATTTCATCTATTTAAAATAAGTAGCTCCCTAAAGACAAATGCAAGATCTTAAACATTCACACAGACAGAGTTGGGTACATGCCATTCATAGCACCAACTGACATCTGTTTAATTGAAAGTTAAACATTACAGGTAGCCATATGCATTTTGATAAAACCTTAAACCCATGATCTAACCACCCATATGGCCTAGACACATTTTCTTGGGGATAAGGTTTGCACACCAGAATAAAATTAAGGTGTTAAATTAAGGACAAAAAGATGAGATATTATATGCTGTTGTAACACTCCCTTACTTTTTATGGATTAGAATTACCTTTTCCTCAAATTAGTGATACTCATTTGTAGTGACCTAACTCCCTATCATCCATCATTTCTGTTACTATAAATTTTAAGTCCAAACATCCTGTTTATATAGTTTCAAATACTATTCATTCTACTCTTACCCTTTTGCTCACGGAGTACCTAGTATGTGTCAAAAGTCCAGAAAATCAGTTTCAAATCCTTCCATCATAGCTATAGTCTCTGTTCTTCCCAGCATATCTAGTGACAAGATTTGTGAGCATGGGAACGAATAAAAATATAGGACCCCTTGTTTAGAAATTAAGATTTTAACTGGGTCTCAGTGGCTCACACCTAGCTACTCAGGAAGATGTGATCTGAGAATCATGGCTCAAAACCAGCCCAGGGGGCCGGGAAGGTGGCTCAGTGGTAGAGCTCTTGCCTTGTATGCATCAGGCCCTGGGTTCGATTCCCCAGTACCGCATAAGCAAAAAGAAAAAAGCCGGAAGTGGCGCTGCGGCTCAAGTGGTAGAGCACTAGCCTTGAGCTGAAGAGCTGAGGGACAGCGCCCAGGCCCAGAGTTCAGGCCCCACGACCAGACCCAAAAAAAAAAAAACAAACCCAGCCCAGGCAGCAAAATCTGTGAGACTCTTGTCTCCAATTAACTACCAAAGAGCCAGAAATGGCGTGTGGCTGTCAAAATGATAGAGCACAAGCTTGAGCACAATCACTCAGGGACAGAGCCAAGGCTCTTAGTTCAGGCCCTAGGAATGACATAAAAATAAAAGTATTAAGATTTTGTGGTCTACCTGCCCTGCAACACAAACCAGCTCTGAACAATGTACTGAAAAAAAGTAAGAAAGAGACTACTGAATAAACTAAATTTTTGTCCAAGAAAATGTAGAGAGCAAAAGAAAAATGTCAAAAATAGATCGCTAACAGACACAGGCTCTCTGAGAGATCCTATTTCTAAATCTGAGTCCATTCAAAAATAAGTATATTTAAAAGTAAGAAGTAAGGTGAAAGTACCACAGACTCAGTTGGGGAGGTGGTTACCAACAGGAAGAGGAATGACAAATAAATATGGTTGAAGTAGTTTATTTGCATCTATGACAATAGAACAATGAGCCAAGAGCTGCTGGTTCACACCTGTAATCCTAGCTATTCAGAAAGCTGAGATCTGAAGACCACAGTTCAAAACCAGGCTGGGCAGACTTACAGACAAAAGTCTGCGAGACTCTTACTCCAATAAACTACTCAGAAAAAGCTGGACATGGACCTGTGGCTAAAGTGGTAGAGTGCTCACCTTGAGCTGAAGAGCTCAGAGACAGCACCCAGGCCCAGAGTTCAGGCCCCACAACCGACAAAAAAAAAAGAAAGAAAGAAAGAAGAAGAAAAGGACGTCAGAGCATTAAACCAAGCAGTGAGTACTAGACAACTACACGGATCACTCGCCTTTGAAGCCAGCTCTGCTCTCCAATCCCAGGGAGGCCAACTGTCCCTTCTGAGTTTGGCTAAACCACCACAAGTCTACCATCTCCTGCTTGTCACTCTGGGAAAATGAACAAAACAAAGGAACTCTCATCTCTTTTGTAGCCTAAAGATTGGAATATACAATGTAGGGCCTGACTAGCTAAAAAGAAAGCAAAGAAGGTCTGGGAAGGTGGCTCAGTGGTAGAGCGCTTGCCTTGCATGCATGAGGCCCTGGGTTCGATTCCTCAGCACCACATAAGCAAAAAGAAAAAAGCCGGAAGTGGCACTGTGGCTCAAGTGGTAAAGCGCTAGCCTTGAGCTGAAGAGCTGAGGGACAGCACCCAGGCCCAGAGTTCGAGCCCCACGACCGGACCCCAAAAAAAAAAAAAGAAGAAAAGGTTGTCTTTCTAGTTATATTTCTGATGAGTTCATAATATAAAAAGTAGATAATTTGCCAATAATGTACTCTGTTACAAAAGAGCTGGTTTTTAAAAAGGTCACCCTCACCAGGCATGGTGGGTCATACATGTAGTCCCAGCTACTTGGAAGGTGAAGATAGGTAGGAACATAGTTTAAGGTCAGGTTGAGCAAAAAAAAAAAAGTAAGTGTGCTCCAATCTCAACAAACAGGAAAGGTTAGGCATGATGATTACACTTTCAATCCCAACCATACAGGAAGTATAAGAAGCAGGATCAAAGTCCAGACAAGCCTGAGCAAAAATATGAGGGCTTGACTCAAAAATAACCAAAGGAGCAAGCACAAACTTGCAAGTAAATAAATAACCCAAGCAAAAAAGGGCTTTAAAATGTTTAAAGACAAGAGAAGTGGTTTAAGTGGTAGAGCACCTGCCACCTAGTAAGTACAAGGCCCTGAGCTCAAACCCTGTATCCTGGAAAACATCAGGATATTTCTAGAAGATTTAAAAAAAAAGAACAAAAATAAACACTAAACTACTATCACATTACCTTTTCTTTTTAATCCAATTTAAATGGCATTTTTAAGCTGTCATGTGTTCTTTTTGATCAGTTTTGGGGCTTAAACTAAGGGGCCTGGGTGCTGTCCCTGAACTATCTAGTTCAAGGCTAGGGTTCTACCATTTGAGTCACAGCTCCACTTCCAGTTTTTGAGAGGTTAATTGGAGATAAAAGACTCATGGAAACTTTTCTGCCCGGGCTGGCTTCAAATCATGATCCTCAGATCTTAGCCTCCTGAGTAGCTTGAATTGCAGGTATGAGCCATTGAGGCGCGGCTGTCATATATTCTATGGAATGGGGAAGCTACTGACCAAATTCTTCTGGCTTATTTTTAAAAGCTGTCACGAAAGAAAATGTTAGCTCTGCAAAACCAACCACGAGCTGACATACAAAAAGAAATGAGAACTAAGCAATTTAGGGTGTTAAAAATAGAAATTATAACTATGAACACTATCATCCACTTCCTGAGTTTTCATATTCTTTTTTTTTCATAAACACAAAATGAAAAACATTTAGACTCTTAAAATTTTTTTAGATAGTTGATTTTCTGATTTCTTATAATTCTTTTGTGTGTATATGTGTCAGTATTGGGGCTTGAACTCAGGGCTACATGCTCTTGCTGGGCTTTTTCACTCAAAGTTAGCACTCTATCAAATATCTATGCCTCCAGTTCATGAATTACTATAACTCTTAATGGGTGTCCATTCTAAAAGACATTGACAAGATTTTCATTTATCCACCTAATGTGTAATTCCTGCCTTTAATATGTCAGGCTGAGGTCTGTGTCTGGTAGAACTACACAGTTCTACATTTCTGTTGTCAGTGTTACTTACACTGAAAATTTGTGGTGGTATTTTTAGGATTTCAAGTCTGCAGTCTTACAAAGGAAGTAAAACAAAGCATATGTGATTTGGAATATTTTTTTGTCAGTCACGAGGCTTAAACTTAAGGCCTGGACACTGTCTCTGAGCTCTTTTGCTCAAGGCTAGAGCTCTACCACTTCGAGCAACAGCTTCACTTCTGGTTTTCTGGTGATTGATTGGAGAGTCTCACAGACTTTCTTGCCCAGGCTAGCTTTGAACTGCGATCTTCAGACCTCAGCCCCCTGAATAGTTAGACTTATAGGCATGAGCCACTAGCACCCAGCTTGGAAATATCTGTGTTAGTCACTTCATACACACAATCCTATAATTATGTATAACCCACCGAAATTAAAGGAAACTTTTTTTAGGGAAAGGGGGAAAGGAAGCATGATAGAGGGGGGGAGCTTGATTGTAATATAGTGTGGAGATGAAATTCCCCCCCCATATAACATATAGGTTAATAACGTGGGGGGGTGGGGCGTGTCAGGGGGGTGCCAGACTGGGGCTTGAACTCAAAGCCTGGGCGTTATCCCTGAGCTTTTTTGCTCAACACTAGTGCTCTACCACTTGAGCCATACCTCCACTTTCAGCTTTCAAGAATGGTTAATTGGAGATAAGAATCTCATAAACTTTGTTGTCAAGGCTGGCTTCAAACCACAATCCTCAGATCTCAGCCTCCTGAGTATGTAGGATTACTGGCATGAGCTATGGGGACCTGGCTGTGAGTTATTTCTTAAAATATATTCATACAATCCACACAATAGCTGCTTACAATTGTTTTCTATACGGGAAGTAGCTAGAAATAGCTATCTGTTTGAAACTTGTGTTTGCACAGCAATTCACAAATATTGAGAAAATGCCAGTGGTCCAGTTTGAAGACTGGAACTCTCTGCACAAAGATTATTGTCGAGTGGACTGAAGTCTCCCAAGCTGCTCATTGCCAGGGAATCTGCAGGCCGGTATTGTCTAATTTGCATATATGTATTCTAAGCCTTAAATATGTTAAGAAATTTACTCGAGTCCCACAGACACATAAACACCAGAGAATGTGTATAGACTCTGGGACATGGTAGGTGACATCCTTAGTTCATAGAACAAAATATCAAATAAAGTAGCAAGTGATGATAAAATACCATTACTCTAAGATGCACTATGAAAGGCCCCTGTGCGAGTCCCAGGGTGAATCTAAAAGTAGACAAGCCTCCCCAGCCTGTTTCAATCTCCATCCAGCACCTGCATTACCTAGGTAACTGGCACACCTGGACGCAGTTGCCTTCCTCTTTTCTGAGGTCACCTTCTTGGATGCCCTTATCATGCTTCCTCCAGGTGGTGGGAGGTTCTCAGGCTCTGGGATCACATCTGCATCCAGCATGGTCACACATTTCCCCCCACCTACCCTCTTCCTTACTTAAACCTGGGTGGCCAGGGACTGGCCTCTTTTTCCTCCTGCATCTCCATCCTGCTCTGGGGGCCCACGGTTAGGAATAAACTTCCCTTTTCTGCCTGAAGACCTCGTGGTAGTCTCTTTTTGGCAAACCTAATTAAGATCTAACAATTACAAGATTTTTTGGGGGGGAGGGGGTCGGCTGTGGGGCCTGAATGCTGTCCCTCAGCTCTTCAGCTTAAGGCTAGTGCTCTACCACTTGCTCCACAACCCACTTCCGGTTTTCTGGTGGTTTACTGGAGATAAGAGTCTCACGGACTTTCCTGCCCAGGCTGGCTTTGAACTGCGATCCTCAGATCTCAGCCTCCTGAGTAGCTAGGATTACAGGCATGTGCCACCAGCACCCAGCACAAGATGCTTCTTATATAGTGTATATCAAATCAGCTACTTCCCACATCTCCATTATCACCATTCCAACCAAAGCGTATCTGCAAATCACTTGCACTACCACAGAGCCTAGAACCGCCTTCCTGGTCCCATCTGATCTCCTTGGCAGTCTTCTTTTCAGTCATTTAGCAGAAAATAAACTTGCTGAGGTGACTCCAGTCAGCCTCCATGCACACATTGTCTCCATCATCCCTGAGCGGGGGAGGGGAATTTAAGCCAAGTTAACCCATTTTGGACTTAGACCTTGCCCATTCCTGGGTGGAAAATCAGGCTGAGCATTGACTCAGCCACATTAGACTCTTCCTCGTTGTTGGCAGGACCTCAATTTTAAGATGGAGGGGGGGAAACCTTTCTTTTGTTTGTTCATCTCATAAATCTTGAGTATCTGCTAAGAGACAGGACAGTGAAGAAGACACAAATGATCCTCATATTCAGACACTTACATTCTAGAGAAGTATCTTGGTAAAAGTAAATAAACAAAGAGAAAATTCACAGTGTGATAAGCACTAGGAAGAAAACGAGAGGAAACCAACTTAGACTGAGTGGTTGACAAAGGCCTCTCTGGGAAAGTGGCAGCTAAGATGAGATTTGAAGAGAAAGGAAGGGGGGAGGTGGGCGGCAAGGGGCGCGGTGTCTAGAAGGACTGAAAAAAACACACAAAAACTTCCAAGTAGAATAAAAAATTGACAAGTTCAGTGAACTGAAAGAAGACCTCAAGATGTTGCTACACAGTGAGCAAGAGGAAGTTTGACATGAAATGTGTCTAAGAATAAAGGAACTGGTAAATCAAGTGAGACTTTAGGAACCCTGGTAAGGAGTTGGCATTTTATAAATGGGAAAAGGGAAAGCACTGAAAGTAAAGGAGGAAACCCTGCATCGAGGCTCAGTCTGTAATCCTAGCTACTCAAGAGACTGCAGAAAAGTCCATGACACTCATCTCTAATTTATTGAGTAAAGCACGAACCTTGAGTGAAAAGGCCAAGTGAGAGTAAGAGACCCTTAGTTCAAGCCAGGAGAAAGTGGGGGGGGGGGCTGACAGACAGAGACAGAGAGACAGAGACAGAGAGAGACAGAGAGAGGGGGGAGAGAGAGAGGTTGCTTACAGATTGAATGTAAAAGGTAGTATCAATTGCCTTTACTGGGAATGCCCAAGATAAAGGCTGTGCACAGTACTTAAAGATTCTGCGCTGCACAGGTTCAGTTGGAGATGAGCTTAGTCCTCTAGACTCTGAATAAGGCAAACACAAGATGGTTCTCTTTGTTTACATTTTGCCAGTGCTGTGGCTTGAACTCAGGGCCTGGGCACTGTCCCTGAGCTTCTTTTACTCAAGGCTAGCACTCTACCACTTGAGCCACAGTGCCACTTGCAGCTTTTCCTGTGTATGTGGTACTGAGGAATCAAACCCAGTGGCTTCATGCATGCTAGGCAAGAACTATACCACTAAGCCATCTTCCCAGCCCACAAGATGGTTCTTATGAAAATAAGTATAATCTAAGCTGTGTGTCAGTGGCTCATGCCTATAATTCTAGCTCCTCAAGAAACTGAAATTTGAGGATCATGATTCAAAGCCAGCCCAGGCAGAAAAGTCCATGAGATTTTATATCCAATTACCCAGCAAAAAAGCTGGACTGAAGGCAGGGCCTAAGTGGCTGAGCAACAGCTATGAGCAAAAAAAAAAGCTGAGTGAGAATGTGAGACCTTGAATTCCAAAGGGTGAGTGGGAAATTGAGATCCTGTGTTCAAGCCCCAGTACCAACACACACACACACACACACACACACACACACACACACACACACACACACACACACACACGCACACGCACACGCACACACGACATACAAATATGTGATCTAGATTGAGACAACAACAAATTGAGAACTAACAGAGGCAGGGAAGGAAGGGTATTTATAAAAAGACCTTCCAAAAATAAAATCACCCAGAACTATTTTATTTCTTAAAGAATGTATTTGGAACTTTCAAATAATAGTACTAACTATAAGGTAGTCAAAAGATTGTTGCTCTCATAAAAGGTGAGTGGACAGAGTAGAAACTTATCCAAAACTATACAGGTAACAGACAAGTTAGAATTATATAAATTTCAATCAATTATGATCAATGTAGGGAAAGATTACATTACTTCTCTGTGATCTTGTCTCCAGCCTTCACAATGCTCTAGCCTATGATGTTAGTGTGGAATTCTGCAAATATTTATGCTTTATCAGCTGCTCCCTCTCAGATTCTGCCAGTAGAGGGCGCTAGAGAGTGAGAGTAAAAATTTGGAGAAAGACTTGTTCTTCCTAACCTGCTTTCCATACTTTGGCAGACATTGTTCCTTCCCTGAGTGGGCAGCACCCCTTCCTCAGGTCTGAAATTCAGGTACCCCTCCTCTCCAAGTTCCTAAAGTTTTATTAAGAGTAGAGAGCACAAAAGGGAATGACCTGAAAGGCAAGGCTGGAAAGACAGACCAAGTCATAAAGGGCCTTGTGGAGTGTGTTGAAGAGTTTTGCTCTCACTTGAAGCTACAGTGATCAAGACCATGGGATAAGGACAGAAACCGAAAACAATGGTATCACAGGAAAATAAAACAAACTATGTTGGGGGCAGGAACTAGGAAGAAGGTGAAGACCAACAGCTAAGATGAATGTGATTGAACACGATTCAAATACTTTATATACACGTATGAAAATGGCACAATGATACTGTTTTAAGAAGTGGGTAGTGAGCCAGGTGCTGGTGGCTCACACCTGCAAGCCTAGCTAGTCAAGAGGAGGCTGAGATCTGAGGATCACAGTTCGAAGCCAGCCTGAGCAGGAAAGTCTGTGAGATTCTTATCTCCAATTAACTGGCAAAAAAGCAGGAAATGGAGCTGTGTCTCAAATGGTAGAGCACTAGCCTTGGACAAAAATGCTCAAGGACACCCAAACTCTGAGTTCAAGTCCCAGGACTGGCACAAAATAAAACAACAAGGTAGAGGGGAATGAAGAAGAGAAATGGAAGGGGTGAGTTTGATGGAGACATATTGTATGTATGTATGTGTATTTATGTGCACATGTATAGAAATCACAGTGGACACTACTGCAACTGATATATACTAATAGAAATATGTTTGAGGGGCAAACAGAAAATAGTTGGAACTTCAGAAAAAAATAGGAAATATTTTGCCACCTCTATACAAATATATGCATCTGCTGCTGAAAAAAAAAAAAAAAGAAACCAATGAAACAGAATTGAGATTCCAAAAATAAATCCACACATCTGTGTCAAATTGATTTCTTTTTGGAGACAAAGTCTATAAGTTCCAGGTTGGCCTGGAACTCACTATGTAGTCCAAGTTGAACTCAAACTCATCAATCCTGCTTCCTCAGCTTTCTTTTTTTTTTTGGGGGGGGGGTCCGGTTTTGGGGCCTGAACTCTGGGCCTGGGCGCTGTCCCTCAGCTCTTCAGCTCAAGGCTAGTGCTCTACCACTTGAATCACAGCGCCACTTTCGCTTTTTGCTTTTTGCTTTTGTGGTGCTGAGGAATTGAACCCAGGGCCTCAGGCATGCCAGGCAAGTGTTCTACCACTGAGCCACCTTCCCAGCCCCTTCCTCAGCTTTCTGAGTGCTAAGATTGCAGATGTGCACCACCATGCCCAGCTGCCAATTAATATCTGACTAGGATACCAAGTCTATTAATGGGGCAAAGAAGAGTCTGTACAATAAATGGTATTGAGACAACTAAATATATGCTTATAAAATAATGAATAATGAATTTTGAATTTGAGAAGAGTTGGGTTTTGTTGATCACATCACCTTCCCAAGATGCTGCATTCCTAGTCTGAGTTGTACTCTAAGTCATCTCTGGTGTGTGTGTGTGTGTGTGTGTGTGTGTGTGTGTGTGTGTGTGTGTGTGTGTGTGTGTGTGTGTGTGTGTGTGTGTGTGTGTGTATGCATGTTTGCACATGCACCAGTACTGGGACTTGAACTCAGGGCCTGGGTAGTATCCCTTCACTTTTTGCTCAGGCTAGCACTCTACCACTGGAACTAAACTTCTGCTTCCAACTTTTTGCTGCTTAATTGGAGATAATAGTCTCATGGACATTCCTGTCCAGGATAGCTTTAAACCATGATTCTCAGATCTTAGCCTCTAGAATAGCTAGGGTTACAGATGTGAGCCATCAACACCTTTCGGTATCTCTGTTCTTCATTACCATTCTCAATAATTTCAATCAATGAAGTTAGATCATAATTCTTCTCAAAAGTAGCACTGAAAAATTCATTGACCATCTTTGGTGAATATTAGGGAAACAAAAGCTGGTATATAAAATGAAAAATAATAATCATATCTCCAGCAGTCCTTAATCATACTGCAATAACATGACAATCCAAAATAGAAAAGGTCTCTAGACCAGTTCTCCTTGACTATATGTTAGAATCCTCTAAAATCTCTTTAAAGTTCTTGTGGCACACTGAAGCCTATGAAGTCTAAATATGGGGGAAGGACCCCACCTATCAGCAATTTGAACCATTCGATAATAGATTCTAATGTGAGCCAAGGTTTGGAGTCAACAGACTATTACTGTATTCAAATTCCTAAACTAACTTCTTGTGCTGTAAACACACATAAAATGCATGCCTGTGGGTGGACGTATTTCAGTTATTAATAACATGTTCTTCTTACATAAAGCTATTTTTCCTTGAACATTTCTCTCTGTTCAGGCAATTAAAGATAAACCGGATGGTTAGTCATTTGAACTTATAACTGTTTGTTCCTTATTAATTGCCCGCTCCAACAGAGCCAGTGGACTTAAGATGCAAATGGGAACTGGAAGTTCAAAGCAATCAAAAAGTAAATGATTTACCTCCCTCCTTGTTGTTGCAGAAAGATGACTATTTGATAACCCTTTGTTTATGTGGAAGGCAAAGGAGATATCTGACAAGATCGGGCAGGTTCTCTGGTGGTATGGCCTTAGACAACAAAGGAGACATCTGTTTTAAAGAAGGATTCCAATCTCTACTTTCTTCATCTAGAAGGGAATTTCAGCCATTTGTTTTTTGAAAAAGATGTGCCTGTTTCACTTTTTTAAGTGTCTCCCTATGTAGTGTAGACTGGCCTTAAACTCTTGATTCTCCCATCCCAGCCTCTCAAGTGCTGGGATAACAGAAAAATACCACCACATCCAGATTTTGTTTTGGACATGATGGAGATTAAATTCAGAGCCTTGTGCATTCTGAACAAGCACTATACCACTGAGCTACACCCCTAACCTGAAAAAGGGGGTGGTGGTTGTTGTTTGACAGTACTGAGATTTATCTTACCCTTGCTAGACAGGTATTCTAACACTTAAGCCACACCTCAACCTTTTTTTGCTTTAGTGACTTTTCAAATAGGATCTCTGTTTTTACCTTCAGCTGGCCTCAGACCACTATCCTCCTACCTATGTCCTCCTAAGTAGCAGTGGTCACAGTTATATGCCAACCATACCCACCTTATTGACTGAGATGGAGTCTTGATAACTTTCTCCAGGCCAGCCTTAGCCAACAATCCTAATCCTACTGACCTCTCCCTCCTGAGTAATTGGGGTTACACATGTAAGCCACTGTGGCTGAAAAACGTCTAATTGTGAAATCCTTTCGAAATTCAGAAAGTTTGCAAAAATAGCATAAAATTGTCCATATATCCCCATTCACCTAAATTGGATCATTAAATTTTGGCCATATTGGCTTTATCACTACACAGACAGAAAGATGTAGACAGCTATAAATAGATGGTGCTAATCCATAAGGAAGTAAGTACTGGCTAAATACTTCAGAGTACACATCCCAAGAACATCCCTTCACATAACCACAGTACAATCATAAGACTCAAGAAATTCAGTGTTCACATAATACTGAAAAAAATCAGTGTTGGCATTATCCAAGCTATAGTTCATATTCAAATTGTCCCAATAATGCCCTTTCTATAACTTTTTCAAACCCAAGAGTACACATGACATTTAGCTCATATCTCTTCAATCTCCTTTCAACTAAAACAGTCCCTCCGCCTCCTTCGGGCCTTGTTTCTTTGTTTGAGAGAAGGTCTCTCCCTGTAGCCCAGACCTGCATGTAACTGTCCTGACTCAGCCTCCTTAGCACTGGGATTATAGACATGTACCTCACACCTGAACTTCTTGGCCTTCTTCAGTATTGACAGTGGTGATGAACACAGGCAAGTTATGCTAGGAAAGGACCCTCAATATGGATTTGTATGAGCTTTTCTCATAATTAGATTTAATTATGCATTTTTATGGGGATAGACACAAGAAACCTTGCATCATGTTTGGGTGCCACACCAGGAGGTTCGTGCCATTTGTAGGGATCTGCAGGATCAGGACTAGGCTGAAGAGAATGAAGTGCTTCAGGACATCTGAGCATAGTCCAAGCCCTAATAGGGATCTGCTAGTGTCCCTTTCTAAAATTGCATAAGCAGGGGCTGGGAAGGTAGCTCAGTGGTAGAGGGCTTGCCTTGCATGCCTGAGGCCCTGGGTTCGATTCCTCAGCACCACGTAAGCAAAAAAAAGCCAGAAATGGAGCTGTGGCTCAAGTGGTAAAGCGCCAGCCTTGAGCTGAAGAGCTGAGGGACAGCGCCCAGGCCCAGAGTTCAGGCCCCACGACTGGACACAAAAATAAAATAAAATAAAATTGCATAAGCAATTCACCTACCATCACTTACCAGGTTGAGAAGGAAATCTTGCAAAGATAAAATTATGCTATCTAATTTTAGAAAGAAAATTCAAATCACACTACGGCATCAACTTTAATCTAAATGAAAGGAAGAGGGGGAAAAGAAGAGGAAACAAGAAGAGTAAATCTGGTAGCTGGAGATCAAAAGAACAAAAGCCAAGGAAGCAGGAAAAGGCAGAATATGTCGAGCAAAAAGTCCTTGGTGCTTGGAGCACAGGATGCTGGCCAGGGCCTTCTTACTGGTCCCCTTTATTCCTGCTTCATCTCCACATAGAATCCCAAGCAATCCTGCATCAAAATACCACTATGCACCCAAGTTGGTTGAACTCGCCTGTAATCCTAGCTACCTAGGGGACCAAGGCAGGAAGATCCTGAGACAGAAGCCAGCCTGGGTAACATAGTCAGACCCTATCTCAAATCACTCCTCAAGAGTGGTACCCTACCCCTTGAGCCATACCTCCACTTCAGGCTTTTTGCTGGTTAGTTGGGAGATAAGAGTCTCACAGACTTTTCTGCCCAGGCTGATTTTGAAATGCAACCCTCAGAGCTCAGCATCCTGAATAGCTAGGGTTATAAGCATTAACCACTAGTGTCTAGCTCAAAACATTTTTTTTTGGCTGATTGTGGGGCCTGAACTCTGGGCCTGGGCGCTGTCCCTCAGCTCTTCAGCTCAAGGCTAGCGCTCTACCACTTGAGCCACAGCGCCACTTCTGGCTTTTTCTGCTTATGTGGTACTGAGGAATCCAACCCAGGGCCTCATGCATACAAGGCAATCACTCTACCGCTGAGCCACCTTTCCAGCCTCAAAACAATTTTTGTGCCAGTCCTGGGGCTGAAACTGAGGGACTGGTTATTGTGCCTGAAGGATAGTGTTCTACCAATTGAGCCACAGCTCCACTTCTAGCTTTTTGTTGTTAACTGGAAATAAGAGTCTCAAAGACCTACCTGCCAGAGCTGGCTTCAAACCCTGATCCTTAGATCTCAACCTCCTGAGTAGCTAGAATTATAGGCATGAACTACTATGCCAGGCTATCAAAATATTGTCTTTCTCAAAATATATTTTTTTCTTTTATTTATTTATTTAGTTTGTCAGTCATGGGACCTGAACTCTGGGCTTGGGGCACTGTCCCTCAGCTCTTCAGCTAAAGGCTAGTGCTCTACCACTTGAACCACAGTGCCACTTCTGGCTCTTTCTGCTTATGTGGTTCTGAGGAATCGAACCCAGGGCCTCATGCATACAAGGCAAGCACTCTACCACGGAGCCACCTTCCCAGCCAGAAACATATATTTTTAAAGGTGTGGAAGATATAGCTCAATGGCAAAGCACTTGCCTAACCTGCAGAAGACCCTGGTTTAGTCCCCAGTACAGTAAAAATAAAACTGAGAATAAAAAAAGTCTTTATGCAGCCATGGCCCATTAAACACAATGAAGGATATGGTTCTTAGAGCTCTGTATGAGAGACCCCACCTACCTTTGCGACCTTGCCCCCCACCAAATTCACCCAACTGCTCTGCTCCCATCCTGTGAGAACAAAGCAAGCTCTCCCACTTGTCTAGCCTTGCCTTTGGTACTTCGTTCCACTTCACTGGGCCTGGAACATGGTGTCTCAGATAGCCTTGTGGGCCCCTCCCTCCCTCCTCAAAGTGAGGCCTTGTCTGAGCATCCATGAAAATTCCTTGGAGTCTTTAGCTCCCATTTTCTGCATGGGGAGCATGAAATGTTTCTCTTTCTCCATCCTTTAACCTTGTTATACAGTAAAAGAAATATGCTAAAACTTTCAAAGAAGGAAGAAAAGAACTAAGGGAGGAAGAGAGGGAGGGAGGGAGGGAGGAAGGAAGGAAGAAAAGAGGGAGGGAGAGAAGGAAGGAAGGAAAGAAGGGAGGAGGGAAGGAAGGAAGGAAGGAAAGAAAGAGAGAAGGAAGAAAGAAGGGAGGGAGGGAGGGAGGGAGGGAGGGAGGGAAGAAGGGAGGGAGGGAGGAAAGGAGGAAGGTAGTTAGGTAAGTCAGTCCTTTGTCTCCCTTGTACTCATTTTTCTCTTGCTTTCTCACTTCCTTTGCTCCAAGGCCCTTCCAAACAAATATCTGCCATGCAAATAGGCATCTTTATTTTGTCTGCATCACCCTACTAGAATCCAAGAGCCATAAGCTGGGCATTTCCATACAAGTGATGGATCTCCAGTGCCTAGGAGAGGCCTGGCTGGGGGAAGGCGGAAGGGAGAGTGAGGGGGGGGAGAGAAAGGGAGGTCATATAAGGTTGAAACTGAATTCTATTATTCTATTGCCTGTCTTGATGAGGATAATTTGCCACAAAGCAACTGAGATTTCAGGAAAGGTCCCAGCAACATGTCCTCCCAGCCAGACACTTAAATTGAAAAAGTGAAAGGCTTAGGCTATGATGGCCTAAAATATTTTTTCTCTCCATTCCAACTCCGCATTCATTGCACCTCATGTGGTAGCTTTGTATTGCATCAATTTAGCCAGGCCAAACTGCTTCCCAGAATTCTCTTCCATGTCTGGCTCTAGATTAGCGCTAGCACCAAGAGACATTCTGGAGGTGATGTTTAAGGCTGTTGTACACCACTATTTTGAAACTCTGAAGGTTAGACTCAGGGACCAGGCACTGTGGCAGATGGCACACAGTACCTCTGATCTGAACACTCCCTTAGGTGGCACTGGGTTCAATTCCTCAGTACCACATACACAGAAAAAGTCAAAAGTGGTGCTGTGGCTCAAGTGGTAGAGCACTAGCCTTGAGCAAAAGAAGCTCAGAGACAGTACCCAGGCCCTGAGTTCAAGCCCTAGCACTGGCACAAAAAAATGAAAAGAAAATAAAAGAAAGAAACACCACTTTTCCTATAAAATCTAGCGCTGTAGATATGTGCAGGTTGGTATGGTAGACCTCAGCCACATGTGACTATTTAGGTTTATAATGAAATTAATTAAAATGGAAACTCTTTCCTCATTTGCATTAGCCACATTTCATCGGTTTGATATCCACATGTGGCTAGTGGTTGAAATGCCAGACAACATACACAATATTTCCATCATTATAGAAATGTCCATGGGACAACGCTGCTCCACACTAACCAGAGTATAACACTGTCCATTCTGTTTAAACTCAAGTGAAGATGTCTCAAGCTGACCGAATGTATTTGTGCTCCCTCCTGTGGCTAGAGGTGGGAATTGGTCTGCATTTTCTGAAGCAGGACTTTTATAAAAGGGATAGTTTAGCAATCTTTAACAATCTGACCTCGAGAAAGAAAGCATTATATAGTGTATGCATGCTGAATGCTCTAGGGGCCTCTGAAGGAACATTTTCAAGGTTTGATCGTGTAATCATATTCGAGCTAAATCTTACGTTTTCTTTACTACTTATACTAGTAAGCTAAAAACAATCCGTTTAAACAAAGGACATTGATGAAATGTGGAGAAAGAAGGATTATTTGAGAGTGACCAAGGCGCTCACTCGGTGGTATCTGGCCACAAACAAGCTGGAACTTGAGGCTGTCCCTGTTGGGAGTAACAAGGCTAAAGTAAAACTCCACTTCCTGCTGGATGAAGGGGACTTCTGTTTCTGGGTCCCAGCCACCTGGCCTGCCCCTGGCACTCCCTTTCATAGCCAGCATTTAACCTCAGCCCGCCTCAGCGTCTGAACTCAAAACAGTTTATGTGTCACCTCTCCAGCCCCCAAGGCTATTCTTGCGCTTGCGCGGTAAACATGGAGTGCGGTGGTGTGGGGTGGAGCTTCCCTAGGAGGGATCTGCCACTGTTCTCGGGGATGCTGGGAGTCTGGGCCGCCACTGACCTCTCTGCCTGGGGTTTCAGCTTCATCAAAGATCCCTTAATGCTGGGGATGGGGCAGGGAATGGAAACCTCAATGTAAAGCTTTTACTGAAAATATCTAAATATTATTTCTCTCTCTGTCTCTCCCTCACACACACAGGCACACACACAAATCTGAAATACAAAGAAAATAAACACTCATAATCCTGTCGCCCAGTGAGAATCACTTAACTAAATATAATATCGTATTACACTTAGTGGTTACACACACAGACACACAGACAGACACACACACACACATTCATTTAGCTTCAAGGCTGGAAGTAAATCAATGCACTAAGGCCAAACACAGAGGCCTCCTGGGGTCTGGCCTTGGGGTCAGGTGCAGCTTCCGGGTCCCTCCCCCACATGGAGCATGCTCAGTGCCACAGTTGCTGTAAAACTGATGCTGAGACCCCCTCCCCCTAGATTGAGCAGCTACGTGTGTACTATACTTGGTACATTGTCTCTGTCTGGGAAAAAGTGCCAAGTCACATCCCTCCTAGTACAGCTGCAATTCATCAATCAGGGGTTTCACAACGAATGTTTTTGGAAACCAGGTACAAGCTGAACCGCTAAACATTCCAAATTTATCTGAGCTCAGTACATTCCGGGGAGTGGATACAGTGTTGCTTTTTTTTTTTTTTAGCTTTACTGAGCTGTAATTCACATTCTACACAATTCACCCATTTAAAGTGTACTAGTGACTAGTTTTTAGTATATTTACAATCTAATTTTAGAACCATTTCATTCCCCCTAAAAAGAACCTGAACAAATCAGCAACAGTCACTGCTATTCTCCATGAAATCTCCCAGCCCTAGGCAATCACTGTCTATGGATTTGCCTATTCTGGCTATTTCTTGCATCTGGCTTCTTTTAATGTAGTACAGTATGTGTATGTGTGCATGTGTGTGTGCATGTGTGTGTTGGTACTGATGCTTGACTCAGTGCCTGGATGCTATCTCTTAGCTTTTTTGCTCAAGGTTGATGCTCTACCACTTAAGCCACAGATCCACTTCTAGCTTTTTGCTGGTTAAGAGATAAGAGTCATGGAGTTGGGGCTGGGGAGGTGGCTCAGTAGTAGAGTGCTTGCCTTACATGCATGAGGCCCTGGGTTTGATTCCTCAGAACCACATAAGCAGAAAAAGCAGGAAGTGGTGTTGTGGCTCAAGTGGTAGAGCGCTAACCTTGAGCTGAAGAGCAGAGGGACAGCACCCAGGCCCAAGTTCAGGCTCCAGGACTGGCAAAAAAAAAAAAAGAGTCATGGACTTCCCTGCCCTGCCTGGCTCCAGACTTCCAGCCTCAGATCTCAGCCTCCTGAATAGCTAAGATTGCAAGTGTGAGCCACTGGTACCTAGCTCAGTGTAAATTATTAATGATGTGACATAGATTGATACTTTATTTTTATTGCAAAATAACACTGCATTGTGTGGTATACTTCATTTTATATCTGTATTAATTGATGGACACCTGAATTGTTCATACTTCTTAGCTCTTAAAAACACTGCTAGTATAAGCATTTATATATGACTTTTTCTGTGAACTTTTTCTGTTCTCATTTCTCATGGGAAAATACTACCAAAGAATAGAACTGTAGATTTATAAAATAATTCCAAATCTTAACTTTTTGAGGAACTGATAAAGTGTTTGCCAAATTTTCCAGCCTCATTTTACATTCCCACAACAGTGTGTGAGGGTTCTTTGTTTCTTCTTATCCTCACTAATACTTTTTATTCTTTTAGTTTTTTGAGGTTTCTTTTTTTTTGATAGGGTCGATATGGATCATGATCGCCTTGCCTCTTCCTCCCAAATGTTAGGATTGCAACTATGTTCTACCACAAGCAGGCTATTGTCTTTTTAATTATAGCTATTCTTCTGTATGTGAATTGGCTTCTCACTGTAGTTGTATGCATTTTCCTCTGTGTGTGTGTGTGTGTGTGTGTGTGTGTGTGTATGTGTGTGTGTGTGTGTGTGTGTGTGTGTGTGTGTGTCCATCATGGAGCTTGAACTCTGGGCCTGGGCACTATCCCTCAGCTCTTCAGCTCAAGGCGAGCGCTCTACCACTTGAGCTACAGCACCATTTCTGATTTTCTGAGTGGTTTATTAGAGATAAGAGTCTTTCCTGCCCAGGCTTGGTTTGAACCGTGATCCTCAGATTTCAGCTTCCTGAGTAGCTAGGATTACAGGCATGGGCCACCGGCACCCGGAGCATTTTCCTCTTTTTTGTGTGCTGGTCCTGGTGATGGAACTCAGGGTCTGAGCACTGTTCCTGAGCTCTTTTGTTTAAGGCTAGTATGCTACCACTTGAGCCACAGTTCCACTTCTGGCTTTTTTGGTATTAGGGATAAGAGTCTCACAGACTTGCCTACCTGGGCTGGCTTTAAACTGCAATCCTCAGATCTCAGCCTTCTGAATAGCTAGGATTACAGGCATGAGCCACTGGTACCCAGTTTGCATTTTCCTCTTTATATTCTTGTTGGCTATTTGTACATCTTTATTGGAGAAATGTTTATTTGGGTCCTTTGCCCATTTTCACATTGAGTTATTGTCATATATTATTGAGTCTATCTTTTCACCATTTTTGTTTGGTTTGGTCCTTTTGTTTTGTTCTGATAAATATATGATAGAAAGCTCTCCATTTCAGTAATTATAGGTCATTTTTTCTTATATAATGACAATTATTTATCAGCAATTATAGGACACAAGATGCTATGTATACTGAGATGAATCATGTACATATCCCACCTATAATAGTTTTAAGGCCTGGTGATGTTGGCTCAGGCCTGTGATCCTAGCTACTTAGGAAGATGAGACATAAGCATCAAGTTTCAAGCCAGCCCAGGCAGATAACTTTGTGAAATTCTTTACCTCCAACTAAGCATCAAAAACCTGAAAGTGGAGCTGTAGTTCCCACCAGCCTTGAGCAGAAAAAGCCAAACAAGAGTCTGAAGTCCAAAGCCAGGCTCTGGTAGCTCACACTTATAATCCTAGCTACTCAAGAGGCTGAGATCTGAGAATTATACTTAAAATCCAGCCCTGGCAGGAAATTCCATAAGACTCTTATCTCCAATTAACTACCAAAAAGCTAGAAATGGAGCTGTGACTCAAGTGGTGCAGTGCTAGCCTTGAGCACAAAGAGCTCAATGACAGAACACAACACAGGCCCTGAGTTTAAGCCTCAGGACGAGCATGCGCGTGTGCTCGCACGTGCGTGTGTGTGCGCGCGCGCGCGCGCGCGCGCGCACGCACACACACACACACACTTTCTACCTAGGGGGAAATCATAAATAAACTGTATTCTAATCTAGAAAAAAGTTGTTCTAAGCAAAGAGAATATCATTAGAAAGTTTTAAGCAGAGTAGAATGGTTTAAGCTATGTTTTAAAAGGATTAGTCCAATTGTTGGGTTGAGAGGAGATTGTAGATATGGAAATAATGAGGAGGATGGCCTTAACATTCCTCTCAGCTTGACTAAACTTCAACAAGTTCCGTTATGACTATAGTCTCCTCCCTTTCTTAGAGCATTCACTTTAGAAAATTGGTAATTATAAAAGCATTCTCTGAATCTTTGGGATGTAAATCTTCTCCCAGGCTCTTGCCAATTTTGCAACCTATGAATGTCTTTTTCAAGGACTCTGGAACTGTAATCAGGAGTACCCCTACTTCCCAGTATGTGGGAAAGTAGAAGTCTAACATCCATAAGCCCCAATTAGCAAACACAGTGTAATCCTATCAGCAACCTGCCTTTCTAATGTGCCCCTCTACTAATGTCCTGCTTGCTTACCCAATGCTTAAGGCTCTTGTTTCAGGAATAGGATTCAATTGCTCCTCCCTATTACAGTAGTCTTGAACAAAGTTTTTCTTATTTCTTTCTTTTGTCACTTGTAATCATTGACCAGCGACTTTTTTTTCTTTTTACCAGATGAAACAGGAAAATCTATTAAGAGTCTACTCCTGGTATCCAGGCAGGAGATAAATACTTAAGATCAAAGTAATGACTGTCTAAATATAGTTTAAAGCCAGACTTACAGGATAGACAGAAGAAATAAAGAGTAGGAGAGAAAGAAAGCAAATGTATAACTGGAAGAAGAAGAGTGTATTACTTGAATTCTCCATTTTTGAATTTATCTTGAGTTCTTGCACAACTAAAGGAAAATGCTTAAATCTTCACAACATTAAAAACCAGCCATTTCTCTTTACATTCCTATCTAGCATTCAACTTATTCTTTCTCTTCCCATCTTCCTCTTTGATACTGGGGTTTGAACTCAGGGCTCTACTCTTAGCCACAGAGAGGTTGCAGCCATGTCAATTTACTGGGCATTATTCTTGGCTGATGAAAGTCAAATTGCAACCCAAGGGAAGCCTTCATCCAATATCCAAGCCATTCAATGCACTTCTTTCTCCTCAGCAATATCTGCATGGGTATTCCATTTTAGAGCTCCCTGTAAAAATTACTGATGCTTTTGTTTTTCACCTGCATTTCTTTGTACTTTTGCTTCCCTCATATTCTTACAGTTTTTATTTTTGAGATCACTGGTCAATTAACTTTCTGCACATATTTTAAATGAACAAAAATTAAATAAATAGTTGTCCTCCAAATATAAGGTATAGATAAAAAATGCTGCAAAATCCAGGTGTGGTAGCCTATAATCCCAGTACTTGAAAGGCTAATGCAAGAGGACCTACAGTTCTAGACAAGCCTGGGCTACATAATGAGACCCTATATTTAAAACGAGGGGATAGCTGAGCACTGGTGGCTCATGCCTGTAATCTTAGCTACTCAGGAGGCTGAGATCTGAGGATAAGATCAAAGCCAGCCCAGGCAGGAAAGTCTGTGAGACTATTATCTCCAATAAACTACCCCCCAAAAGCCAGAAGTGGAGCTGTGGCTCAAGTGTTAGAGCACTAGCCATGAGCAAAAGAAGCTCAGTGACAGTGCCCAGGTTCTGAGTTCAATCCCCACCCCTAGGTGGTACCCCAGGTACCAAAATGTGGGAGGTGGATGGGGGCATGACTCAAGTGATAGAACTCCTACCTAGTAAGTACCTATAAGGCCTGGTAATACCCTGGGTTCAAATCTCAGTACCAACACACAAAAAAGATTATAAATATGAAGAATGAGCTAAAGCTTACCTGTAGGTACAGATATTTGACTAGACTAGGATTCCTCAGCCTAAGCATTATTGTTATTCCAGGATTATTTTTTGATGTGGAGGCTGTCTTGTGGGTTCAAACATCTTTAGTCACATCTCTGGCCTCCACCACTGGATATCAGTTATAACAGCTAAAAATGTGGCCATACTTTGCCAAATCTTCTGTAGGATAAAAAATTGCCCCTGGTTTTGAGAACCACTGAGGTATACTTTACACAGTTAGTTTTCATGTTTGTATAGTACAGGCCATGAATAATCTATAACTTATGCAACTAATACTCTATAATTGTACATTCTGGTTGTGTGCATTTTTTATTATTTTCTATGAAGCATAACTTAGAAAATATACCAACTCCTTAAGATAAATAACTATATCATGTCGGTTGTGAGGCCTGAACTCTAGGCCTGGGAGCTGTCCCTGAGCTCTTCAGCTCAAGGCTAGTGCTCCACCACTTGAGCCACAGTGCCACTTCTGGTTTTCTGGTCGTTTATTGGAGATAGGAGTCTCATGGCCTTTCCTGCCCAGGCTGGCTTTGAATAGCGATCCACCAGTGCCTGGCCTAGATTTTTTTTAACTATAAAAGATATACATGTCAAAAAATTCCCAGCAGCTTGGATGATAATAAGTTTCTAACTTTCAATTCCACTCCCTAGAAATACACCATGGAATGTGTATTAGAGGGAATCAGGGAAAAACATACAACAGCGGGACCCATCAGCTGCACTGGACATTGACCAAAATGAACTAAGCAACTCAATGGCAGTGATGGGAGGGAGGGAATAAGTGGGAAAGTGGGAACAGCTGACGCTATGCAAAACAAAGGAAATGTACATGTCACCCAATGTGGAAGAAATAACTGTATTGCAAAGCTCATAGAACTCATGAATGTTATAGACATGATAGACAATTTGCTCCATGAAAGTTAGAATGTGTTTGTGACTTTAACTAAGCATCACTATCCCACAATACTGTGAAATTTGGGAAATTATGTAACCACTTAATCACAATAAAAAAATTGGAAAAAAAATTCCCAGCACTTTGGGTGATAAGAAGTTTCTATCTTTCAATTCTACTCCCTAGAAATACACCATGGAATGTCAGTTTAATATTTTTTTTATTTTTTTCTGGTCCTGGGTGCTATCCCTTAGTTTATTTTGCTCAAGGCCAGCATTCTACTACTTGAGTCACAGCTCTACTTCTGACTTTTCTGGGGTATTGGAGACAAAAGTCTCATGGACTTCTCTACCCGGGATGTTTTTGAACCAGGATCCTCAGATCTTGGCTAGGATTAAAGGCATGAACCACCACTACTTCGCATAAGTTATTATATTTATGTGAAGGCAAAATGGGAAAAATCCCCCTTTTTTGCACTTTTTTCATTACATGTGATAAATTAGTCTGTTTGGTGCACATTTCATCTGGAGTTCTTCAAGCCACATTTGTCAAACCACCAGTCTAAGCCCTTGTGGAATCAAATTAGAGGGTCATGATTCTAATTTTTTAAATTAAAATAGATACAATAGATCAGATCAGAGCATATTAAACACATAACAAAGAGAGGAACTACTCTGTAGGAAATTTATTTCAGCATCGGCTAGCTAGCTAGCTAGATGTAAAATGTATGTGTTACCGCACATTGCAGCCAAGAAAGATTTAAAAGCCATTGCAGTAAGCAATCTAAATATATAGTTATAACATTCCTTTCTATAATTGGAATGGAGTGGTACATGGCACAAGTCTGTTCTTTCTTGATTAAAATAGAACAATTAATATAACATGAGCAAAAAACTAGTATTAACAGTCACTTCCCAGAAAAGTAACTGTTTCTATACTGTACTAAATAGTATTTAATGTAAATTTAAGGTCAGGGCTCCATTATTTCATTGTCCTGATTCTTTAGGGATTAAATGGTTCTGTTAGAACCAATCAGTGTTTTTCTACATTCATAACTCAACAGAACATTAAGAAGTTGGATATTGGTGGCTCACGCCTGTAATCCTAGCTACTCAACAGGGTGAACTTTAAGGATTGCCATTCAAAATCCAGGCAGAGGCATCTGTGATAATCTTATTTCCAATAAACTACCAGAAAAAAAATCCAGAAGTAGAGCTGTGGCTCAAGTGGTAGAACACTAGCCTTGAGCAAAAAAGCCCAGTCAGGGATAGCACCCAGATTCTGGGTTCAAGCCTCAAGATATGCACTGAGCCTTAGGCATGCACTTTGGTGGTTGATGGTGATGTGGATGTGTGTCTTGTTTGCCTGTTTTGCTCAAGGCTGGTGCTCTACCACTTGTGCCACAGTTCCACTGGTTTCACTGGTTAATTGGAGACAAGAGTCTCATGTAGTTTTCTTCCTGGGCTGGCTTTGTACCATGATCCTCACATCTCAGCCTCCTGAGTAGCTAGGATTACAGGAGTGAGCTACCACTGGCACTAGCTAAGAGCACATTTTTAGTATTCGTACGTGTATATCTTCTCCAACTACACTGGTCATGTTCCCTACTCAGAAATTGGGTTGAATTGAAGACTCGGAAAGGGAAGAGACTAAGGCTAGGCAAATATCAGAATTCTTTGATAGAAAGCAATGCATGGCATTAGGCAAGGAGAAGACAATCTTTGGAATGACCTGAGGAACCAACAAATCCAAAGGAGCCATTGCCCAGAGCAGAAACCAATGGATCAATCACATTGCCCTGATTGCATCCACATTAGAGAGAAGGTGTGACCTGAGGTCAAGTGCTTACCTTTTGGCTGGAGGAGAACAGGACATCCTGATGGGACAGTCTTCTCAAACTGTGACTGGGTGGAGAAGAGTAGTTCACCCAAAAGAAATACAGCATGCTGTTTCCTGCAGAAACAGGATAGTGGCCAACCGTGACAACAAACTTTAACTACAGTGAACTTTAGAAGAGGTTTAACTGTAAATAAGAATGTACTGGGGCAAGTGTGGTTCATGTCTGGAATTCTAGCTATTCTGGAGGTGGAGGTAGGAAAATTCTCAGTTCAAAGCCAGCTGGGACAAAGTTATCTAGGCGCTATCTCAAAAACAAAATAGAAATGTAAGGGCTGTAGGTGTAGCTTAAGTAGAAGAGCCTTTGCCCAGCAATCTTGAGGATTTGAGATCCATCCTTAAGACTGCCAAACAAAAAAAAATGCATTGGGACCAGGGGTTAAGCTTTATTTAGTGGTAGAATATTTGTCTACAATGTTCAAGTCTGTGGGTACAATTCCCAGCACTGAAAAAAAAGAAAAAAGAATGTACTGAACACAATGTGCTTAGGGTAGACAGTTCAGAGCAATATTTTTAAAAGGTTGAATAGTTAAACAAGAGAAATAAGTTTTAATGATCTATTGTACAGAAAAACAATAATAATTCATTACATATTTCAAAATTTCTGAGATTTAAAAAGTTTTCTCCACAAAAATGTGACTGTGGGGCTGGGGATGTGGCTTATTGCTAGAGTGCTTGCCTAGTATGCATAAAGCCCCGGGTTCCATTTCTTAGTACCACATCAACAGAAAAAGCCAGAAGTAGCCCTGTGGCTCTAGTAGTAGAGCGCTAGCCTTGGGCAAAAGGAGCTCAGGGACAGTGTCCAGGCCCTGAGGTCAAACCCCAGAACTAGCAAAAAAAAAAGTATCTGGCATGATAGATGTTACATTGGTTTAATCATTCCACAATAAAGCACATATCAAAATATCACATTTTTACCTAAGAAACAGATGCAATTATTAGTTGTGAATTAAAAACAAATTAAAATGGGGGAGAGGGTGGAGTGTAGTTGTGGAGGTGGGAGGGAAGGGATGGTAGGGGAAAAACAAAGGAGGAGGTAACAATGCTTGATAAGAAATGTATTCATTGCTTTGCTCATGTAACTGTAACCCCTCTGTACAGTATTTTCACAATAAAAAACTTATTAAAATAAACAAAAACAAATTAAAAGATTTTACATGTGATGTCTTCTAATCACTGCTTATAGGTTGAGACAAGCCCAGAATTTTCTTATTCATTATTTTTCGTTGGATAAATATTTATTTACTATGCCCCAGTGAGTCTAAATCTAAGCCCCAGTGAGTCTGGTTTAGGTCATTTCCTTTATTCATTGTCACCAATGTGAAGTGCCTGTTGCTTAACATTAATAGCTAGCACAAGGGAATAAGTCCTTGCTTGGCCTTGGATATCCAGAGGGATATCCAACAATAGTTAAATATTAATGCATGTATAAATATGAAAGAATCACTTCACTTTACCTAATAAAATGGAAAGTGAAAAGCATAAATTCAAACAACTATGGTGTTTCCTATTATAAGAATTTCCTTTCAACTCCCTCTTGCACGATTACATTAAATAGTATTTAATCTATCACACTAAGACTACTCTTCCCATTTATATTACTCTGCTACAATTTCCTTATTGTTTTTCTAAAATGTATGGCATTTTCCTGTTTACAAAATGATTATGTATCCACGGAGAACATTTTAAAATAGAAAAATATGAAGATAAACCAGTACCAAAAATGGCTATTAGTATTTTAACACTTTTATCTACTCCTAAAGATTTGGATGAAAACAGTTCGACCCGAAATGAAATTAGTATTCATTATGCTTTGTGTTTGCTTGAGTAATTTGTAGATTTTCCTGCAAAGAAGGGATGATTTTTGAAGGAGAAAAATGATAAAGAAAGATCAAACAATAGGATCTCTGTGTGTCTTGTTTGTCCAGATACCTCTAGTTCTGAGAACACTGGCTCAGCACACAGTAGGTACTCCAAAAAGAACTCTTTTTTTTCATAGCTAATACATTCACCCCAGAGCTAGGGCAACATGGTTACTAATAAACAAAGAATCACTCTGCAGTTTTGTACCCGTGTTTGGCCTCTCACACACTCCTTTTAGTAAACAAGAATATGCATATTTTTGTTTTTGATGGTGCTAAGAGTGTGAACTCAAAGTCTTGTGCTTGCTAGGCAAATGCTTTACCACTTGAGTCATACTGCCCAAACACTGACTTCAACTGCAATTCCAAAGCTCGCACTCACTACCTATATGACCTCAGCAAGAAACACTTTGCCTTAGCTTCCACATCAGTTAACCACTGTTACAGCTGTTGAGAGTATAACAAAACAAATATTTCACTTCTGTAGAGGAAACCTATGGTCAAAACTTATGTCAAGTGGTGATGGTGTGCTATGGAAAAAATAAATAAATGGAAAGGATAGAAAACTATTCACCTGTGGAGGCACATGAGGCTATAAAGACTGGTTAAGAACAGCTAAAGGTTTAAAAAATATCCTAATGTTTTTCAAACTTCAGGTTGTGATTAAATGCAATGATGAAATCAACTTAGAGATTAATCTACACTTTAAAAAATGAAATAAAATACCAGAATGCACCACATGCATGAAGGTCAGCACTTGTTTTGCTTAACTTGTTTCATCTTATATACACATCTACTAGTTTGCAAAACAGAAAAGCTTGCAGAAAAAGATGGTTAATGCTATGGCAACTATGTGGTATGAGGTAAGCAGACTTGGGGAAAGGTACCTTATTAAAAAAAAAAGGCCTCTTTTTCTCTCCCTCTGCCCTCTCTCTTCCTCTCCCCCCCCCCCCCCCCCCCGCCCCTCTCTTTTATCGGTCATGGTGCCTGAACTCTGGACCTGGGCACTGTCCCTCAGCTCAAGGCTAGCACTCTACCACTTGAGCCACAACACCACTTCCAGCTTTTTCTGCTTATGTGGTGCTAAGGAATCCAACCCAGGGTCTCATGCTGCAAGGCAAACACTCTACTCCTGAGCCACCTTCCTGTCCCTTTCCTTGCTCTTTCTCAGGGCCTTGTGTTTGCTAGGCAGGCACTCTACCACTTGAACCTCCCCCTCCCCTTTAGAAGGCCTCACTTAATTAAGATAATTCATGCCTCCTGTGTGCACCGATTTTACCTAACTCAATTAATATAGGAAAAACAAAGAGACAAACAGAAAAAAGTGCCCCAAAAGACAGAATATAGCTAGGAGTTTGGGGAGACAGGCAAAACCAAACAGCTAATCAACTCAAGAGAGAAAATTGATATTATATTTTTATGATAAAAGCACTTTGTGAGAAAAAAGAACCCCCAAATCATAAAAATAAAATTGACAAATTCAATTTAACAACAAACCACCAAAGCTAACAAAACATGGTGTACATACATTATTCTTTCAGATTACATGCATGAAAATGGATGACAGTCTCAGAAAGTTCTAAAATATCTGCTCTTTACTTCTCTGATCCTCAATGAGGTAGACAATATAAAAACATTAAAGTCATGTTGTCTGGAAAGATTTTTTTTTTGTTTTCTTTTTCCTTTGTTGCAGAGCTGAGGACTGAACTCAGGACCTTGCACTTTCCCAAGCAAGCATTCTTCCACTGGGCTAAATCCCCAACCCCTGGGAAGATTTATTTTCTTTCAGTCTTTTAAACATTTAATAAGTTTTAGAACTCATGCTCATGAAAAGTAAGTAAATTATATTAAAGGGAGACAGAAAAGTATTTACCAAGCTTCTTCTTGCTGTGCATATGAACTTCTTATTGAAGCAAAGCTGTACAAAGAGAATTGTTCTACTACATCTCTGAACCAATTCTAGTCCTTTAGTTAAGTGTAACCCACCCTGTGTTTTTGTGTGGCCTTTGAGTGGAGCATGATTTTTGCATTTTCAAGTGGCTGAAAAAAAATCGAAAGATGGCTTTGTGATCCGTGCAAAGTGTATGAAGTTCAAATTGCAGTGTCTATAGCTTCACTGGCGAATGGCCAAGTTTATCCACATTGTGACTGATGTTGCCCTACATACAATACGGTTGCCCCCCCCCCCACCTCCACAAAAAGCCCAACTATTTATTATCAGGCTCCTTTTAGAAAATGTTTGCCTACTAAGACTCTCCAACAGGAGGGATCTGGCTGGAATACCGTTCTGCCTTAACCCTCTTCCCTTCTCCAAGCTACTGCATGAGCATTAGTCTCTAACAAGACTCCTGGACCAGACATGGAGAGGGGACATTGTAATAACGAATTGTACCTTAGAGAAAACCAGAGACAATAAGACAGTGAATTTCTATATAAGGAAGTATGACTGGTTCTGTTTTGTTTTTTTTCCGGTCAGAAAAGCGGGCATCACAGAGGCACGACTGCATTTGAGCATGAAGGCACTTTGGAAAAATATCAAGGCAGCAAATGTTTCGGGGGTGCATTTGCAAGGGGTGCCTCTCTGTGTAAATGTAGACTGCAGTTCGCTCTGCTCCTAGGCACTTTGGCCGCCTCCCCTCTGCTCTGGGCCTCACTTTCTTCTCTCCAATCCCCTTTTGGTCGTACAGCCCCCCCCTTCTCTTTCCCCCTGCATTCCAAAGCCCTAGGCAAGTAAAGGCCTCGTGCTGAGTCTAGCCCCCCACAGCTAGCCCAGCTTAGAGAGAGAAGATCACCCAGGGACCCCCCAAGTACTTGAAAAGAATGACTCAGCAGGGGTCTGGGCAGGGACAGAGAGAAACGCTTGGGCAGTAGCAAAAGCCCCTGAAGCACAAAGGGCGAAAACCAACATTTTAAAGACTCAAACATGCAAACAAAGGGGGATGTAATTTAAATCGACTTTGGTCTTTCTGACTCTGGAGGCCTCAGCTACCACAGGCCGCTAGTTTAGCCTAATAGGGCGGCAGGCAGCTTCCCGAGATAGAAAACGCCCATGGCCTCTCCAAAAGATTCCCCTGGGCCCTAGACCAGCGTCGCCTCCGTTCTGGCCGGCCTTTGGATAGGAACCTTTTTTTGGGGGGGAGGGGTACAGAACTGCGTGTCGGTGATTTTGGGGGAGACTTTGAGGGCACTGTAATCTCTCGAGAATAGGAACCATTTTCCTCTCTTACTCAGAGATTTTGCTTGGCTAAGCTGCAGCAGTCTCCCTGCCCCCTCCAACCCCCACCGCTGTTGCTGGGCTGCTTCGAGCAACCACGCCCCGCGGGCCCCAGGGCTGGCCGGCCTTGGGGCTCACGGCCCCCGCGCAGCCTGCACGCACCGAATCTCCATCCGCCCCACCCCCGCGCGCCCCCATCCACCCCCGCGGCCAGCCCTGGGAGCGCCGGGCGAATCCTCGCGCCTGCGCCTTGCTAACTTCCTGCCGCGGAACGCCCCACCCATCCTCTCCAAAGCCCGCCTCCGAACAATGCGTAAAGCCCACCCGCTGCCTGTGATTGGTGGAAACGGCTGAGTCGTCGACTCCCAGGCCCGCCTCTCCACCGCCTCTCATTTTTCCCAGGACCGCTGCGCCTGCGCTCAGCTGCCTGGGCGGGCTGAGGCGCGGGTTGAAAAGTCTCGTTCCAAGTTTGGAGAGAGAGGGAGAGAGAGAAGAGCGCCTTAGCCCTCGGTACTCGCTAGCGGGGAGGAGGCAGCAGAAAAGGACGCAGCGTCTGGGGAGCCCCCAGACTGGACGGAGCTCCAGCTTCCACAGCTACGAGTGTGTGACGCTCCTCGGAAAAGCAAGAGCGCCAGTAATCGGGCTGCTCTTGGCTAGCGAAAAGAGTCCGAGGCGGCGACGAGGGGCGAACAACACGACGCAAGATGGCGAGTAAAGAGAGTAAGAGGCCCATCCGGGTGGCGCGCGCCGGGGCTGCGGGGGGCGGCGGGCGCTCGAGGCCGCGGCACGCGCCGCTGAAAGGCGCGAATTGGCGTGAGGAGGAGGGGGCGGGGCTGGGCGCGCGCCTCGTGGGGCCTGCGCCGGACCGGGCCTCCTTGCGGAGGGCCCCGAGCACTTCCGGAGCCGGGCGCGGGGCCCAGGGTAGGCCCCCCTCCCCCCCACCCCTCCCTTTGGCAGCTTCGCTCCCTCCAGCGCCCTCGGCCCCAGGGCGGAGGCGGTCAGTGCTGAAAAACGATCACGGTGGCTTTTTCCGCGCGCGCGTGCGCGTGCTCGTCATCCGCTCCGGGGTCGCGGCCCTTGTCCGGGGGGGTGGGGGTGGGGGTTCTGGATCCTGCCAGTCTATGGCTGCCGACGCTGGCGTCGTGCAAGCTGAGGCCTCTCCTGATGTGTGTGTGGGGGGGGTTGGGGGGAATGGAGGAAGCAGCCCTACGGGTTTCTGCTGCACGTGGATTTGCCTTTTCCTAGTGGGTCGTGGAGCCCCTTCACGAACAAGTCGTCATCTTAGAACAGGTGCGAACGGCTGTAACCGGCCAAACAAATCTCCATATCCAAGAAATGAATAATCCAATTCGTTTCACGCCGGAGATAGTGATCCCCAAAGTGAAAAATAGAAGCTTCCTGGTGCTTGTGTTTTCTCCATGTTCTCAAAGACCAGTTAGTTTTGCCCTTGTCCATATTATAAGTAAAAGGAAGGAATAGGTGTGGCCATCACGAGGTGACCTCCAGTATCTATGTACGGATTCAGACCTTGATCCCTCTCAGCCATTTAATTGTGTGGGCTTTCTCCAAATTTTCAGTGTTTGAAGATACTGTGGAGGAGCGTGTCATCAATGAAGAATATAAAATCTGGAAGAAGAATACACCGTTTCTCTATGACCTGGTTATGACCCATGCTCTTCAGTGGCCCAGTCTTACTGTTCAGTGGCTTCCTGAAGTGACTAAGTAAGGGGTTTCGGACAACTTTTATTTTGCATAAAATTATCCGTCGTTTAAAATTTTCTAGTCCTGGCATTTTATGCATAGAGCATCAACAATGTATTCAGCCCTTAGATGAGGTGGCAGGTGGTTTTCATCTTCAAAACTTACCTGATTTATGAGAAGATTTCTGGCATGTAAGTGCGACATTAAAAAGAGGTAATCATGATGTTTGTAGGAAATACTGAATATATTGGACATTACTTGGAGTTAAGTGTAGATCTGAATCTCTGGATACCAGACCAATGCATTTCTTTAAAACTTTACTGGAAAATAGCATACATTTAGAAAGATAAACACATAAAAAGCTTATGGCTTGACAAATGTTTGGAAAATGAACAGAAATGTAAATAATATCCAAAATGAATGTTTTTGGTTTTTTGTTGTTATTTTAGTTGGTTTTGGTTTGTGTGTGTGTACCTGCGCGTACATACCTACATACCTGCCTGCCAGTATTGGGGTTTGACCTCAGGGCCTTGCATTCTAGCCTGGCTTTTTTCTAACTCAAGGCTATAGCTCCACTACTTGAGCCACACCCCCACTTCCATGAATGTGTTTTAAAAATTAGCAAAAGGGGGGCTGGGAAGGTGGCTCAGTGGTAGAGCGCTTGCCTTGCATGCATGAGGCCCTGGGTTCGATTCCTCAGCACCACATAAACAGAAAAAAGCCGGAAGTGGCTCTGTGGCTCAAGTGGGAGAGCGCTAGCCTTGAGCTGAAGAGCTGAGGGACAGCGAGCGCCCAGGCCCAGAGTTCAGGCCCCACGACCGGACCCAAAAAAAAAAAAAATTAGCAAAAGGGCAAATCATTTGGCAATCATTGACAACAAAAGAAAAGTGCTATTTGTTTATTGTGTGGAATACAGTTCGAGATTGCTGTTGATCTTTTTAAGAATACACTTCATTGGCTTGTGCCTACAGTCCTTCCTTCTCAAGAGGCTGAGATCTCAGTAAAGGTACCCAACAGAAAAATCCAGGACATTGTCTACAGTTGACTAGTGAAAAGCCACTAATGGAGGTGTGACTTAAGTGGTAGCATGCCAGCCTTGAGCAGAAAAAGCCAAGTGGGAGCAAGACACTCGAGTTCAAGCCGGGTGCCGGTGGCTCAAGCCTGTAATCTTAGCTACTCAGGAGCTGAGATCTGAGGATCACGGTTCAAAGCCAGCCCAGCAAGGAAAGTTTGAGACTTTGAACCACGATCTTCAGATCTCAGCCTCCTGAGTAGCTAGGATTACAGGCAGGAGCCACCGGTGCCCTGCCCGTGAGACTTTTTTTTTGGGGGGGGGGGTCCGGTCGTGGGGCCTGTACTCTGGGTCTGAGCGCTGTCCCTCAGCTCTTCAGCTCAAGGCTAGTAATCTACCACTTGAGCCACAGCGCCACTTCTGGCTTTTTTCTTTTTTCTTATGTGGTGTTGAGGAATTGAACCCAGGGCCTCAGGCATGCAAAGCAAGCGTTCTACCAGTGAGCCAACTTCCCAGCCCTGCCCGGGAGAATTTTATCTCCAATAAACTACTAGAAAACCAGAAGTGGCGCTGTAGCTCAAGCAGTAGAGGGCTAGCCTTGAGCTGAAGATCACAGGGACAGCACCCAAGCCCAGAGTTCAAGCCCCACGACTGACAAAAAATAAAGAGACTGGAGTTCAAGTCCCCCCCCCCTTGTACTGGCACAAAAATAAATAACTCTGGTAATAATTGTTGGCATTTATTGCACACTTAGAACAGGTCTTGATGTATCTGAGGAGTTCTGTCAGTTATTTGCTTTAATCCTACTATGATATAGGTACATTTTAATCATCGTTGATTTACCAGTGAGGAAATTGAAGTTGTACTCATTAGCCTGAGAGGTTAGTACTGCAACCAAAACCATGCAGCAGCTGGTAAGTGATTGCTTGGGCCTAGCCATGTATAAACCCTAACTTAACAACTCCGACCAGTTCTTTCTAGAAGGAAGACAGTACTTCATCAGGCTACCTACCTTTCTCAGACTTGCACCTTTTCTAATAGCCGCATATATTGAAGTTGCATATTGTGAAACCTGCAATTAAAGATTAAGGCAAACTCATAGGATTTTCTGTTGTTATAAAAATAAGAGGTAATTTTACATAAAATGATGCATGATGTCCAGATTTCATATGTGAACATTGACTTCTCCTGTAAACCTCAATGGCTATGATACTGCCACTGCACAAAGCTGTTTTAGAAAAGTGAATGTACAGACATGAAAGAATCTGGGAGTGCCAAATAATGGACATTTGTAGATAGTGTGTGTACGTGCGCTTGTGCATGTGCAGCAGTACTAGAGCTTAAACTCGGGTTTGAGCTCTCACTAGTCCTGTTCCAATGGATCCACACCTCCATTTCCAGCTTTTTGCTTAGCAGTTGATTTTCCAGTTATTGGTGGTTCATGCCTATAAATCCTAACTACTCAGGAGGCTGAGATCTGAGGATCATAGTTCGAAGCTGCCAGCTTAGACTGGAAAGTCTTGAAACTCTTTTTTTTTTTTTTTTTTTTTTGTCGGTTGTGGGGCTTGAACTCTGGGCCTGGGCGCTGTCCCTCAGCTCTTCAGCTCAAGGCCAGCGCTCTACCACTTGAGCTACAGCGCCACTTCTGGTTTTCTGGTGGTTTATTGGAGATAGGAGTCTCACAGTCTCTCCTGCCCGGGCTGGCTTTGAACCGCGATCCTCAGATCTCAGCCTCCTGAGTAGCTAGGATTACAGGCGTGAGCCACCAGCGCCCGGCGTCTGAAACTCTTATCTCCAGTTAAACTCCAAAGAAAAAGCCAGAAGTAGAACTGAGGCTCAAGTGGTAGAGTGCTGTCCTTGAGTAAAAAAACTCAAGGGACAACACAAAAGAAGTATCTCAGATTTGTCTGTCCTGCCTGGCCTCAAACTAATCCTGAGAGCTCAGCCTCTTGCACAGCTAGGATTATAGACATGGGCAGCTGGTTCCTGCCTTAAAAAATTTTTGCGGTGGTTGGGATTGAACCCAGGACCTTATGCATACTAAGCAAGTGCTCTATTATTGAGCTACACTCAAGATACAAACTTTGCAATTGCTTTTGACTAGACTTTTTTTTTGCATGTTCTACACTTGAAGTAAGCTCCTAGACCTTCCTCCCCCTCCCCCATCATCCTGGAGCTTGAACTCTGGGCCTGGGTGCTGTCCCTCAGCTCTTCACTCAAGGCAAGTGCTCTACCACTTGAGCCACTGGGCCACTTCTGGTTTTCTGGTGGCTTATTGGAGATAAGAGCCTCATGGATTTTCCTGCACAGGCTGCCTTTGAACTGTGATCCTCAGATCTCAGCCTCCTGAGTAGCTAGGATTACAGGCCATGAGCCACCAGTGCCTGGCTTCCTAGTCCTTTTTTTAAGATGTGTTCTTCACTAATATTACCTCAACTAGGCTCAAACTGGGATCCTTACTGCCTCTCAAGTATCTGTGCAGCGCCATACCTAGCACAGTCTGTTCTCAAATCTCTTCAGCCAGGAGGATCCTAAGTTCAGGGACAGTCTGAGCTACACAAATGAGTTCCTATATCAATTCTTTAAAAGTAGATTGAGTATCATATATTGAACAATATTCATATGGTTTGGAGCTTTGTGTGCATTTGCTTTTTTCTTCCTGCTAATGTGCTTTAAGCCTTATTAATAACAATAATCTTTTGAAACTACTACAGTATAATAGCAAAGGGAAGGGACTTCAAGGTCAGAGACTTAGGCTTGAATTCTGATCCTGTTAGGTTTTTTTTTTTTTTGTCGGTCGTGGGGCTTGAACTCTGGGCCTGGGCGCTGTCCCTCAGCTCTCCAGCTCAAGGCGAGTGCTCTACCACTTGAGCTACAGCGCCACTTCCAGTTTTCTGGTGGTTTATTGGAGATAGGAGTCTCACGGTCTTTCCTGCCCGGGCTGGCTTTGAACCGCGATCCTCAGATCTCAGCCTCCTGAGTAGCTAGGATTACAGGCGTGAGCCACCAGCGCCCGGCTGATCCTGTTAGGTTTATGAGCTAACGCAAATTGTTTAGCCTTTCTGTCCCTGAATTGTCTGGTCTTTAGTGGATGAATATTTGTAGTAAACAACTACTTACATTTGAGGGAATTAAATAAGGTGCTACATATTAAAGTGTGTTTGGCAGAGTAAGATCTGCAGAAGTGGTAATGAAGGCTGATTCTCCTACCCCTTTCTGTTAAAGAATAATTTGTAAAAGTGTAGGTTTTTTAAAATTTCAATAAAAACCACTTTTTATCTTATCTTCAAACAGTAATATAAAACTATTTTAAAAGCTATAATGTTTTACTTAATTTTAAACAGACTGAATATTCCTTATGTGAAATGCCTGAGACTAGGAGCATTTAAAGTTTGGCGACTTTTTTTATTTTGGCATATTATATGCATATACTTATAAAGATATCCTGAGGCTGGGACCCAAGTCTACACATAACCTGAAAGCGATTTTTTTTTTTTTGCCAGTCCTAGGGCTTGAATTCAGGGCCTGGACATTGTCCATGACCTTTTTTTTTTTTTTTTTTTGCCAGTTGTGGGACTTCAACTCTGGGCTTGAGCGCTATCCCTTCATCCTTCAGCTCAAGGCGAGCACTCTACCAGTTGAGCCACATCGCCACTTCCAGCCTTTTCTCTTTATATAGTACTGGGGAATTGAACCCAGGGCTTCATGTACACTAGGCAAGCACTCTACCACTAAGCCACATTCCTAGCCCCTGAAAGTAATTTTAAACAATATTTTTAGTGTACCTGTGTTGTGACTGAGTAATCACCTGAGGTCAGGTGTGGCATTTTCAACTTGTGATGTCATGTCAGCACTCAGCAAATTTCCAATATTGGGGCATATCAATTTTTTGGGGGGAGTCGATCGTGGGGCTTGAACTCTGGGCGTGGGTGCTGTCCCTTAGCTCTTCACCTCAAGGCTAGCACTCTACCACTTGAGCTACAGTGCCACTTCGGTTTTCTCTGTTTTATTGAAGATAAGAGTTTCATGGGCTTTCCTGCCAATAAAACAAAAACTCAAATTTTTGAATTAGGGTTATTCAGCTATGTTACTCTCAGCCCAGATGGTTTGCTTTTATGTTATAGGATTCATATATAAAGAATTTGTGGGAATGTAGTTGTGGAGATGGGAGGGAAGGGGGGAGATGGTAAGGGAAAAACAAAGGAGGCAACAATGCTTGATAAGAAATGTACTCATTACCTTGCTCATGTGATTGTAACCCCTCTGTACAGTATTTTAAAAAGAATTTGTGGGCTGGGTATCAGTGGCTTATGCCTGTAATCCTAGCTACTCAGGAGGCTGAGATCTGAGGATCATGGTTCAAGGACAGCCAAGGCAGGAAAGTCCGTGAGACTCTTATCTCCAATGAACTACTCAGAAAAAGCTGGAAGTGGCGCTGTGGCTGAAGTGGTAAGAGCAAAGGCCTTGAGCACAAAGAGGCTTGGGGACAGCACCCAGACCCTGAGTTCAAGCCCCAGGACAAGCCAAAAAGGGGGGGAAAACTTAGTGGGTTGAATTGTAGGATGTTTAGTGTCCTGGAAAGAAAAATGCCAGGCAGTCTTCTTTCTTGCCTATTGGGGACTATGTGGTGCTCTGCAGAGTTCCATTTTATAGGGTTTGAAGGAATTGTGATTGTGTTTTATTACCATACACAGCCATAGAAATGTTGCCTGTTCTAACTGCCTGGCTCATTGAAGGACAGTGCTCTATCTCATGTGCCTGTACTTAACATATTTTCTAATGATTTTCCAAGCTGTTCTCTTAAAAGTTTGGCAACTTTATTTTGGCATATATTAAAAGTTGAGGATTGGACCTAAGGCCTTGCACATATTAGGCAAATGTACATACACGGATCTTGAAATAGAGCGGTTTTGCAATTGTTGAGTTTCTTTTCAGTGGAGTTACAGGATCAAAGGATTGTGGTAACTGAAGATGGGTAGGCTCTTGGTTGGTTGGTTGGTAGGTAGGTAGGTAATGGGATTCAAACTTGGGACCCTACTTTTTCTGAACTTGAAGTCTCATGGATTTTGTCTGCCCAGACTGGCTTTGAACCTCAGATGTCAAGTCTCCTGACTAGGTAGGATTACAGGCATGCACCACCAGTGTCCAGCTGAATAAGCTCTTTTGCCATTAGTGCTTCTTCAACTATTAGGAATCTTTAGAATTAGAGAACAGTGTCATGTGGAGTCGTTTTAAGAAGTAGGCTGTGGGATGTTTATTTTTATTTTTTTGTTGGTCATGGGGCCTGAACTCTGGGCCTGGGTGCTGTCCGTCAGCTCTTCAGCTCAAGGCTGGCCCTCTACCACTTGAGCCATGGCACCACTTCGGGATTTTTCTGCTTATGTGGTTCTGCGGAATCAAACCCAGGGCCTCATGCATGCAAGGCAAGCTCTACCACTGAGCCACCTTCCCCGCCTGGGGTGTTTATTTTTTATACAAGTACTGGGGCTTGAATTCAGGGCCTCATGCTCTCAAGGCCTTTCTGTTTACTGCTAGCATTCTACTACTTTAGTCATACCTCCATTTCCTAAGCTATGTTTTAATGACAAAAATCTAAAGGATTTATAATGAAAGAAGTCCATGCATGGTTAAGAAAAAAAGTCAGTAGAAACTAGAACAATTGAATTTAGGTTAGATGATTTTTTTTTAATAATCTCTAGTCTACTTGAGACAGTGCTCCTTAGAAAAATTCTATCAATCTGTCACTTTTACCTTTTAGTCTTATTTTTCCTACTTAACTCCACCAAAACAAGTTTTTGTTGTAGTTTTCTCCCTTCCACCAACCATGCACATCATTTATATCGGTTCTGGTATTGTTTTGTGGTGTACCTTCTTTCCGGCATTCGTATTGTTTTCCAATATTTTTATGAGATATGTTTAAGTTCCTTTCACTCTAAGGCACTATTCCCTCTAACAGTATTTTTCCTGAGATCTGAAGGACATTGTTCAAAGCCAGACTTTCTAAGTACTAAAAAAGTGATGCCAGTGGATCACACCTGTAGTCCTAGCTACTCAAGTAGCTGAGATCTCAGGATCACAGTTTGAAGCCAGCCTGGGCAGGAAAAATCCGTGAGACTCTTTTAATCCAGTTAACCACCAAAATGTTGGAAATGGAACTGTGGCTCAAATGGTAGAACACTAGCCTTTATGAGGGGGAAACATAGCTTAGGGACAGTGCCCCAGTCCTGAGTTCAAGCCCTAGGACTGGCACCTCCTCCAAAAATGTGGACATGTGCTCATGCACATTGCTTGCCTTGTTAAAGGTAAGGAACTGTTAGCATGGCTTATTGGTAGAATACTTTCCACCCTTAAGAAAAAGACTAAGATGGAATCAGTGATGGACTCTTGTGTAGATGGTTTGTTGGGTCTTCCTTCTCCATAGGCTGCTCCAGAAAAGATATTATTCACATTAATTTAGGCAGAGGAGTGTGGATTTGCGGGGAAGAAGCAAGCACTCTGTATGTTGTGATTTGAATCTTTCTTTTGAAAATGTGGTGACTTAAAAGTTGGTAAATTAGGGAATAGGTTTGGGGCCATCCTCAGTATATATTTGCTAAAGAAATTTTAATATATTTTAAGGGAATATCCTAAATTGTTAACAAGTGAAGATACCTGTAGGCTTAGTGTGACTTGTTTTCTTCCTTAAACAGGCCGGAAGGAAAGGATTATGCTCTTCACTGGCTGGTGCTGGGAACTCATACATCTGATGAGCAGAATCATTTGGTGGTTGCTCGAGTTCATATTCCCAATGATGATGCACAGTTTGATGCTTCCCATTGTGACAGTGACAAGGGTGGTAGGTATTCCATATATTCTAGTTTGCTGTCAGAATGAGTATGCCTTTTTCAAAGCATATACTATTAAAAGTATGCTATTAGCTTTTGACTCAGCGTAACTTCTACAGAGTTACTTACATGTGTGCAAGGATTTCACATTAAATTATTTACAAGATTGAAACATTGAGATCAGCCGGGCACTGGTGGCGCATGCCAGCCTCCCAGGAGACTTGAGATCTGAGGATTGTGATTTGAAGCCAACATAGGCAGGAAAGTCCATGAGACTCTTAATGTCTAATTTACCACCATAAAGCCAGAAGTAGAGCTTTGCCTCAGCACTAGCCTTGAGCAGAAAAGAAAAAGCTCAGTCCAGTGTCTAAGCTCTTAATAAGAATGAGAAAAAAAAACTAGATGCCTGTAAGATCTTCTGGGAATCACAGTTTGAAGTCCAGGTAGATAAATCAGGAAGATTCTTATGTCCAGTTAACCAGCAAAGTTATAACCCAAGGCATGACTCAAGTGATAGAGCACCAGCTATGAGGAATAAAGCCAGGCAGGAGCATCAAGTCCCATTACTGGCACAAGGGCAACAAAAACGTGAGAGAAAAAAAATCAGTATTCACTAGTAAAGGTATCCAAGATGAGTGAATTACTAAAGAGTATAATTATTATAATACCTATTTGGGTAAAAGCAATATGTATTGGGTAGGTGCATAGAAAAAACTCTGAATAGTTTTGTTTTTAGGGGAGAGGCACTAATCTAGGAAGCAATTGACTTTTTGAAAATGTCAAATATTTCTGTTATAGTACTCCCATGACCACCTCAAGTCTGGTGAATTTTGCTAGTAGGATTCAAAACATTTCAATAACAAATTATATTTTTGATTAAAGTTTGTTATTAAAGACTGCAGAACAAAAGCAATGGGAACGAGATAAGTACTTGCAAGTCCAGGGAGGTCTGGCACAGTCTCATCCAAGGCCACACAGATGTGTTTTCTCTATGGCAGAAGCTATAAGGATATATGTGGGGTATCTCTGCCCATAGAAGACCATAGGGAGTCAGTCCCTCTTCTAGATCTAAGGCTTTCTTGGATAGCTGCTTGGCATACCCTGCTGGCCAGCAACCAGGACAACTGAAACTCAGGGTCCCAGTGATGAAAGTTGGTACATATCAGCCTTGATATTTGTGCAGAGCAACCCTGGCAAACTAGAACAGCATGGTCTGTTGCTCCTAGTGTACATAACAGAAGCATCAGTCCATCAGTGATGGGAAGAACATTTTGAGATCCATGTTCCTACGAGTTGGCCGTGGGTCAGTAGTGGTGAGAGAGAGACCGGGTTAATTCTGTATAGCTTCAGATGATTTAGGATCTTTTTTTTTTTTTTTTGTCTTTTGTGCGGCCTGAACTCTGGGCCTGGGCGCTGTCCCTCAGCTCTAGGTTAGCACTCTACCACTTGAGCCACAGCGCCACTTTTTCTGCTTATGTGGTGCTGAGGAATCGAACCCAGAGCCACCTTCCCAGCCCATAGGCTAGCACTCTTATCACTTGGGCTGCACTCCATTTCTGGCTTTTTTCGTAGTTAAGGGGAGGAGATGAGTCTCATGGACTTTGCTGCTCAAAGTAGCTTCAAACCTTGAACCTTGGAACATGCTCAGTCTCCCAAGTAGCTAGGATTACGAGTGTGAGCCACCAGCATCTAGCTTGATTATTTTTTTATTTGGCAGGACTAGGATTTGAGATCAGGACCTTGTACCAGTTATTTTAAATAAATATAAATAGCCATACTTAACAACTGTGAAATACTGTTTTTAATTGCTGTAAATAACTGAATTAATAATGTATTTTCCAGTGCAGATGGGCTTTGAAAATACATCGATTCCAAGTGGCAGGTGGCCCACGTTAGTTTTTTCTTTTTTTCACATCAATTTGTTTGATACTCTTAGTGTAAATTCTGTTGGGTTGATTAAATAGAGTGACTTACGAATTTTAAACTGAACTTTATATGTTTCTTTCTCTACCCTCACATTAGAATTTGGCGGCTTTGGTTCTGTGACAGGAAAAATTGAATGTGAGATTAAGATTAACCATGAAGGAGAGGTGAACCGTGCTCGCTACATGCCGCAGAATCCTCACATCATTGCTACAAAAACACCATCTTCTGATGTGTTGGTTTTTGACTATACAAAGCATCCTGCTAAGCCAGGTATGTAATAATAAAAGTTATCAGACCGTTCATTACTGTAGCCTTTTTAATTCAAAATGATAATGCTTTTAAGATTTTGTTGTTGTTGTTATTGAGGTTTTGGGATTTAATACACAGCCTCATCAATGCTAGGCAAGCACCGTACCACCGAGTTATATCGCTACCCTTTCAAAGTCACTTAAAGGTTTGAAGATTGTTTTGGGAGTCCCATAACCACCAATCAACGTCAGTGATTTGCCAGAAGGCTCTAACAACAGGTTATCACAGGGAAAATTTATTATAAGGAAAGGTCCAGAACACAGCAGGATTAAAAAGATAGATACAAGTGGATAACCCTCTAGAGAGGTCAGGCATTGGCTTCTGAGGCCTTCCTCTCTGGGGCCACACAGGACATGCTTTTTCTATACCAGCAAACCACGAGAACATGTGTTGAATGTGTGCCCAGAAGAGCCTGTTTTGAGTCTGAGGAACTGGAGTTTTTATGGAGGTCTTGGTCACAGACACATCTTGTTCTGTGACCAGCTGTGGTAATAAAAACTCAGCATCCAACGGTGATGCTAGGTACATCGTGAATTCTTGCTAAACAACCCTACAAGTCTTAACAAGTTGCTACAGCGTATCCCATTGCTCTGGGCATATATACAGTTTTTTGTCAGACAGTGACTTAAGAAGCTTTCTGAAGGTCACATTCTCAGGCACTGGGCAAGGGTCATTTATGGTTACAGGCTATCCTAGAGACATACTACAGCTGAGTGATCCAACCTGCTATGTTAGAATTATTTCTAAAGGTGCCCCAGGGCTGAGAGGATAGGGTTGCTGCTACACAGATTTGTGGTATAACTATAGTTTTAGTATTTCTCTGTTGGAGATAGTGAAAGGTTTTCCAAGGAAAACATTTAATAGTCATGAGTTCACTTTGCATTATGTGTATAATATAAAACCAATGGAGACAAAAGCTTTTCGAAGCTATTGTGGGTCAGACAAAGTCCTGTGTGTAATTGCTGTTAAACTCACTTAATGGAGTGAAAAGTTGCTCTAACCAATTTTAATAAACATAACGTATTTCTTTTTCTCTTAGACCCAAGTGGAGAGTGTAATCCTGATCTTAGGCTAAGAGGTCACCAAAAGGAAGGTTATGGTCTTTCCTGGAACTCTAATCTGAGTGGACATCTCCTAAGTGCATCCGATGACCATGTGAGAACCATGTTCTTCCTAACTGCTCAACTCCTGAGAGTTAAAATGTCACAGGGCAACTCAGCTCTGCACTGAAGGAGCATTAAATAGATGAAAAGTTTTCTAAGATAACACTGCTGATTATTGTGCTACCGTTTTCTCAGGGCTCAGAGTAGTGGTTTTTGTCTACTCTATTGGAGTCTTGCGATTTGACAAAGCCCTTTAAAGCAACCTTAGAATAGAGGGAGGATGGGCAAAAGCCTTCTCAATGTTTAAAAAAGGATCTCTAGGTCCTTATATTGGAACCTCTCTAGGGCTTTTGTGGAGTTGAATCCTTGCAAAGTATGTTTTTTGTTTCAGATGCAGTGGGTTTTGATATATTTGTAAGTCTTTTATGCCAAGCGCTGGTGGCTCACGCCTCTAATCCTAGCTACTCAGGGGTCTGAGATCTGAGGATCACATTTCAAAGCCAGCTGGGGCAGGAAAGTCTGTGAGACTTATCTCCAGTGAACCACCAGAAAATTGGAAGTGGCGCTGTGGCTCAAGTGGTAGAGTGCTCGCCTTGAGCTGAAGAGCTCAGGGACAGCGCCCAGAGCCAGAGTTTAAGCCCCAAGACCGCCCCCCCCTCCAAAAAAAAGTTTTATGACCATTCTTATCCCAAAATATTTCACCAGGTGTCTCAAAAGGAAATTCCATAGCAATAAGCAGTTACTCCCTGTTTCCCTTCTGCCACATTCACAACCCAAATGAAGCCAGTGAATATATCACTCAGTCCCCCATGGAAAGAGGCTGTTAGTTTCCCCCACATCCCCATTGTCAAAATTATCCTCCAATTGCTCTTCTCAAGTCAGCATGGGGTGGGGAGGTAGATAACATCTGTGTTGTATTCCCGAACTCAGCTGCCAGAGAACCTCAGAAAAAGGGTCTGCCTTGAGGTTTCTGTTTCCTTCTAAATCTATTTGTGACGCTTTCCTGGATAGGGCTTTACTCTAACTTAAATGAACCTTAAACACCAAGTGGAAATTACTAACTAATAATAATAGCTGACATTTAACAGTGGCTTCCCAACTGCCAGGCATGGTGTTAATCTTTCCAGGCCCCTTCTGAGGTGGGGGCTGGCGTGGGTGATAGGAGCCCTGCATTATTCCTTTCTCTTTCGTGCGAGTTATTAACGGTATGTCAGAATGTACAAGTCGCGACAGACTAACATGGAAAGAAATAGTGGCTCAGAAAGAGATGAAGCCAGTACAAATATCCGTGGATTTATAATTAGTGTACTAATATGCTTCAAAGGAATTACTTTGGATTTTAAACCATTCAATGTGAGTCATTGCCTGATAGCTTAACAAATTTTTTTTCTAAAACTTAAGATTGTACATCAGAAGAAATCTTTGATCATGAAGCCTCATGATGTATGGCCTTCTGTGTTCTCTGAGGCCTGAAGTACTCTCCTTGAACTCTTCTGATGTTTCAAGGATCAGGCCCTTTGGGATCTGTCTGCAGACTCTAAGCTTTGACCTTGTAGGCGTTCCTGGCCATACCTCCTGATATCTGTAGTGGTTTGTACCATTAAGAAACTTGTTCAAAGGCATAATCTAAGAGCCTTGTTTTAGTTTTTATTCCAAATATTCTCAATCTAGTGTGATTTTTTTTTTTAAGTGAGTTCTGTTGCTCAGATTTATTGTGCTTATCTGGATGAGTTTGGAATACTTGAATGTCTGTGTTTAGATGGAAATTTCAGCTCAAATGTCCCTCACCCACCAGTTCAGTTTCCTTACTTTATGCATTTCCTATCATGGAAGCTGATGGTTTATGTAGTTAAATTGTTTTGTTTTTAGTGATGTTTTAAAATAAGCTGTTACCCTTGAACTTCACTATCATACATTTTATTTCCTTTCCCCTGCCCCTCTTCCTCAGACTGTCTGCCTGTGGGATATTAATGCAGGACCAAAGGAAGGCAAAATTGTGGATGCCAAAGCAATCTTTACCGGCCACTCTGCTGTTGTCGAAGATGTGGCCTGGCATCTGCTGCATGAGTCACTGTTTGGATCTGTTGCTGATGATCAGAAACTTATGATGTAAGGCGGAAAGTTCAGTGGGATATTGATAGCTGATCTGAATGGGCATCAGTGATTGTGATATAGACTGGTTTGATTACTTTTTTTAGTTCTACACTTTATTAGCTTACATTAATTACACAGAGGGGATTCATTTATTATGTTTCCACACATGTTTACAGGATGCTTCAATTAGTCTCACTCTTAGTCCTCTTTTAAAAAAAAATTATGTAAGCTCGATGCCAGTGACCCACACCTATAATCGTAGCTACTCAGGAGTCTGAGTTCTGGGGATCTCAAGGCCAGCCCATGCTGGAAAGTCCATGAGATTCTCACTTAACCACCAAAAAAGCCACAAATGGGCTTAAGCAAACAAAGCTCAGGGATAGCACCCAGGCCCTGAGTTCAAGCCCCAGTACTGCTACAAAAAATAATCAGTGGTATATATGTAGTAATCTTTTTACATAAGATTTAACTGCTATATGAATGTGCAGTTTATTTTTGAAAATAGCTATGCAAATGTGAAGGAAAATGCAATCTAGTTATAGGTATCAAATTGTTTTCTTGTTCTGTACATATAGATTGTGTATGCTTGAAATTATTGGTAATTTGGACAGGATCTAAGAAAGGAACCAGAAATAATAGCTCTTGTTTATTATCTGAATGTGTAGGATATTATCATTTCGTGGTCCAAGTTGCAATGGACAGCTGTGTAGTTGATGTCTTTGTTGACGGATGAGAATAGCAGAACTTTCAGCAGAGTGGAATTGCTCCAACAGCCAAGCATGAATGTGTGAGAGGATGTGGAAGATAGATGTCCTCTTTGAGTGCTGTGTACCTTGTACCTTTGTGTTTTAGATGGGACACCAGATCTAATACCACCTCTAAGCCAAGCCACTTGGTGGATGCGCACACCGCTGAGGTCAACTGCCTCTCATTCAATCCCTACAGTGAATTCATTCTAGCAACTGGCTCTGCGGATAAGGTTTCAGAGTTTTTCACCTATTTGATCTGTACAAGAAACTCGATTATTTTGTGTTTTAATTGGATACTTCAAATGTCTTAAATCATAAAAATCATTCTTCTCCCCATCTTCAGACCGTAGCTTTGTGGGACCTGCGTAACTTAAAGTTAAAACTCCATACCTTTGAATCGCATAAGGATGAAATTTTCCAGGTATGTGACGATTTTCTGGTGTCTGTTTTCAGATTTTTAGTCATTTTATGGCCGGGACATTTTTTTTGGGGGGGGTCCGGTCGTGGGGCCTGAACTCTGGGCCTGGGCGCTGTCCCTCAGCTCTTCAGCTCAAGTCTAGCGCTCTACCACTTGAGCCACAGTGCCACTTCCGGCTTTTTTCTTTTTGCTTATGTGGTGCTGAGGAATCAAACCCAGGGCCTCATGCATGCAAGGCAAGCGCTCTACCACTGAGCCACCTTCCCAGCCCCAAGCCCGGACATTTTTTTAATATTTCCTCTTATATGATGGGCATGGGATAATCATTTTTAAAGCTCTTAATTCTACAATATAAATAATACAGTGGAAAATCGCTTAGGGCTTCTTGTGAAAGGCCCTTAGTCCAAAAGTAATTTTATTTTACTTTTGCAAAACAGAAGCTGTGAAATCCAAGGATTCTTCAGTTAGGTGTGTCACTAATGAAAAAAAAATTCTTGTAGATAGTTTTGTAAAATTTGAATAAGTTAGGACAAACTTAGCTTTATTGGTACTCCCTAGTGGATTTCCTCTATATTGGGGAGTATAGCCTTCCTAGGGACAGGCTGGGAAGGTAGGCACTCCAGGAATTCTTGAAAGACTGGGATAATGACAACTCTAGACTGAGAGATGGTTACAGAACTTGAGATGGGAAGATATTATTATCGATTAGAACAATAGCTACAAACCTGGGAACAGAGATTAACCTGTGCTTTCAAAATTTGTGTCATTAGGTCCACTGGTCTCCACATAATGAAACCATTCTGGCTTCAAGTGGTACTGATCGCCGCCTGAATGTATGGGATTTAAGGTAATAGAATCTGAGGGCCAAATACTACATAAATATGCAAATGTGGTTGATCCTATAATAGTTCGTAAACAAAAAGCACCTTGCTGTTATTTAACTTCAGGAAACCTAATAATAACATTAAAGTACCTTCAGTTTGTTGATAATTTAGACATGAGGTTGTTCATATGTATGTTTACATCCAGATGATTATAGTAGACACTTTTGTTTTTTGTCTGTCGTGGGTCTTGAACTCTGGGCTTGGGAGCTATCCCTCAGCTCTTCAGCTCAAGGCAAGCACTCTACTGCTTGAGCTACAGCGCACTTCTGGTTTTCTAGTGGTTTATTGGTGATAAGAGTCTCATGGACTTTCTTTTCTTGCCCGGGCTGGCTTTGAACCGTGATCCTCAGATCTCAGCCTCCTGAGTAGCTAGGATTACAGGCGTGAGCTACTGGCGCCCAGCTAGATACACTTTCTATAGAAACAAGTAAGATCCTCAGATTCTAGTGTGTTTAGATTGTTTCATTTTGGGCTGGGGTATAGCTCAGTGTTAGAACATGCCTAGTATGTGTGAGGCCATGGTTCAGTCTAGCATCAAGAAAGTAAAAAAGTCCCCCAAACAGCTTTATTTGGCTTACACATTGCATAGTGAGAAGCTGTTTGTTGGGGGCTGTTGAAGTGGCTCAAATGGTAGAGTGCCTGCTTGAGGAAGCAGCAAGGTGATAAGTTTAAATTCTACCTCCACCAAAAAAGAAAAAGCCAGGCGCCTGTAATCCTAGCTACTCAGGAGGCTGAGATCTGAGGATCATGGTTCAGAGCCAGCCTGGGCAGGAAAGTCCATGGAAACCCAAAGTGACTCTGGCTTAAGTGGTAGAGCACCTGCCTTGAGCTGAAGAGCTCAGGGACAGCATTACAGCATCCAGACCCCCAGTTCAAACCCCACAACCGGCCAGAAAAGAAAAAAAACCAAAAGCTATTTTTTGTTTCTTTAGACATTCATGTTACTAATGCATAATAATAATTTCACTCGAGAAATGCAAAAGGCTTCAAGAGTATAAAGGCTACACATGTAGTTTTTTTAATTTATATTTATTAGCTTTAAGTAGTTGTACAGAAGGGTTTCAGTTCAACAAATACGTTGTAATGCAATGCATCTTGATCAGTGTCACTCCTTCCGTCTTTCTCCCCCAGATTTTTTTAATTATTTGGCTTTTTAATTCTAATACAGTAAATACCACATTAAAATACTGAAGGAATTTTGAAATGATTTTTATTGTGAGGAACAATTTTTCATTCTGCAGTTCAGTTATGAATAGCTCTAAACCACATCCAGAAAGTAAACATCCTACCTTCTCACCAAATAGTACCTAATTGATTATCATATAAAAAGAAGTTGTTTTTAGAGTGAATGTGCACATCTGTGTATGAACTTTTTGGCCTGATACTGGTTTAATGTACTTTCATATGCGTTAAGATACAATAATGAAAACATTACATTCTTTGTTAATAGCAAAATTGGAGAAGAGCAATCTGCTGAAGATGCAGAAGATGGACCTCCAGAACTCCTGGTATGCATTAGTTCTCTTATTCCACATGAAATATACAGGTTAGGTTATCAAGTGTCAAGCTGGGAGCTAATGGCTCATGCCTGTAATATCCTAAGTATTCAGGAGGTTGATTTAAAACCAACCCAGGCAGAAAAGTCTGCAAGACTCCATCCCTAAAATAACCAGCAAAAGGCTGGGATGGAGCCATGACTCAAATAGTAGAATGCCAACTGAGCAAACATGAGACCTTGGGTTTAAATCCCGGTACTGGTGGAGGGGGAAAAAGCAGTTTCAATTTGTACTTGTGCTGGTGATTTCAAAATTGAAGTCTTAAATATTACTGTGATTGGGCCTTGACACATCAAAATAGGGAAGTTTAGTAATAGAGAGTAGTTGGAGTCATGGAAACGATCTTATTACTTCCAGTTGTAATATTTCCTGAAGGCCTTTGGTAGTGAGAGAAGGTAGCAGTGATAGCATTGTTCTTCAGTTAGCAATACGTAACTTATGGGACACATTTTATTTTATTTATTTATTTATTTGGTCCACTTGTGGGGCCTGAACTCTGGGCCTGGGCGCTGTCCCTCAGCTCTTCAGCTTAAGGCTAGCACTCTACCACTTGAGCCACGGCGCCACTTCCGGCTTTTTTATTTTTGCTTATGTGGTGCTGAGGAATCGAACCCAGGGCCTCAGGCATGCAAGGCAAGCGCTCTACCACTGAGCCACCTTCCCAGCTCCATGGGAAACATTTTAATGACCTGATTTTAAAAATCCACATCACTCTCATATGAAGCATTGCCAGATTTAGCAATGATTCATTGTCTTTCTTCTGCATTCAACCTTTGTCTTCTGCATTCATCACTCATTTTATATTGCTCTTACGACAGTACTAATTTTGGGTATACTTGTGCTTCACTCACAAGTCTTGAGGAGTAAAGAAGGCCCTTAAGAGTAAATCCTAGAGTCTTTAGCTTCTTTCGTGTTCAGCATTTGTACCACTTTTGAGGTTTTCTTCACTTGTGTACTTACTATTTGAGATGCTTGTATACCCCATCTCACATTTTTTAACGGATAAAATGACTAGATAACATGACAAATAATTGGCTGAGACTTCATTGTCAAACTAGAGTATAGTAGTCATGTCAAAGTGTCACATCACTTCTCAAGTCAGGAACCGGTGGCTCACACCTGTAATCCTAGCTGCTCATGAGGCTAGGATCTGAGGGTTGTGTTTTGAAGCCAGCTGGGGTAAGAAAGTCCATGAGATTCCTATGTCCAATAAATTACCAAAAAAAACCCCACCAAAATGGAAGTGGAGCTGTAGCCCCAGTGGTAGAGTGCTAGCCATTAGAAGTGGGGGAAGGTCAAGGACAATACCCAGGCCCTGAATTCAAACTCTTAGCACACACACAAGTGTCACTTCCCAATTCAAAATCATAATATTTTTGTTCTTGTTTTAAAAAGAAAACAAAAACGGTACTTCTATGTCCCAATCTGAAGGTTTCAAGGTTTCTGAAGTAATGGAATAGGGATACAGGAGGCTGAATCAGCTGCCCTCTAAACTGTGGGGCAATTCCCCCCTCCAAAAAATGTGATCTAGAAACTATTTTAAAACCTGTATTAGGATTAACAAGAGCGGATTTGAAACCAAGACTTTATCCTTAACAGTTCATTCACGGAGGGCACACTGCCAAGATTTCCGACTTCAGCTGGAACCCCAATGAGCCTTGGGTCATTTGCTCAGTGTCAGAGGATAACATCATGCAAATATGGCAGATGGTAAGCTGGGATAGACTGTAACTTAGAGTAAACATTTCAAGTGAGGAAACTAAAGACGACGTTTTCAGGTTTCGCTCAATTACATACAGGTGCTTTGTTCACTATGTTGTAGCGCCAGTCAGGTTGGGGGCAGTCTCTGCACATCTATGTAAACACAGATGCACAGCCTATGTGCTTGAAATGTCACTGCAGCCCTCTGTCCAGTGGCATCTTGGCATCACTGCTCTGTCTCCAGTGTCTCTGTTGTGCCATAGGCAAGAATACAAGGAGGAAATGGTGAAGCGTTCAAGCGGTAAATACTTGACACTTCTGAGGTGCCGAGTTAACTAAGCCTTTCCTATCATTCCTGTAAGTGATGCCTGAAGTGTTTGCAAAGAGCACCTTTCTCTGAATGACTCGTGTGTGGGTGGCCGGGTATGTATGTGCCAATTACATATTGGCAGGTAACTTAATTTGTGCCTGTTTTTTCCTTCCTTGAAGTCTAGAAAATGCAAAATACAATGAAAGCAGTCAACAAATTAAGAACATGTCGTGTTTAATTTCTAGCACTGAGACATATTGACATGAATCTTAAAATCTGGCATTCACAGATGAAAATTCCATTTTTAGGCCGTTTTGTGAGCACCTTGGGGGAGTTTTACCTGTGAATTGATTGAGTTTGTTAATTATCTCCAGGCTGAAAACATTTACAATGATGAAGAGGCAGATGTCACAACATCGGAACTGCAGGGACAAGGATCTTAAACCCCAAAGTATAAGATGTTTCTGTTGAATGTAATGCTTACAAGAATGCTTGATTTGTCAAGCGCCAAAAGGCATTGTATAGTAGAAAATGTAAGTGGGATGGCTTCTGGCGTTCTTTACCCTCTGATTCTAGCACTTTCAAGTGAGCTGTTGCGTACTGTATCATATTTGTAGCTATTAGGGAAAAAAGGAATGTTGCTTAAAGGAGAACATCATCATCGTTTTAAAGTACAAGTTGCAGGGTACTGCCTTTTGATTCAGATGTTTTAAGTCCTCATTTTCCCAAACTAAGTGCTTGCTCAAGTTCCCAAATATGCAAGGATAACTTTTTTCACTTTTTCCTTCCGACACTTCTTGATTGGCTTTGCAGAAATAAAAGTTTTAAAATAAATTTTTGTTGCATTCATTCAGAGGCTGGGGAAGGTGGGAGGTATGGGGGTGTGTACCCCCTCTTCAGTAGGAATGGACAGAATTTTACCATTGGACTTACTAGTCTACAACGAAGGCCACATGAATAACAAAAAAAAATACACAGAAGCTGTTAAATTTATCATACATATTTACTTAATCTATACAGAATTGAGTAGATAAAATCAGATTCACATTAGTGAAAAATCTCTACAAAATGTCTTTGAAAAGCAAAACAAGACTGCCTCTTAACAATTCGTATCCTCATGAAAGACGTGGGCTGTAAAAATAAAGCAGTGTGTTTAGCACAAACTAGAAGATATCTGCATCATTTTTTCACAGTTATTTCCATCTACAGTCTGAAAGAGGTAGATTTTTCTGCAACACCTGAGAATTGAATTGTGATAACCAGGTGTAATAAAGGCAGTTGCATACATAACTAAAAAATACTGGTCTCAAGACCAAGAAATATACTACAAGTTTGAGGATGAAATGGTCCATTATCCAAGACCCAAGTTTGCTCTACACCTTGGAGGTCTACTGCCACTATAAATAATATACATCAAGATTGTATGGTGGTGCAATTTAAGTGAATTCAACATTGAAACCTTTTCTGGGCCAGCCTAAGTAGCATTAGCATTACAGTGTTCTAGAATATGGTAGATAAAGGGCGTACTACAAAGCCACAACACAAGGCTGGTGATGTGATTGCTTTAGGGGAGGAGGTACTTCCTCAGGGAGGGTCCCATTTCATTTTTTTGTTCACAGGGTAATAGGAGGAGAGATTCTGAATGCATCCCAGACAGAATCCATAGCCTTTAAACACCACGACAGCATCTAGCTAAAAATATACATAAGCCAAAAGCAGCAGGCCAAGTACTGTTAAATCACATTGCTTTATAACGCCCTTGAAAATATGAGACAGGTCCAAGATTTACAGTCTTCCACACAGGACCGGCACCACAAAGAAATGTGGTGGGCTACACACGATTTGACAAAATGTTAACAGCTGGACATCCAGCAGTTCTCATGATATATGACCATTAGTACTAATTTCAAGGTAGATAATATTTGATATTATACCTTCATTTCCCCTAGGGGGGCGGGAATTAAATCAACATATCACTTAGTAGCCAAAGGGGGTAGGGTGTATTTCTACATTTGCTTCTGACTCTTTGAGATGATCTACTCTGGATTTTTTCCTCCACTGTCTATCCCCTTAACACGACTGATGGTGGAAGCTTAGGAAAAAAAATCCCTCCACATCAGGTACTATTTTGTATCGGATAATTTTCAGTTCTTTCAACGCAGTTTAGACCATGAATGTGACAGGAATTTACAAATAAAGGAGAACAAGTTTATTCAGTCCAGTAAGCAATTTTAACAAGTGTCAGTTTGATAGTTTTGCTCAGTGAAATGTGCTAACATCAATTCTACTAGGACCTTTTTATTTCATTTATTCCATAAAGTATTTCTCAATACAAATACCAGAGACAGTAAAGACACTGTCATCAGTGTAGCCTTAAACACTGAAGGAAGAAAAAGGCAAATTTCAAATCGTCTCCAATTCCACAGATAGAGAACTTGACAATACTTGTATTTCTCTTTGAAAAAAAATTAACAGTAAGAAATGAGACTGAAAGCATAAGTTACAGGTCACACTCTGCCAAGTTTTCCCAACATGAAAATGCTAGTTCCAGTGTTTCTGTTGTGTAAATGAAATCTATTTGGGAGAGAATTTGAATTGTGAATCAGCAAGTCTCCAGTTTTTCGCTGGTGTGGGGGGAGGTGGGAAAGAGAGACCAAGGCCTCACACCTACTAGAAATGCCCTCTACACCTACATCGAGCTTGTTAACACCCCAGCCCCTGGTGGTTCCAACACAACAGCTGAACATGAACTTTTACATAGGCAGAAGACAATGAACTTATGTCTAATAAAAGCTAAATGACAATTTACCTGCAGACCAAATGTCTTCAAAGAATTAGCTTTCCATGGAAGTGGAGGCTAAGTTTCACACCACTGTTACCTAAGATGAGCATCAGGTAGCCCGAATTCCACATGCGTTCTAGCCTGAAATCAAGGCATTTATTTCTCTTTCCAGCCACGTAAACATGAAGCCTATTGTCCAGTGTTCTTGCTAATATATAGGACTTTGTTCCCAAGTGACTATATATAGTGCCAAACTTGGAAGTGAAGGCCTGTAGCCATCTCAGTTGTCAAGTTACATAAACATTATCTGAATACGTTATGCTTGTTTCTGACCCAACACTACAGGGTTTTTTTTTCCCCTCACCATTTGAATAGGTTATTAGACAACTAATCAGCCTCCTTTGAATACTATTAATAGGGGATTCAAGATGCTTAACTTAGTATTGTTTCCATATCAGGGAACCATCACAAGAACAGAATTCCTGTGTAATGGTCAGCCCTGTCAAGTGATGTCTGAATTAGGAACATTATATGCAGGGAGCTGGGAAGAAAATGGACGGACAAGGCAGTGAACACATGCACTCCAACAAAGGGGAAAATGAGGCAGATGTGCAACATAGCTGAGGGAGAAATTTATAGATTCAAACTATTCAAACTGCTAAGCAGCCTCCTGTACCACAGTCCAGTAGTTCTAAGAAAATACAGATATGGTAGAAAAAGTAAGAAAATTTTCACCACAAAACCAATAGTTACTACTAACAGAAAGTTATACACAAAATAGATCTCTCAGTACAGTGATCACACTTCACCTTAGTCAACCGACTCAATGCCGGGGGCAGAGGCTGGCGACGCGAGCTTCTGTGCGGCACTCTCACTCTCCGCCTTGGCCTCCAGGCTCACCCCCGCCGCTCCTGGGGAAGCGCTGGGCTCCTTGTGAGAATCCAGAACAGTGCAGGGTTGTAGTGCAGATGACACCAAGTCCCCATCAGTCCCTCTGGCAGAGGCCTGCTCTTTCAGAACTTCTACCTTCTCATTGAGCTCATTTCTTTCTGTCTGAAGAGCCCTGCACAGCTTCTCTAACCGTTCCAGCTTGATTTGAAAGGCCTTGTACTCTTTATCACGGACAGTTTTCTGTTGGAAGGAAAACACCAGTATGTCTATAACCTTGTTCAAGTACAACTGAGGTTATTATGCACATGCAAAAAAATAAAAATAAAACCAAAGAAATGAGGCGAGCCAAGTTGGAAATTCATCTCTCTTGCCACCTACTGAACATGTTCAGTTTCTTCAGACGCCTAACACAATGGGGCAAGGTAGCTTTCACTACATATGTATGCATTTAAATATAGGAATGATCTTTACCCTAATACTATTCTATGATAACTAAATTCCCTGAGTCCCATCTTTTAAAAACGGACAAAAATCCACTTCTTAAAACACTCATATTGATGAACTACTAAAAATTCAAGGCCAGGGGCTGGGAAAGTGGCTCAGCGGTAGAGTACTTGCCTCATATGCATGAGGCCCTGGGTTCACTTTCTCAGCACCACTTAAGCAAAAAAAGTTGGAAGTGGCACTGTGGCTTACGTAGTAGAGTACTCGCCTTGAGCTGAAGAGCTGAGGGACAGCACCCAGGCCCAGAGTTCAGGCCCCACAACCAACAACAACAACAAAAAAGGCCCAGGCGCCAGTAACTCACACCTGTAATCCTAGCTACTCAGGAGGCTGATATCTGTAGAGGTTCGAAGTCAGCCTGGTCAGGAAAGTCTGAGAGACTCTTCTCTCCAATTACCTATCAAAAAGCTGTAAGTACAGCTATGGCTCTTGAACAAAAGAAGCACAGGGGCAGCATCTAGGCCCTGAGTTCAAGCCCCAGGACCAGCACCAAAGAATGATGTCAAAACATTTATCAGAAACTAGGGAAAAATGCCCTCCAGAACTCAATTAAAACATGACTCAATTGTACAGCTTTCCTACTACCAATTTTTAGCTAAGATCCTTTTGCTCCAGTGATTTATTTTGTGAAATTTTACATGAGTCTTATGAAATTTCAGGAGATGTAAAAGTTGGTGATTGCAAGCAATATGTGTCATATTATAAAACTGGCCAAACTACAGTATTTTTTCGCTTTTGTGAAAAGCAAGCATTCTAGGCATTTGCTTTCATATTCACTGGGAAATCTAGTCCCTGCTTGCTAAGGCATGAGTCCTGCACTCAAGGTCATCAACTGAATGCTTATTAGAAAAGCAGGTTCCCTGACCAACCTTAGACCTAGTGAGTCAGAGCCTCTAGCTGGGGCCTAGAAATCTCATCCTGGAACATGAGTTTGATTCAAATTTAAAGGTTAAGAAACTACTTCTATAGAACAAAGCAGAAGACGCTTTCTAAGTGTCTTCAATACAAGCCTAGGAGAATTAACTGGATGATGAGCTCAATCCCTCATTCAAGCTCCTCCACCTCAAACTGCCAGGAAAGGCATCCGTCTATTCAGCAACTATCACAGTAGTACCCAACACCTGGCCCTTGTCCTGACAGATACCTGAATTTAATGAATGCCCATTAATTAGGAACACATGCGAGTCTTGGAAACTACCTCACCTCTTCAGCCATTTGCAGAAGGGCTTTATTATTATTTTCCCACTTGGTACGCCATATTATTGTTTCTTTTTCCAACTTTTTAATTTTCTTCGTCATCTGTGGATAAGCAAAATCACAAATTTAAATTCAAAACTGCGTATCAAAAAATATTTTAAAAAAATACAAAAAAAAGCTGCCTATCATCTGTACTTCCTATCCTGCCCGGACCAGCTGATAGCTGTGTGTGCTTTGAAAGAAGTGGCTGTCTGTTCTGTTGATAGCATGGCTTCTCTCTGAAACTCCTAGAGTGAAGCCTGATAGCTCATGCTTGTAATCCTAGCTGCTCAAGAGGCTGAGATCTGAGGATCATGGTTCGAAGCCAGCCTGGGCAGGAAAGTCTGTGAGAAGCTTATCTCTAACCACAGAAAACTGGAAGTGGCACTGCGGTTCAAAGTGACAGAGCACTCAACTTGAGCACTCACGAAGAGCTCAGGGACAGCGCTCAGGCCCCGAGTTCAAGTCCCATGACCGACAAAGAAAAGAAGTAGCTCCTAGGGTGCAAGTGAGGTGAGGGTTTCCTGAGGGGAAAGGTGAATGTGTTTTAGAGGCAGCAGCATACTCAGAGCTCTCTTTAAGGCTGGAGTGCTGTTTTTCCACCTTGGAAGAGCAAAACCTCCTTTTCCTTAAGCCTTAAGAAAAAATGTCCAAAGAATAGCTTTGCTTAAGGGTTGCATACTTTCATGGAGTAAATCTGAATGATCCTACGCCTTTGGAGTAAAACTAGTGTGTAACTAGTTTCCAATTGTATTTAGCTTTTTCTGGTTGGAATTTGAAAAAAATGAAAACCTAAATAAAATAGGTGGAAGTTCCCTGACTATTCAGGTGAATATACAAAATAAAAAAAAGAAAAGAAAAAATGTCCACGTGTGTGTTTTCTGTTCATTGAATTCCTCATAGTCTAGAAAGGACAGAGTTTCAGTCTTATAAAAGATTAAGAATTGGTGTTTTACCGTAACTTCCAAATCATGACTTCAAAACTAAGAGGAAGCATGCTTCAGAAGATTCCAGGGAGAAAGAAAGTACTAACCACTTAAACTTTGAGGATCCTCAGAACTCTCAGGACTATTTTACTCAGACTTGGCTAAGGATAAAGTGAGTTCAGAAATCAGGAAAACACTCCTAAAAGTCTCTGCTACAAGAACCCAACTTGTCAGAAATCTGGGCTGACTGATTTGTGCCTGTCATTTTGCCACATTTTCAATATTCCTTTACCCACTGATGACTGCACATGAGCGCTGATCCAAGACAGGGCACTGGGCTAGGCACCCTGTGCTATGGGAAAGCTAAGTGGGGACCAAGGCCATAGAGAAAGCTCATGGAAGCCTCGGGTCAGGTGCTAACCCCCAGTTCAGCATTCCCTTCTCATGCCACAGGATTCCCCGTCTTGTCTTGAGTCCTATTCTACCTCAACAGTGAGCATGTACTGAAGTCTAGCTAACACTTCAGTGTGCTTCACAGTTTCCTCTTGATTGGATCCTCAACTGAAAGGAATGACAGGCTGAACAAATTTGCTGCTCATGGAATTCTCCAGATTACTAGGTCTAAAAATACCTCAAGGTAGTAATTTGAGCACTGTTCAGCTCACGGTAATTGAGCACATGTTGATGTGCCAAACACTATCTGAAATACTCTTATTATTTTATGAAGGGCAACTCTTATTTTTTCTACCAATTTTTAAAAGCAAAGGCACAGAAAGGCAACAAAAAGTTATAAATAGCTTGTCCACAGTTAGATGAACCCACCAGCATCTTAACCATTATGTAAGATGAAGTTAATAGTCATGGCTGCTATCTACTGAACTCTTAGATAATTAAGTGTGCTATGCATGCACTACGACCCTTCTCATCAACACTTTTCTAAAACCTCCCAGTTTAGATGGGTGCAGTGGTATGCACCTGCTATCGCCGCTAACAGGCAAGCTGAGGCTTGCACCCACCTAGGAGTATACACATTCTTAGCTTGTTAGCAAAGATCTTTCCTTAATGCATGCAGGAAGATATAATAGAAGCCAAAGAATTAGTTGGGTTGGAGGGGAAAGACTTCAGTGGGCTTCAGTTAAGAGAAAAAAAGGAGGCCGGGTGCCAGTGGCTCACACCTGTAATCCTAGCTCTTTAGGAAGCTGACATCTAAGGATTGTGGTTCAAAGCCAGCCTGAGCAGGAAAGTCCATGAGACTCTTAGCTCCAATTAAGCACAAGAAAACCAGAAGTAGAACTGTGACTGAAAGTGGTAGAGTGCAAGCCTTGAGTAGAAAAGCTCAGGGCTCAGGGACAGCACCCAGTCACTGAGTTCAAGCCCCAAGACTAACAGAAAGAAAGAGAGAAAGGAAAGCTTTTTTTCCCAATGGTAAAAAGTGTGTGCATGTGTACGTGCATCTCAACCAACAAAAATACACTAATTTTTAATCTGGATGTGACTGTCTTTTCTCAGAATTTTGTGAGAGAACTGGGAATGATCTTCTAAAGTAATTGAATACAAACATAATGATAAAAAACCTAATTCTTTTATTTTTCCAGTCCTAGGGCTTGAACTCAGGGCCTGGGCACTGTCCCTGAGCCTCTCTGTGCTCAAGGCTAGCACTCTACCACTTAAGCCACAGCACCACTTACGGCTTTTTCTGTGTATGTGGTTCTGAGGAATAGAACCCAGGGATTTATGCATGCTAGGCAAGCACTCTACCACTAAACCACATTCCCTGCCCCAAACCAAAATCTTATTTCAGCTACAAACTACATGTACGAGAGGAGTTCTAAGGAATTTTTAAGTAAAGTAGAATTCTAAGCTTAAGAGATCATTATTACTTGGTTAACACAGAGGGCAAAATGACTAAATAAGGCTCTAAAAATCATGAAAGATAAAATGGTCATCACAATATAAATTCACACAAATAGTACTACTTATGTTTGAAATAAGTTATATAAATTCGCTTTTCTATACTCATCCTTAAGAACATGCAAATACCTTTTCCATTTCTTGCCTGAAAGTCGTAAATAGTTCATTGCTTTTTGCCATCGTAGTCTGGAATTCTTCAAATTTATCCATATAAAGAGAAAGCTATAGAGAAAGAAAAAAGAAATCAATTCTAAACTCTGGGTAAACATGAAAATTCCTACCAGGTTCCTGTGGCTCATTGCTGTGATCCTACTGAGGGCGCTGAAATCTGAGGATTGCTGTTGGAAACATAGGGAGGCAAATACAGGGGATTTGTTTTTGTTTCAATTTTTTGGTCATGGGGCTTGAACTCAAGAGCCTAGGCACTGCCCCTGAGCTCTTTCACTTAAGGCTAGAGCTCTACCACTTTGAGCCACAGCGCCACTTCTGGTTTTCTAGTGGTTTACTGTGGATAAGAGTCTCGTGGACTTTCTTTCCCAGGCTGGCTTTAAACTGTGATCCTCAGATCTCAGCCTCCTGAGTAGCTAGAATTATAGGTGTGAGCCACCAGTGCCTGGCTAAATCCAAGGGATTTATTCAGGAAATTATTCAGCAAATATTAGGAAGTGGAAGTTTGGCTCAAGTGGTAGAGCACCAGCCTTGAGCAAAAAAAAAAAAAAAATGTAAGTAAGAGCATGAGGCTCTGAGTTCACATCCCAGTACCAGCACATACACACAAAAATGCCAATTCCTAAACTTTCAAAACAATGTTTAAAAATTACATACTTGATTTAAGTGATAGGAACACAAGTGAATCCACACCCAATTCTTGGATACCAAATACAGATGAATAAAATTTCAACTAACAGAAATACATAAACTTTGGAGGCAGGCTAAGAGATGAGGATTGAGGCTCAAAGTGAACTTGGACTAGAAAACTCTGTGAGAGGGTCTGGGAAGGTGGCTCAGTGGTAGAGCACTTGCCTTGCATGCACGAGGTCCTGGGTTCGATTCCTCAGCACCACATAAGCAGGAAAAAAAGCTGGAAGTGGTGCTGTGGCTCAAGTGGTAGAACGCTAGCCTAGAGCTGAGGGACAGTGCCCAGGACCAGAGTTCAGGCCCCATGACCAGACCCCCCCCCCAAAAAAAAAAAACCTCTGTGAGACTCTCATTTCTAACCAACCAGCAAAAAGCCAGAAATGGAGCTGTGGCTCAAGTGGAAGAGCACAAGCCTTGAAGAAAACAGCTAAGCAAGAGAAAGGCCCAAAGGTCAAATCCTTGTACTTGGATGCTTGCACACATGTACCCATGTGAACATACACACACACAGTAGTATAATGTATTTGAAATGTAGACATCTGTTGGGTATCAATGACTCATGCCTGTAATCTAGTTGCTCAGGAGGCTGAGATCTGAGGATTGCAGTAAAAAGCCAGGCTGGGGAGGTAAGTCTGTGAGACTGGGAAGTAGAGGGCTGGGAAGGTGGCTCTGGTAGAGTGCTTGCCTCCCATGCATGAAGCCTGAGGTTCGATTTCTCAGCATCACATAAGCAGAAAAAGCTGGAAGTGGTGCTGTGGCTCAAGTGGTAGAGTGCTAGCCTTGAGCAAAAGAAGCCCAAGAACTGAACCCAGGCCCTGAATTTAAGCCCCAGGACTGGCATTATGTGTGTGTGTGTGTGTAATGTAGACATTTGCTGGGTGCTAAGGGGTGTGTGTGTGTGTGTAATGTAGACATTTGCTGGGTGCTGGAAGGGGTGTGTGTGTGTGTGTGTGTGTTTGTGTGTGTGTGTGTGTGTGTGTGTGTGTGTGTGTGTGTGTGTGTGTAATGTAGACATTTGCTGGGTGCTGGTGGCTCACACCTGTAATCCTAGCTACTCAGGAGACTAAGATCTGAGGACTGAGGTTCACAGCCAGCCCTGGGAAGAAAGTCCGTGAGACTCTTATCTCCAATTAACCAGTAGAAAACCAGAAGTGACACTATGGCTCAAAGTGGTAGAGCGCTAGAAGAAAGGCTTAGGGCCAGCACCCAGGCCGAGTTCAAGCCCCAAGACAGAATAAAACATATTATGTAGACCTTTGATAGCTCCATTCCACCCATTTAAACAAAACCTGAAGAATATGCTTGTTATAGTTATAAATTTCATATACCTCTAACGTTTTGTGAACTTTCTCATCTTACATATAAAAATTGTTGGGGAGCCGGGCACTAGTGGCTCATGCCTGTAATCCTAGCTCTCAGGAGGCTGAGATCTGAGGATCATGGTTCAAAGCCAGCCTAGGAAGAAAGTCCCTGACTCTTCAATTAACCAAGAAACCGGAAGTAGTGCTGCGGCTCAAGTGGAAGAGCACTCGCCTTGAGCTGAAGAACTCAGGGACAGCACCTAGGTCCAGAGTTCAAGCCCCACGCCCAACTGACAAAAAAAACCAAACTGTTGGGGGCATGGTGAGAGCAATCTGGCTGGACCATCTATCATTACATACCACCCACATGATTCTTAGCTTGGTATCAAGGATATCTCTTTCAAAAATTCAGGCAGGGCAATGCAACAGAAGCCCAAGAACTAGAAGGGTTGGGAACAAAGAATTCAGTGGGAGTCGAGTTAAAGCAAAGGATAAAAGAAGATAAAAACATCTACTTTCAGGCTAGAGTATGGCTCAAGGGGTAGAGAACGTGGTAGAGAACTTGCCCAACAAGTGCGAGGCTTTGACTTCAACCCTCAATACTAAGAGACCAAAAAAGGACACCACTGTTTCTCTCAACTCCTTCCTGGATTCAAGGAATTTGTCTTCAAGTTCAGAACAACCCACAACGCATGCAGAACACAAAATACAGTCACTGTTTTCTTCCCCAAAGAACAGGCACTTAGAAAAGGACAGGGGCGCTGGTGGCTCCTGCCTGTAATCCTAGCTACTCAGGAGGCTGACATCTGAGGACTGCGGTTCAAAGCTAGCCCCAAAAGGAAAACCTGTGAGACTCTTATCTCCAATAAACCACCAGAAAACTGGGAGTGGTGCTGTGGCTCAAGTAGTAAAGTGCTTACCTTGAGCTAAAGAGCTGAGGGACAGCGCCCAGGCCGAGTTCAAGCCCCACGACCGACAAAAGAAGAAGAAAAAAGGACAGTGGCAAAGTACAGTGTGTTTGAAGAGGAAAAGCTTTGAGCCCAGGAGGCCTCTGGGGAGAGGGCTGAAAAACTTCATTTGAGACCAAGAGTGAACCCCTCAGAGACCATCTAATGTCACGTTACATTATTTACAGAATGAGAAGGCAGAGCCCGAGAAATAATTACTTTTTGACTATAGAATTTGTGCTCAGGGGGCTGGGAAGGTGGCTCAGTGGTAGAGCGCTTGCCTTGCATGCCTGAGGCCCTGGGTTCGATTGCTCAGCACCACATAAGCAAAAAGCAAAAAAAGCCGGAAGTGGCGCTGTGGCTCAAGTGGTAGAGTGCTAGGCTTGAGCTGAAGAGCTGAGGGACAGCACCCAGGCCCAGAGTATAGGCCTCACGACCGGACCCAAAAAAAAAAAAAAAGAATTTGTGCTCAGGGCCTTCTGCTTGCTTAGCTTGCATGCTCATGGCTCTACCATATGAGCCACACCTCCATCCTGGCTTTTTGCTGGTTATTTTGGAGCCAGGCACTGGTGGCTCCCTCCTTAATCCTAGCGACTCAGGTGGCTGAGATCTGAGGACTGGAGTTCAAAACCAGCCCAAGCAAGAAAGTCCGTGAGCCTCTGATCTCCAATTAATCACAGAAAAAGCTGGAAGTGGCTCTGTGGCTCAAGTGGTAGAGTGTTAGCCTTGAGCAAAAGGAGCTCAGAGACAGTGCCCAGGCCCTGAGTTCAAGCCCCAGAACCGGCAAAAAAATAAAAATAAAAAATAAAATAAATAAATAAAATGACACGATTTTTCTTCCCAGGCTAGCTTCAAACCTCGATCCTTTTGATCTAAGTCTATTAAGTAGCTAGGATTACAACTATGAGCTAAGATCACAAAATATCAATAAGAAAAGTAGGAATAAAAGTTTACCACATGCCAAGAAAGCACTGCTGTAGTTGAGAATGTTACCCAGCAGCACTTAACAAGGATGTGAGGGGAGACCAGCCAAAGTTCTGGGGCGAGTGGAGCAGGTGCTGCTGAAGGAGGGGAGAGGGGGAAGCAAACTAGAAGCTCCATTCCAGTGCTGTTAGGCTAGAGCTGGAGGGATCCCACCTGCAGAAAGGGAAGGCACAGCCTGGGAGCAAGAAGAATGCTGGTGTAAGGAAGCGGAGAAGAATGCATGAGGGCGGGGCGCCAGTGCTCACGCCTGTCATCCTAGCTATTCGGGAGGCTGAGATCTGCGGATTGCAGTTCAAAGCCAGCCTGGGCAGGAGAGACCGTGACACTCATCACAAATTAAACCACAAAAGCTGGAAGTGGTGCTCTGGCTCAAGTGGTAGAGCGCTAGCCTTGAGTACAAAAGCTCAGGGGCAGCGCCCAGGCCCACAGTTCAAACCCCAGGACTAGCCAAAAAAGGGAGAGGAATGCAGGAAATCTGGCAGCAGTTGGAAGAGGACACACATCCTGACAATTCCTCTGAGGCTATGGGCCGAGACTTGGGGAAGCAGCAGTAGTTGTTAGGCCGAATAAGGCACAGTCCTAGCACTTAAGGGAAGCACCAGCAGTTTTAGCAAGACCCATTCTAATGAAAGCTGGGACAGCCTGGTAAAGACTGTCCCATTCGAGAGTTCAATGGGACCCCACAGTGGGTGACACCATGCCCAGATTATATGTATGGATTATGCAAGTAGGCCAAAGCACAGTGGTCAGAGTGTATCATCTGCAAATACTGTGAAATGACACGATGAGCGCAGAAATGAGGCCAACTCTTGGGAAGGATAACCATGTTCAGGTACCAGCAAAGAAGAGGCAATGCACTGCAAAGGGAAAAGATGACTGGTAACAAGACTCAAGGGTAGCACAGACAACAGATAGCGTACAGTGACAGAACAGAAATCAGGCCAGATACCAGCGGCTCAAACCTTATAATCCTAACTACTCAGGAGGCTGAGATCTGAGGATTGCAATTGAAGCCAGCCCAGGCAGGAAAGTCTGAGATTCTTACCTCCAATTAATCACAATAAACAAACAAACAAACAAAACCAAAAGCCAGAAATGGAGCTGTGACTCAAGTTGTAGAGCACTAGTCCTGAGAAAAAGAGCTTAGGGACAGCACCCAGGCATTGAATTTAAGCTCCAGGACTGGGGTGTGTGCATGCACATGTATATACACACATACACACACATGTGTACACACACACACACACACACACACACACACACACACACACACAACAAAGGAAGAGGAAACATGATCTCTTCCTTCATTTCAGTCAGGTCTGGATTGGAACAGGCAAAATCACATTAGAGAACACTCAAAACCATAGGTTTTTCTTACAAATTCTATCACCTGCTGTCAAGTTACCTGTTGTTTCAGTTGTACTTCTTGCTGTTTCATCTGTTCATATTTGTGCCTTGATTCTGTTGCTTCTTTTAATAGCTAGAAAACAGAAACAATTGGCAAAATACTAATAGTAATAACAAATAGGACCACATCAAATGACCATACAGTTAGGCTACATCCTCCAGCTATTTTAGGAAGTACCACTACAGATGTAATTATTCTATCAATTGTCATTTACCTGTAGTCTTACTACTTAAGTAGCAAAAGTACCAAGGAGGCCTAAAAAGATTTACAAAATTCAGGACTACATTATTACTTTTTAGGGGAAAATAACTGCATGTGTAATATGAAGAGAAAATATAGCTAGGAATCTCAACATCATTCACATAAGTAAAAGAGTAAAAGGCTGAAGAGCAAAGCAATGAAATCTAAGAACCAGTTTCTATATGCTTTGTTTAAAAAAAAAAGAAGAAGAAGAAGAAGAAGGCAGCCAGGCCTTAGTGGCTCATACCTGTAATCCTAGCTATTTAGGAAGCTGAAATCTGAGGATCACGGCTCAAAGCCAGCCTGGGCAGGAAAGTCTGTGAGCCTTTTTATGGCAGGGAGGGGGCATTCAGTTGTGGGGCCTGAACTCTGGGCCTGAGCGTTATCCCTCAGCTCTTCAGCTCAAGGCTAGCACTCTACCACTTGAGCCACAGTACCACTTCCGGCTTTTTCTGCTCATGTGGTGGTGAGGAATCGAACCCAGAGCCTCATGCATGCAAGGCAAGCACTCTACCACTGAGCCACCTTCCCAGCCCTGTGAGACTTTTATCTCCAATTAACCACTCAAAAACTGGAAGTGGAGCTGTGGCTCAAAGTGATAGAGCGCTACCCTTGAGCAAGAGTTCAGGAACAGTGTGCCCAAGCCCTGAGTTCAAGCCCAATGGGGAAAAAAAATCAGGTTAAGAAGAAATAGGAGGTTTCATTTATACACTGAGGTTTTCAAGAACACACTAAGCAATTGTGAAACTGTCTTTGAAATACAGTATCACATATAGTCCAAAGAAGTCTGAAAAACTACTGAAACCGAAACTACATGCCTGAAACACGTGACTATGTGTGTGCAAAATTTATACTCTGTAACTTAAGAAATAATAGTCATTTTTCAGTTGAGCACTGGATCCCACTTTGAGTAGATACAGAAGGGACCACATTTTTTGTGTGAATAATGTCTCTAAATCCTAGACTCCCCGCATGCACATTGATGACATGAAATCACTAAGGAAGCAAGTCTTTACACCGCACCCATCTGGGGACCTGGTCTATTTGAGTCAGTGTTGGATGCAATAGTCCACATTATTATCATCGTTTCTCAGGTTTAATACTTGTTTGTATTAAACAAGTGCATAAAGCAGAATTTCCATATACTAAATATCTGTAGCCAAAAAAATGCTATTGCATTTACAATTACTGATAGGCAATATAATTAGAGCATTCAATCTGAGAACAAGAGTGAGCTTTTAGATCAACAATGAATTCTGTTAAAAATTATTTCTAATCCTTGGCAATCATGTCTCATGCCTGTAATCCTAGCAACTCAGGAGGCTGAGATCTGAGGATCATAATTCAAAGCCAGCCTGGGCAAAAAGTCCATGGGACTCTTATCTCCAACAAACTACTCAGAAAAAGCCAGAAGTGGCACTGTGGCTCAAGTGATAGAGCTCTAGTCTTGAGCACAAAGAGGCTCAGGGACAGTGTCTAAGCCCAGAGTTCAAGATCCAGGACTGGCAAAACAAAAACAAACAAAAACAAGTAGCATGCCCCAGAGACAACAATGCATATAGAGTAAGTTTAAATGTTTTAGAGTTCAGCTTATGATTTTAGCAACATCTTTTTAAAGAAATAGAACTTACAAACTCTCTCTCTCTCTGGTGTTTTTCATCAGCTTCTTTTATCAGCTGCGTTGTCTGCTGAAGTTTGGCATCCACAAGCTGTTGCTGGAGCTCCTTATGTTTGAACACTTTATCAATATGCTATGGGAAAAGCCAAATTCCTTCCATCACTTCATGAGCAAAGGGGCACACGGTGCAGAACAAACTGCAGTTACAACCTTCTTGCTCTGCTTTCCCATTAATACCACCACAGCTAAGAGCACAGGGGCTTTTTGTCCCCAGAGCACAGGACCCATGCCCTGTGGCCAGCTGTCAAAGCTGGGCTGTCTCCATCACTAGCTTTGCAATCCTGGTTCTGCCCTGTGTTGAAGATAAGGCTCCAACTACATGAAGACTAAGACAGGTAAGAAAATTAAGTCATTAAATTCACACAACTTGAACATTCATTCCTTTCTTCTACCTGTTAGACACTCCAAAGTTCTCAGCTGGTGGCAGCATGTGATGGTACAAATGGCAGCAGTTAAGGCCCTTCTTGGGCATGGCTCTGGACAAACTCTGAGCCTGCTGAGCCTAAGTAGAGGCATCTGACCACACTCGCCTGGCAGAATGGTGACAGAACTGTGAATGTAATGGTGTAAGCACACGAAATGCTTGGTGCCTGGCATGTATCAGACATTTGGTAAAACATTATTGTATCTCCAAACAAAATTATCATGTGATTATACACACAAAAACCATCTCAAAACAAACCTTTTCAAAGAAGCTGGGTATCAGAGGCTCATGCCTGTAATCCTAACTACTCAGAATACTGAGCTCTGAGGACTGCGGTTTGAAGCCAGCCCAGAAAATCTGGGAGACTCTCATCTCCAATTAACTACCAAAAAACTAGAAGAGGAGCTATCCTTGAGCACAAAAGCTCAGGGACAGTGTCAAAGCCCTGAGTTCAAGCCCCAGGACTGGTACAAAAAGAAAAGAAGCTAGAAGACCAGGAAGCTCGCAGGTATAATGGTGGGGAATAAGGCAGCCACTGTGTGCCAGGACAGCAGCAGAGGATTTCTCTTCATCTGCAAGTGATCTCATCACAGTTGTTTCCTTACAAAGGAAATACATCCCGTGCGATTCAAAATAAGAAAGAATCCTAAGTTGTATGATTTAAAGATGACATTTTCAAATCTGCTACATCTATACAGAAGTAGATTGTAGTATTAAACAATAAAACTAAAGGAATCATTGTTTGTTTTTGGGTTTTTTTTGTGTGTTTTTTTTTTTTTTTTTTTTGGGTCTGGTCGTGGGGCCTGAACTCTGGGCCTGGGCGCTGTCCCTCAGCTCTTCAGCTCAAGGCTAGCGCTCTACCACTTGAGCCACAGCGCCACTTCCAGCTTTTTTTCTTTTTGCTTATGTGGTGCTGAGGAATTGAACCCAGGGCCTCAGGCATGCAAGGCAAGCGCTCTACCACTGAGCCACCTTCCCAGCCCTAAAGGAATCATTATAAGAAAAATAAGGCTTTATGAATTAAATTATAAGAAAATTGAAGCTCAAAGACCAAAGAGAGAGAGAGACAGAGACAGAGACAGAGAGACAGAGAGACAAAGAGAGAGGAGAGAGAGAGAGGAGAGAGGGAGAAAGAGAATACTCTCCAACAACAACAAAAAAAGAAGCCTGGTGCCAGTGGCTCATAGCTGCTATCCTAGCTACTCAGGAAACTGAGATCTGAGGGCTGAGGTTCAAAGCCAGCCTAGGTAAATCTGAGGCTCTTTTTTTCCAGCCTAGGTAAATCTGAGACTCATTTTTTTATTGTAAAGAAAATCTGACACTCTTATCTCTAATTAACTAGAAAACAAAAGCTGGAAGTAGAGGCATGACATTAGCTTGGAGCAGAAAAGCTAAGCAAGTATGGGAAGCCCTGAGTTCATGCTCCAGTATTGGCATTAAAAAAATACATAAATGGCCAGGTGCCGTGACTCACTCCTGTAATCCTGCTACTCAGTAGGCTGAGATCTGAGGATCTCAGTTCAAAGCCTGCCCAGGTAGGAACACCTGTGAGACTCATCTCTTATAAACCACCAGAAAACCAGAAGTAGTGCTGTGGCTCAAGTGGTATAGCGCTAGCCTTGAGCTGAAGAGCTGAGGGACAGCGCCCAGGCCCAGAGTTCAAGCCCCATGACTGATCCCCCCCCCAAAAAACATAAATGAATAAAAACAGCAACCATACAAAAAAGGAATAAGAAACCTATTTCTGAGACCTGATAGAAACCAGTGAAATGGACAGCTTTTGAATTTGGATTTTAATCCAACTTCTTTTTTAAAAAAGGAGATTAAGCAGAAAATTTTAAACATGACCAGATATTTAGTATGAAATACTTAAGTGTTTAGGTGTGAAAATGTTATTATCGTTATGGTTAAAAGGAACGGTGCTGGGAGTGCAGCTCAAATGACAATGTGCTTGCCTACCAAGCTCAAGGTCATGAGTTCGAACCCCAGTACCAACAAAATATTTAAAAAAAAAAAAAAAAGAATCTTAGGGGGCTGGGATGGTGGCTCAGTGGTAAAGCGCTTGCCTTGCATGCCTGAGGCCCTGGGTTTGATTTCTCAGCACCACATAAGCAAAAAGAAAAAAGCTGGAAGTGGCGCTGTGGCTCAAGTGGTAGAGTGCTAGCCTTGAGCTGAAGAGCTGAGGGACAGCGCCCAGGCCCAGAGTTCAGGCCCACGACTGGACCCCGCCCCCCAAAGAAAAAAGAATCTTAGCTGGGCACCAATGGCTCAAGCCTGTAATCCTAGCTACTGAGGAGACTGAGCTCTGAGGGTTTTGGTTTGAAGTCAGCCTGGGCAGGAAAATCTGTGAGAATCTTATCTCCAAGTGAAAACAAAAAGCCGGAAGTGGAGCTGTGCCTCAAGTAATAGAGCAGAAGCTGTGAGCAAAGAAGCACGGGGACAGCGTCCAGGCCCTGGGTGTAAGCCCCAGGAACCCCCTCACACACACACGCACAAATTATCCTTTAAGCTATCCATTCCAATATCTGTGAGTGGAAAAATAGAACACTTTGGATTGCTTCTAAACAATGTAGAGAAATATGGATGAAACTGATGCCATCTGCTAAAACCAGGTAATATATTCTTTTTTTTGGGGGGGGGAAGGGGGTCAGTTGTAGGGCTTGAACTCTGGGCCTGGGTGCTGTCCCTCAGCTCTTCAGCTCAAGGCTAGCACTCTACCACTTGAGCCACAACACCACTTCCAGTTTTCAGGTGGTTTATTGGCGATAATAGAATCTTGGACTTTCCTGCCTGGACTGGCTTTGACCCGCGATTCTCAGATCTCAGCCTCCTGAGTAGCTAGGATTACAGACGTGAGCCACCAGTACCGTCTTTTTATATTCTCTTGTTTTTAAGCTAGCATTTTTTTCTTAACATTTTTTCCTGTTTCCTATTAGCAAATATCAGTTAGTCAAGGGAGGTTTCATTGTGACCTTTCCACTCAATGAATCTCAATAAACCTTATCTTGCCACCTCGCCTCCCATCCCACTCCCCCTTAAAGCAATTCCCACAGCTTCCACGTATCTGTTTTCATACACACAAATAAACTGTATGCACCATATTCCTCTCCAACATTTTCCTGAGCCCTCCTCTCTTGGTGATGCTCAGCTCCCCCATCTGAGCCTGATTTACTTTCCTGTCATTCATTGTTATTTTTAGTATGTATTAATGACCACCAAGGGGGCTCATTATGGTATTTCAGCTGTGCATCTATTATGTTTTATTCAGAATATCCTTCTCTATTGCTTTCTCTTTTTCACCTCAAAATCCTATTAATCAATAGCTCTCATTGAGATTTTTATGCATTCTTCATACATAGTTACACTGTGTTTGAAATTATTCACCCTTCATCTTTCCTTTCCCTCTCCCCTTGCTCTCATCCTCTTACATGGCCCCATAGTTAGAATCATGTTCTTGGTGTTTCTATCCATAATATATATTATATACATCATATATATGCATAATATATACTATAGATAATATACATAGATGGATAATTTAAGGAGTCAAAACACACTAGGAGCTTGGTTTTGAGTGCTTATGCCTATAATCCTAACTACTGAAAACCGAGAATCTGAGCTTTGAAGATGGCAGTTCAAAGCCAGTTCAGGCTGACAAAACCCATTAACCAGCAAAAAGCCACAAGTGGAGGCATGGGCTCAAGCAGTAGAGCATCAGCCATGAGCAAAAAGGCCAAATGCAAGGCCCTGAGTTCAAACCTCAGTACTGGCACACACACACCAAAAAATAGAATCCTAGGGTGAAGCTCAGTGGTAGAGGACATGCCCAGTAGGTGCAAGATGGTAGTGGATTTCATTCCCAACACCAAAGAAACAAACAGAAGTGAAGCATGAGGCTGGGAATGTGGCTTACTGGTAGAATGCTTGCCTAGCAAGCCCCAGGTTTCAGTACCTTCAGTACCCTTAGTACCACATAAACAGAAAAAGCTGCAAGTGGTGCTGTGGCTCAAGTGGTAGAGAGCTAGCCTTGAGTAAAAGCCCAGGCCGAGTTTAAGCCCCAGGACTAGAAAAAAAAAGTAAAGCATGGTGAGAGTAAGCAAAACTCTTTTTTTTAAAAAAAAGAACTAAGGTTAGCCAGGCGCTGGTGGCTCACACCTGTAATCTTAGCTACTTAGGAAGCTGAAATCTGAGAATCGCGGTTCAAGACAGCCCGGGCAGGAAAGGAATCAGTGAGACTCTTATCTCAAATAAACCACCAGAATACCAGAAGTAGCCCTGTGGCTCAAGTGGTAGAGCGCTTGCCTTGAACTGAAGAGCTGAGGGACAGTGCCCAGCCTGAGTTCAAGCCCCATGACTGACAACAACAACAACAAAAGAATAAACTAGGTATAGTGGCATACACTTGTAATTCCCGTACTCCAAAGTCTGAAACAAGAAGATGGAGACTTCAAGGTCAGTCTGAGCTATGTAGTTAGACTATCAGAAAAAGAAAAAAAAATCATGGGGCTGTGTGATAGCTCAGTGATAAAGAGCTAACATAGCATGTCCCCAAACCTGAAAGTAAATAAAGAACAGGACAGAGTGTAGCTAAGTGGTAGAAAACCTTAGCACAACTAAGGCCCTGGGTTTGACCCTCAGACAGAGCAAAAAAACTGAAAATAATTTCTTGTAAAACTGGGCATAGTTTGTACATGCTCATGGTCCCAGGACGCTGCAGCAGGAGAATCCTTTGAGCTCACAGGTTCAAGACCAGGTTAGGCAACATAGCAAGATCCTGACTCAAAAAAAAACCCACAAAAAAACGAGTATCTTAAGTACTGTAAATGCAAATGTCCATAGATACTCTGATGATCATAAATATCTGATACAGGTATCAGATAAGGAAGATGATCTGGATGTGAAAATGCCATCTTGCAGTATCACATGGAAGATGTGCAGCTCTTAACAACCTCCTAGAAATTCTCTCACCTAGCCAAATCTACAGACTTGCAGGCCATTACATGATGAGTCTAACTAATCCTCTTGGTCATTTTTTTTCCTAGTAACTACCCTTATGTTCTAAAACAGCTATTCCTATGGCAGTAGTTTTACTGCAGTAGTGAATGGAGAGGGTTTTCCTAGTTGAGTAGATGGCTAAACCAACAGAGAGCTATTACCTCTTCCCTCAGTGCATACTGCTCAATGAGCTTCTTCAGCTTCTCTCCCAGTTCGATGTTCTCCTGCCGGAGTTTGGCATTGTGTATGTCATGTTGTTCCAGCTGGGTTTGGATTTCATTTAGAGTAATCTGGAAATGGGCTGTTGCTTCTTTACGGCGTTCTTCTTCCTCTCGGGCTTGCTGTATATTTTCTTCCTTAATTCCCAAAATAATTTCTGTTAATAGTGAAGATCTATAGACAGGATGCTCACAGAAGCAGCAGCTGTAATGCAGGTTCGCTACTGCTGCCCTGACATGTTGCTTCTGAGCTTTAGCTCCTCTTCCTTAGGACCAAAAGGTTCTCACTTAAAAGTAAGTGAGATGGGTGCCACCGACTCATGCCTGTAATCCAAGATCCTTAGGAGCAGCCCTGGCAGAAAAGTTCACAAGACTCTAGGTCAAAAATAACCACCAAGGGGCTGGGAAGGTGGCTCAGCGGTAGAGTGCTTGCCTTGCATACATGAGGCTCTGGGTTCGATTCCTCAGTACCACATAAGCAGAAAAGGCCGGAAGTGGCACTGTGGCTCAAGTGGTAGAGTGCCAGCCTTGAGCTGAAAAGCTGAGGGATAGAGCCCAGGCCCCATGATAGACAAAAAAAAAAAAAAAAAAGAAAAATAACCACCAAAAAGCTGGGTGCTGGTGGATCACATCAGTAATCTGAGCTACTCAGGAGGCTGAGATTTGAAGATCCCAGTTCAAAGTCAACCCAGTCAGAAAGTTTGTGAGGATCTCCAATTAACCACCAGAAAACTGGAAGTGGGATTATGGCTCAAAGTGGTAGAGCACTAGATATTGGCCAAAAAGAGCTAAGGGACAGCACCCAGGCCCTGAGTTCAAGCCCCACAACTAACAAAAAACAACAGCAAATGAGGGTTGGAGCTGTGGTTCAAGTGGTAAAATGCCAGCCTAGCAGCATGAAATCCTAAGTTCAAATGCTAGTACCACCAAAAAGAAGCCAGTCTTTTCCCAAATAGTTGTGAAACACAACGCTGATAGTTGGTGGCTTATGCCTATAATCCTAGTGATTCAGGAGGCTAAGGTTTTGAAGTCAGCCCCGGCTGAAAAGTTCATCAGACTTATCTCCAATTAAGCATCAAAAAATTCAGAAGTGGGCCAGGCACCGGTGGCTCATGCCTATAATCCTAGCTATTCAGGAGGCTGAGATCTGAGGATCATGGTTCAAAGCCAGCGCTGGCAGGAAAGTGGCAGGAAGGTCCGTGAGACTCATCGCCAATAAACCACCAAAACACCAGAAAGTGGTGCTGTGGCTCAAGCGGTAGAGCACTTGCCTTGAGCTGAAGAGCACAGGGACAGTGTCCAAGCCCCACAACCAACAACAACAACAACAACAAAATTCGGAAGTGGGGCTGGGAATATGGCTTAGTGGTAGATTGTTTGCCTCGCATGCATGAAGCTCTGGATTCAATTCCTTAGTACCACATAAACAGAAAGAGCTGGAAGTGGCACTGTGGCTCAACTGGTAGAGTGCTAGCCTTGAGGAAAAGAAGCTCAGGTACAGTGCCCAGGTCCTGAATTCAAGCCCCAGGGTTGGCAAAAAAAAATCAAAAGCGGAGGTGTGGCTCAAGTGCTTGAGTGTTAGCCTTAAGCAAGAAAGCTCAAGGACAGGGGCTGGGAAGGTGGCTCAGTGGTAGAGTGCTTGCCTTGCATGCCTGAGGCCCTGGGTTCGATTCCTCAGCACCACATAAGAAAAAAGAAAAAAGCCGGAAGTGGCTCTGTGGCTCAAGTGGTAGAGCGCTAGCCTTAAGCTGAAGAGCTGAGGGACAGTGCCCAGGCCCAGAGTTCAGGCCCCACGACCGGACCAAAAAAAAAAAAAAAAAAAAAAAAAGAAAGCTCAAGGACAGCACTCAGGCCCTGAGTTTTCAAGCACAGGCACATCACAAATAAAATAGAAAATAAGAGACACAAACTGTCGCTTATATCATTACAAGTGTGATACAACTATCTAAAGCTTCTTCATGCTGCCAACCCCCTCTTCACTGATCACATAGAACATGACTTTATATCAGCCCAATAAAGCCCCTCCTGAAGTTAATTGCTGGGTCACACCTTCCACTACTGACAAGGCAAGAGACAAATAACATTTTTTAAAAGCTTACTGAGGCAGGAGCAGGTGGCTCACGCCTATAATCCTCACTACTCAGGAGGCTGACATCTGAGGATGGTTGTTTGAAGCCTCCCCAAGCAGGAAAGTCTAGGAGACTCTTATCTCCAATTAGCCACTCAAAAATCAGAAGTGGCGAAAGTGGCATTGCAGTGGTAAAGCACTGGCCAGGTGTCGGTGGCTCACACCTGTAATCCTAGCTCCTCAGGAGGCTGAGATATGAGAATCGAGGTTCAAAGCCAGCCAGGATGGGAGACTCTTATCTCCAATAAACCACTCAGAAAACCAGAAGTGGTGCAGTGGCTCAAGTGGTAGAGTGCTCTCCTTGAGCTGAAGAGCTGAGGGACAGTGCTCAGGCCCAGAGTTCAAGCCCTATGACCGACAAACAAAACAAAACAAAACAAAAAAGAGCTCAGGGACAAGGCCCAGGCTTGAGCTAAAAAAAAAAAAAAAAAGCTTAAGGAGCTGGGTACGAGTGGCTCAACACCTGTAATCCTGGCTACTCAGGAAGTTGAGTTCTAAGATCAAGGTTCAAAGCCTGCACAGGCAGAAAAGTCCATCAGCTATACTCCAGGGATTGTGGGTCCAGGTGAGCCCCGGCAAAAATACAAGACCCTACTTGAAAAGTAACTAAATGTTAAAGGCAGCCAAGGGGATGGCTCAAATGGTAGAGTGCCTTTCTAACAAACGTTAGGCCCTGAGTTTAAACCCAGTACTCCAAAAATAATAATAATTATTATTATTACTAACATATTAATAAAGACAACACTGCTGAGCACCACCCCTGTAATTCTAGCTACTCAGGAGGCTGAGATCTGAGAATTGCAGTTTAAAGCCAGCTGCAGCAAGAAAGTTTGTGAGACTCTTATCTCCAGTTAGCTACCAAAAAGCTGGAAGTGGAACTGTGGCTCAAGTGGTAGAGCCCTAGTTTTGAGCAAAAAGCACAGGCTGTGAGCTCAAGCCCCAGGACGGGTATGTATGTATACACATACATATATACACACACACACACACACACACACACACACACACACAAAAAAAAAACTTAACATTAATTCTTGCTAGGCTGTGTGTCAAGACCTTTACCTGTCTACTCAAAATGACTTTTTGTGAAGGAAAAATACCATCTGCTTTAATTAAGAGCTAAATACATTGACTCAAAATCCTGCCTACTCAGGAGGCTGAGATCTGAAGATCGCAGTTTGCAGCCAGCTGGGCAGGAAAGTCTGTTATTGCCACTAAACTACCAAAAACTCCAAAAACACAGCTCTGGCCCAAGTGGTAGAGCACTAGCTTTGAGCAAAAGAAGCTCAGGGACAGTGCCTAGGCCCTGAGATCAAGCCCAAGAACCAGCACAAGGAAAAAAAAAAGAAAGAAAAGAAAAACTACTCAAAGTGCTACTATAGTATATATACTCAAGGGCAGGGCAGGTCTGTCCCACTGTTTAAGACAGATTCCTTCACATGGTTCTGCTTTTTCCTCATTTCCTGTGGATACCAATTGAACTTAGGATATATGCTTATTCCTCCTTTATAATTGGTCTTAGTATAGCTGTACTATCAAAGTACTCAGCATCAAAGAGCTAGATGTAGGCCAGGAGACTCAGGCAAGTCTATCTCAGCAGTTCTCCCTTCTCAGATTCACTATCTCAAGTCCCTTACTAGCTTCTCACTTCATAGCAGCTCTGTGTTCATGGTTATCAGCTCTACTGGCACACAGCAGAAAGCTGGCAACTCTGAGCTTCTTAAGAGAGCAACAGATATAAACATCAGGATGTAGACTACCTGGGACCAAGAATGAGGGAACTAACAAAGGCCTCGTTCCTTAAATGGGATAGCACAACATAGGAAAAAACTGTTACTAGCTCACATACACCAGCCCAAGCAGAGACATGGCTTCATTTCAAAAAGGTATAACGTAACTATAAAAACCAGTTGAGTAAGTTCCTCTTAAAAAAAAAAAAAAAAAAAAAAAAACAGAAAAACCAACAGACTAACCTTTAAAGTCTTATTGTGTCGCTGAAGTTCCCTGCAGAGAGACTCCAGTTTGCTTCTTGCCAAGATAGCTTTGCTGTGTTCACTCTGCAGGTGAACTTTCTCTTTCACAATCTGGGCTTGCTTCTTCTGCAGAATCTTCATTTGCTTCTGGACATTCCTGCTCTCCTCCAGCTAAAATCAAGAACTTTATATTTAGGAAGTATAACAAAGACCTTACAGTAAAAGCTGAAAGAATTATAGTATGAGTTATGCAGTCTTTAAAGAGCCAAATTCTGGCCTCAGGCTACAGCTCAGCAGTAAAAGCATTTGCCTCGCATGAGCAAAGTCCCTGGACTAAATCCCCAACAGAGAAAAAGAAAAGAAACAAAGAAATAACAACAAAAAGCCAAATACTGTGATTTTATTTATGTTGTTTTATATCTTCCAACACTTCCAACTTCCTCTGAGTTCCAGATATAATAGAAAACCAAGCAACTTTTAGGGTAAGTGGAAAAAAATGACCTTCATTACTTTTGCAGTTTTCAGAATCAAATTAAACCTCAAAACCTCTACAATGGCTTCTTCCTTGGCTTCCGTGTTGACCTTGAGTCCTTGATTCACTTGCCTTCCGCCAAAGGCTAATAAGCACAGGTCTTCAGCCCCCTCCCAGGGGTGTAAGCTCTTCAACTTCCAGGTATAACCCTGGGTGTTGAACTGGACACTTCCTGTCCCAGAAGATTTTGAAGGCCCACTGGCAACACTGCCCACGTTCTGGGCTTACTTAACCCTTCTGAAAACAAACTGATGTGTTCTGGCTAGACTTCCGCCAATGCTGAAGGCTAGGACTAACTTAGTTCCAAGGCCAGACATGTCTTGATTTGCTGCCTGATGGATGAGCTATCTGTCTAGACAAATTTTCTGCCTGTCAAAAGACGTGCTGAAGGGGCTGGGAAGGTGGCTCAGTGGTAGAGCGCTTGCCTTGCATGCATGAGGCCCTGGATTTGATTCTTCAGCACCACATAAGCAGAAAAAGCCAGAAGTACTGCTATGGCTCAAGTGGTAGAGCGCTAGCCTTGAGCTAAAGAGCTCAGGGACAGCACCCAGACCTTGAGTTCAGGCTCCACGACCGATTAAAAAAAAAAAAAGTGCTGAAATCCAAACATAAACTATGGCATATTTTTTGCAGTACTGGGGCTTGAACTCAGGGCCTTGCACTTGTTAGGTAAGTGCTCTACCACTGAGCCATGATCCTCACTTAAAATATAGATTTATTGTACTTTATGGCTCATTATTTTCTTTTAAAAATATTTTAGGAATCAATATTGTTTTATTTTTCTAAAATAACACCCTAGACATTCCAATACTGATTTGTAACTTAATAAGCAGCATTCAAAAGTTGTAGAAAATGCTGCAATTTTAAGTTCAAAGCAAATGGCTATCTCAAGGTTAAAAGAACACTACAGCTAAGATGGCAGCTTTACTGACCTTTCTGTACTGCTTTTCCTGAAGGAGGAAATGATGCTGTCATAACTTAAAGAACAATAGTGCCACCTTGTGGTCTTTCAAAACATATCAAGCTGGATGGAGGTGAACTTCAAGAGTTTGCCTAGAAATCCCAAGGCCCTGAGCTCAAACCACATACTGCTCCCAAACACATATTTGCATGCACATACATCCAAGCATCTTTCAGACAATCTGTAAGAACACCTTTACTGAACTGCAGTACACAGCTATAATTCCAGGACTCAAGAGGGCGGAGACGGGGGGATTAATTGTGAATTCATGGTTAGCCTGAGCTACATAGTGAAACCTTACCTTGAAAATTTAGGGGAAAAAAAAAAAGCTGGGTGCCAGTAGCTCACACTGTAATCCTAACTACTCAGGAGACTGAGATCTGTGGATAGCGGTTCAAAGCCAACCCAGGTAGGAAAGTCCCTGTGAGACTCTTATCTCCAATAAACCACCAGAAAACTAGAAATGGCTCTGTGGCTCAAGTGGTAGAGTGCGCTCCTTGAGCTGAAGAGCTGAGGAACAGCGCCCAGGCCCAGAGCTCAAGCCCCACAACCAACCAAAAAAAAATTTTTTTTTTTTTTACTGAAATCCTTGCAGAAAGAATCACTGCTCTCTTATAATGCTGTCAACATTACTCTTTTATATAAAAAATGCTTGCCTCACAAGTATGAAGCCCTGGGTTCGATTCCTACGTACCACATACCCAGAAAAGGCTGGAAGTGGCACTGTGGTTCAAGTGGTAGAGTAGCTAGCCTTGAGCACAGAGAGGCTCAGGGACAGTGCCCAGGCCCTGAGTTCAAGCCCCAGGATTGGCTAAAAAATAAAAAAATAGAACAAAAAACCTGTTGGAATTGTTTGAAGGAGGGGAAGAGGCAGAAGGTGAGGGAGAATGATAAAGGGTATGACATTGTTGGGTACATTGTATGCATATATGAAAATACCACAGTGAACCCCCTCTTATAAAATGAACCCATGCTAATAAAGACCTTTAAAAACCAATACTAACGGGGCTGGGAAGGTGGCTCAGTGGTAGAGCGCTTGCCCTGCATGCATGAGGCCCTGGGTTCAATTCCCCAGCACCAAATAAGCAAAAAGAAAAAAAGCCAGAAGTGGCGCTGTGGCTCAAGTGGTAGAGCGCCAGCCTTGAGCTGAAGAGCTGAGGGACAGGGCCCAGGCCCAGAGTTCAGGCCCCACGACCGGACCCAAAAAAAAACAAAAAAACAAAAAACCAATACTAACAAGCCAGGTGCCAGTGGCTGACACTTGTGATCTTCACTACTCAAGAGGTTGATATCTGAGTATCATGGTTCGAAGCCTTTCTAGGCAGCAAATCTATGAGATTATTATCCTCTTAACCTCCAAAAAGGCAGAAGTGAAGCTCTGGCTCAAGTGGTAGAGTGCTAATCTTGAGAAAAATAAGCTAAGAGACAGTGCCCAGGCCCAGATTCAAGTTCTAGGAGCAGCGCGTGCACACATGTGTGCGCGCACACATCTTGCTTACTTGTGACTTTAACTAGTAAAATTAAGGTACTGAAAAATTTAAACATCTCTAATAACTGGCATTCATTTTCACTTTAAGTAGCCTCATATGGTAAATGGAGAGTGTCTTGGACAGCAAAACTCTAGATTTTTTTTTTTTTGTCAGCTGTGGGGCTTGAACTCTGAGATGGGGCACTGTCCCTCAGCTCTTCAGCTCAAGGCTAGTGCTCTTACCACTTGAGCCAGTACCACTTCCGCTTTTCCTGTTTAGGTGGTGCTAAGGAATCAAACCCAGGGCCTCATGCATGCAAAGCAAGCACTCTACCACTGAGCCACCTTCCTAGACCTAGATTATTTTTCTTTTAGAGCAACATTTTATCTATTTATTTTTTTGGGTCTGGTCGTGGGGCCTGAACTCTGGGCCTGGGCGCTGTCCCTCAGCTCTTCAGCTCAAGGCTAGCGCTCTACCACTTGAGCCACAGCGCCACTTCCGGCTTTTTTCTTTTTGCTTATGTGGTGCTGAGGAATCGAACCCAGGGCCTCAGGCATGCAAGGCAAGCGCTCTACCACTGAGCCACCTTCCCAGCCCCCATTTTATCATTTATATACATTGGCAGGACTCATCATATTGCTGATATGTAGCTATTGTGCAAGGGTTAGCAATTTTTTTCGGTAAATGTCCAGGCAAGTAAATATTTTAGGAGTGGTGAACTACATATGGCCTCTGTCAAATATAGTTTATTTTAAAACACTTTAATGGGCATTTGGACTATCTCCAGGTTTTGTTGCTGCTTATAGCAGTATGAATATTCTCATGTATCCTAGTATACACATTTCAGAATTTCTCTTGGTTGCAAACCTAAACTGGGCAATGATTTCTAAATGTGCAATTCATATGATACTGCCAAACTTACCCAGAGTAGCTGGCAAGCTTTAATTCCCAACAACAATGTGTAGGATATCATGCAAGGCCACATCCTCCCCAAAACATAAGATCACATTTCTTGGGGCTGGGAAGGTGGCTCAGTGGTAGAGTGCTTGCCTTGCATGCCTGAGGCCCTGGGCTCGATTCCTCAGCACCACATAAGCAAAAAGAAAAAAGCCGGAAGTGGCGCTGTGGCTCAGGTGGTAGAGTGCTAGCTTTGAGCTGAAGAGCTGAGGGACAGCGCCCAGGCCCAGAGTTCAAGCCCCACGACCAGACCCAAAAAAAAAAACCAAAAAACAAAAAAGATCACATTTCTTAATTTTTGTCACTATGACAGATACAAAGGAATTGCATATCTAGTGGTGTTGATCTATATCTTCCTGACCACTGAATATAATAAAACACCTCCCTCGTGTTCGTGGGTCTTTAGGTTAGTTAAGTTACTTTGGTGTCTTTTGTTTTCCATTTCTATGAAGAGCCAGTTAGATGTCTTCTGCCAGCTTTCACTCTGTTGTCATTTCCATACTATTTGCGGTATTTTCTTAAATATTCTTGACACCAAATCCCCTCTTGATTTTATTTGTTGGAAATGTTTCCCCTAGTTTGTAATATGTTCTGACTTTCTTGTAAGGAATTTTCTGCAGAAGCGAAGTCTAAATTCAATAAAGTCAATTTGTGCAATCCTTTTCCCTGACAATACTTTTCATGTTGTAAGAAACCTTTGATTGAGAGTAGAAAATTACTGATTTTCAATCTAAAAGCTTAACTTGTAACATTTTTAAGCACTTAATCCATTTGGAACTCATTGTTGTGCATGGTGTATAAAGAACAGAATTCATTGTTTCCTATAAGGGTAACACTTTTTTGTTCCCTTTTTCTTTAGGAGACAGGGTCTCTCACTATGTTGCCATAACAACATAATGGCTCAAGTAATTCTCCTGGCTCTGCCTTTCCAATTGCTGCGACTACAAACATGCCAGCGTGCCAAGCTGTAGTGTAACACTTTTTAAAAATTCTACTGATACTTCGAGGATGCCAATTCTTTCCTAAATTCATCTATAGATTGCATGAAATGCTCTTTGAAATCCCAGGATCACTAAGATCAGGCATTCAAAACTAACTTCAGAAACAATACTAAGAGCCTGGCTCATGCCTGTAATTCTAGCCACTCAGGAAACTGAGATCTGAGGATTGTGGTTTGAAGCCAGCCAGGGCAAGAAGGTCCATGACACTCTTATCTCCAGTTAACCACCACCAAAAAAAAAGCCAGAAGTGGACCTGTGGCTCAAGTAGTAGAATGCTAGCCTTGAGCACAAAAGCTTAAGGACAGCACCAAGGTCCTGAGTTCAAGACCAAGGACCCACAAAAAAATAGGAAGATAGCACTTCTTCAAAACATGTACACATAGGATTTTGTGCCCCATGGAACTACTACATTAAAAATTCATAGAGAAAAAAGGGTCAAAATAATCCAATATATTTCTGATGAAAAAAAAAAAGTGAAGGTGGGCACCTGTGGCTCATGTCTGTAATCCTAACTACTAAGGAGGCTGAGAGCTGAAGATCCAAGTTCAAAGGGCACAAAAGTACATGAGACTATTATCTCCAATAAACCACTCAGAAAAAACCAGAAGTGGTGCTGTGGTTCAAGTGGTAAAACACTAGCCTTGGGCACAAAGAGGCTCAGGGACAGCACCCAGACCCTGAGTTCAAGCCCCAGGACCAGTTAAAAAAAAAAAAGGAAAAAAGAGTGAAAACCTCAGCACCAAAGGCTCATGCCTTTAATTCTAGTTATTTACAAGGTTGAGATCTGAGGATCACAGTTCAAAGCCAGCCTGGGCAGGAAAGTGCGTGAGACTCTTACCTTCAATTAATCACCCAACATCTGAAAGCAGAGCTGTGGCTCAAGTGGTAGAGCACTAGCCTTGAGCACAAAAGCTCAGGGACAGCGCCAAGGCTCTGAGTTCAAACCCAAGGACTCTCACAAAAAAAAAAAGTGAAATAAATCTACCCAATCATATTTATGATTATTACTAGTACAATATAATCTAAACAAACTGACTATGGAATGGAAAGAATAACAATATGAAATAATGCCACAGGACATTAATGGCATTCACTCTCAAATATCATGATTTCTTGAATCCATATGACCTAGTCAACATGAAACAAGATCTCCTAAATGGATGGTCACAATCACATTGAACCAAGCTCTACAGGGGAGTGCTATATATCAGTGTAATAACCAGAGTGATGGTGCAAAGTGATAGATACCATAAGAGTCATAAACAAAAACACCCTAGAACCCCTGCTCCTACAGGTATGGTGCAAGGTTTGGAAGCATCAGCAACTGGAAGCTTGTTAAAATGCAGACTCGACACTGTACAAAAAGAAATGGAGTCTTTACAGGATCACCTTTATAATAATTTTTAAAATGCAGAAGAGGTGAATGTGAATGTTCACAAAAGCTCCAATGATTTGTGTACATCTGAGAAATGCTGAGATGACTATTGCTCCATCTTCTAAGCTACTCAGTGCTGTCTGCTGTTCTCAGAGCACTGCATCAAGTACGTATACTGCTACAGTTTTGCTTTTTTTTTTTTTTTGGTCTGTTGTGGGGCTTGAACTCTGGGCCTGGGCACTGTCCCTCAGCTCTTCAGCTCAATGTTAGTACTCTACCACTAGAGCCACAGTACCACTTCTGGCCTTCTCTGCTTTATGTGGTGCTGAGGAATGGAACCCAGGGCCTCATGCATGCAAGGCAAGCGCTCTACCACTGAACCCTTCCCAGCCCAGTTGTGGTTTTTGTACCTCTCCTGGGGCTTGAACTCAGGACCTAGGTGCTGTCCCTGAGTGATTTTTGCCTAAGACTAGTGGTTCACCATTTGAACCATAGCTCTACTTCCAGCTTTTTTGGTGGTTAATTGGTGAGTAGAGTCTCACTTTCATGCTCAGGCTGGCTTTGAACTGTGATCCTCAGGGCTCAGCCTCCTGAGTGGCTAGGATTACAGACATGAGCCACCAGCATTACAGTTTTACTTTTTAAATTTTTCTTTCTCTTCCTCCTTTCCTTCCTTTCCTTTCCTTCCCTTCCCCCTCCCTCTTGTTTTCCCCACCACTTCTTGCATGATTCTCATGCAAATAGCACCAACAGGAACTGGCCTATGACCATAGCCCATGGACACATTCCTTCCCTGAAGCTAACACACACAGTTACTGCCATCATTGCAGTAACTTGTGGCCCACAAGAGTTTGGGTCACAAGATTTTCTTGTCCAAATAGTGGAAGGTGCCAGACTGCTAAGACCCAGCTAAACAGGGCAAATGGGGACCACTTTCTTAACTGATGGGAAGTAACTCTCATTTGTTGAATAATAACTCATTTCTTTGAGCTAGTAATGGTTTATAATATGAATAAATAATAGTTTATAATATAAAACAACTGCTCTAAGAGATGAAAATGCATAAAAATTATAATTCTAATAATTAATTAGAACCACTTACTGTAAAAGTTTCCACAACTTTTCCTTCAAAGGGTTCTGTGACTTTTCCATGCTTTCTTTATTTTGGATTATTCAGACAAGGTCTCACAACATAACCCAAGCTGGCCTCAAACTCTCACCCAGTTTAACTTTTCGCATTCTTCAATTTAAATAGGATGGCATGGCTTCCACATTGAGATTACTTTTATAGTTTCACAGATAATTAATGCTAACTGAAAAAAACACAGGCCAGAAAAAAATGATGAGGTAAATTCTTTGGAAGAGAAAAAAAATAACCTGACAAATAGTAGATGCTAAATAACTATATCATTGCCAGGCACTGGCATATCACATCTCAGGAGGCTGAGATCTGAGGATAGCAGTTTGAAACCAGTGCAGGCAGAAAAATCCATGAGATTCTTATCTCCAATAAACTATTCATTAAAAAAAAATTGTGGACTGCGAATGTGGCTTAGTGGTAGAGTGCTTGTCTAGCATATATGAAGCCCTGGGTTCAATTCCTCAGTACCATATAATCAGAAAAAGCTGGAAGTGACACTGTGGCTCAAATAGTAGAGTGCTAACCTTGAGCAAAAGAAACTCATGGACAGTGCCCTGAGTTCAAGCCCCAGGACTGGAAAAAATAAATAAAACCCACGAGTGGCACAGTAGCTCAAGCAGTAGAGGGCTAGCCTTGAGCAAAAGAACTCAGGGACAGTGCCCAGGCCGAGTTCAAGCCCCCAAGACCAGCATATATATATATAAACATGTTTATATATATATATATATATATATATATATATATATATATATATATATATGATATATAAACATAAACATGTTTATATATATATATATATATATCACATATATATGTTATGTGTGTGTTGATACAAAGTATTGTCTTATTAGATCATTCTATATAGCTCACAAATTCAATCAAAATGGCTAATCTTTATCTCTCCAATTCCTGTAAGAAAATGGTAAATAAAGCCCAGTATCAGTGGCTTACATCTATAATCATAGTTACTTGGGAGACAGACCTGGAGTATAATGGTTGAGGCCAGCTCAGGTAGAAAATTCCAATAGGCTCCATCTCAAAACTAGAAAAAAGTAGGGATGGAGGTATGGCTCAAGTCAGAGTGCCAACCATAAGCAAAAACGCTGAGCAAGAGCACAGATTCTCAAGCTCAAGCCCCTGTAACACACACCAAAAAAGTTAAATAGTTTATAAAGTTAAATAAGACATTCCAAATGACTGGCATCTAGCTAGGGCACCACACTGAAATCAAGATGCTTATTTTGAAAGAACTCTGAAATCTTTAGAAAATCTATGCCAGAGTTGGGCACAGGCTCACGCCTGTCATCCTAACTACTTAGAAGGCTGAGATATGAGGATCACAGTTTGAAGCTAGCCTGGGCAGGAAGTCAATGAGACTCACATCAGTCCATGAGACTCACATCTCCAACTAAACACCCCAAAAGAGCCAAACATGGAATCGTGGCTCAAGTGGTAAAATGATAGACTCAAGCCTTGAGCAAAAAAGATTAGGGAGAAGACAGGAGCCGGTGGCTCACGCCTGTAACCTTAGCTACTCAGGAGGCTGAGATCTGAGAATAGCGGTTCAAAGCCAGTCTGGGCAGGAAAGTCTGTGAGAGTCTTATCTCCAATCAACCACCAGAAAACTGGAAGTGGGGCTGTGACTCAAGTGATAGAGAGCTAGCCTTGAGCTGAGGAACAGCGCCCAGGCCCAGAGTTCAAACCCTACTACTGCCGGGGGGGGGGGGGGGGGGGGGGAGATTAGGGAGAGCTGGGTACTGGTGGTTCATGCCTGTAATACTAGCTACTCAGGAGGCTGAGTTCTGAGGATCAAGGTGAAAGCCAGCCTGGGCAGGAAAAATCTGTGAGACATCTCTAATTAACCACCCTCAAAAAACCAGAAGTGGAGCTGTGACTCAAGTGGTAGAATGCTAGCCTTGAGCAAGAGTTCAGTGACAGCACCCAGGCCCAGAGTTCAAGCCCTCAGATTGGCATATGCGCACTTATGCATGTGCACACACATGCACATATGAACACACACACACACACACACACACACACACACACACACACACACACACACACACACACACACACACACACACAAATATTTGCCAGTCACATCAGTATGGTGACACAAGCCTGGGGATCCAGCTACTCAGCAGGCAAACGCAGGAGGATCATTTGAGCCCAAGAGTTGGAGACCAGTATGAGCAACAAAGTGAGACCACATCCTCAAGGGAAAAAGCAAATCCACATGTTAGCACTATTATGTTGTCTATATATTACCATATTAAACCTAATTATGTAACCAATAAAAAGGCCCAAGGAATCAGATTCTCCCCTTCGGTTTTGGAATAATATATTAATTTTACATTTTAAGCTATATCAAAATTATATATGCAAAAGCTTATCAAGCATACACACATTCTTCCATATTTAATGTGGCCTTCACACCCTTGATGTAATACTCACAAGATCAGCATATTTCTTACAGAGAGCTGCCAGCTTCTCCTCTGGGGTTGAAAGGGTGTTTAGGGCTTGCATCAGTAATAAAACTTCTTTTCCTGATGATTAACAAGATAAGAAATAAGTCCCTGAAGAAGAATGAAATCAAATCGAACCTGTTAACTCTACCAATACTTCTCACGTTCCTAAATCCAGAGTAAAATAGTTTATACCTATACCTAGAAGCACAATATTTATCAGCTCAATTCCCCAAGTAGGGCTGGAGGAATGGCTCATCATTACAGCATTACCAAGCATAAGACCTTGAGTTTAAGCCCCAGTATGATCAAAAAAGAAAAAGAAAAGAAAGCTATTTGGGGGACGGATGGTACAGCTCAATGGTAGAGCACTTGACTGCATGCCCAGGGATTTAATCCCCACCCCAAAAAAAGAAGAAAAATAAAGGAGGAGGGTAGAAAAAGAATGCTATTTTTAAATTCTGGTCATAGGCACCCCACTCTGCTCCCCATCCCAACCTCAAATTTCTTAACTCCTTCACTAACACCAACAATTCTTTGTTGGTTTTTGTTTTGTTTTGTTTTTTGGTTGGTTGCAGGGCTTGAACTCTAGGCTTGGGCACTGTCCCTGAGCTCTTCAGCTCAAGGCAAGCACTCTACCACTTGAGACACAGTGCCACTTCCAGTTTTCTGGTGGTTAATTGGAGATAAGAGTCCCACAGACTTTCCTGCCTGGGCTAGCTTTGACCCATGAACCTCATATCTCAGCCTCCTGAGTAGCTAAGATGACAGGCATGAGCCACTGGTGCCAGGCTTAACATCACCATTTCTGAGAACTCTAATTTAAGGCTTAAGAATTCTCTTGCCTCATCACTGATGTCAAAGTAAAAACAAAGGGCAAATTACAAAAGGCAGAGAATAATTTTAAAAGCATCCTCCTAACCAAGTACAAATACAGAAGCAAGTTCAAAAGATTTTCAACTGGTACTATACTCTGCTTATCTAAAATTATAAATACTGGTGACAGATTACCCTTTCCTATGAACAATTTAAATACCTTATTTTCTGGTGATTTACTACGAACAATACCCCTTGTGTTAATCAAGGTTACTGCAAATAAAGGAAAACAGGGTAATTCCCATGAGAAAAGAACTTTAGGCAGTATTTTAAGGATGTTGTATACCAGGCAATGTGGCTCACACCTGTAACCCTAGCTATTCAAGAGGCTGAGATTGGAGAATCCTAGTTCAAAGCTAGCCTGGACAAGAAAGACTATAAGACTCTTATCTCAAATTAAGCACCAAAAAAGCCACAACTGGAAATGTGGATCAAGTGGTAGAGAGCTAGCCTTGAGCATAAGGAGAGCTCCCAGACCCTGAGTTCAAGACCCAGGAAGACAACACACACACACACACACACACACACACACACACACACACACACACACACACACACACACACACACACACACACACACACACACACACACACACACACACACACACACACACCACACACACACACACACGAAGACCACACACACACGCACACACACACACACACACACACACACGATCAATTCCTGCACCTTAGTGGGTGCAGAGACCATCTGTCAACCCCTTGTTGTCTGTCATTAGTTGTGCTAAAGTCACTGTATAATCTGATAAATGTCTCCCTAGCCTTACTTTCGTGAAGACGTGACTCCCAAAAAGCAATGATGAGCCACGTGCTGGTGGCTCACACCTGTAATCCTAGCTGAGATATGAGGATCGTGGTTAAAAGCCAGCCCTGGCAGGAAAGTCTGTGAGATTCTTATCTCCAATTAACCACTTAAAAGCTAGAAGTGGAGCTGTGGTTCAATCTTGAGCTGACAAAGCTAAGGGACAGTACTTAGGTTCTGAGTCCAAGTCCTAGTACCAGAACAACAATAAAATGGCAAATGGTACCCAAAAAGCAAGGTTAAAAACAAATACATTGCCAGGCACTGGTGGCTCATTCCTGTAATCCTAGCTACTACTCAAGAGGCTGAGATCTGAGGATGGCAGTTCAAAGCCAGCCAGGCAGGAAAGTCTGTGAGACTCTTATCTCCAATTAACTACCAGAAAACCGGAAGTAGAGCTGTGACTCAAGTGGTAGAATGCTCACCCTGAGCTGAACAGCTCATAGGCAGTGCCAAGGCCCAGAGTTCAAGCCTTACAACTGACAAAAAATAATAATAATAAAAATAAGTAAATGAATAAATAAATAAATAAATATGCTGAGTTGAAGTGATAAAGTAAAACTAGAGATTTGCTGAAAGGGACCATATCATCAGCAGGTAATTGAGTAGTGCTGTAGAAAAAAAAAATGAATCAAATCTATTCAGCACAATACTTGAACTCCACATCCTGAGAATGTGTGGCTTTTTTTTCAACAGCAGTTTAAAAGGAACAACAAATCAAGGATATCAAGGATTTACTATAACATAATATGACTTTGGTATTTAGTATATATACTGCTATGGAGGAGAGTGGAAGAAGGAGGTGGACTTTAAACCTCAAACTGTCTTTCTGTTTTGTTTTGGGGATGATAGGGCATCTTTTTCTGCCAGTCCTGGGACCTGGGCACTGTCCCTGAGCTTCTTTTGCTCAAGGTTAGTGCTCTACCACTTGAGCCACACTGCTACTTCTACATTTCTCTGCTTATTTATGTGTTACGGAGGAATTGAACCCAGAGCTTCATGCCTGCCACTGAGCCACATTCCCAGCCCAGGGCATTTATTTTTTAGAGAGAATTTGCATAACATCTAATTCACTTTTTTAAAAAAAATCTTCAGAAAGCTGGGAGCCAGTGGCTCATGCTTGTTATCCTAGCAGGAGGCTGAGATCTGAGAATCGTGGTTCAAAACCAGTCTGGGCAGGAAAGTCCATGAGACTCTTATCTCCAATAAACCACCAGAAACCTGGGAGTGGTACAGTGACTTAAAATGGTGGATCACTAGCCTGGAGCAAAAAAGCTCAGGGAGATCCCCAAAGCCCTGAGATCAAGCCATCATGGTCATGACTTGGCCATGACTGACCAAAAAAAAAATCTTCAGAGATAAGACCTTACTTTGTTGTCAAGTGAGCCTTGAACTCCTGGGTCCAATGACCTTGCTGCCTCAGCCTCCTATGTAGGTGGGACTAAAGGCTCTCATAGTACACCTAGTTAAAACTTAATCTGTGTGTTTCTGAGTGAGAGTCGTGGGGCTTGTACTTAGTCCACTAGTTTTTTTCACTCAAGTCTAGAGGTCTATCAACTGAGTGGCAGGTCCACTTCCAGCATTCTGGTGGTTAACTAGAGCTAAGTCTCATGGGCTTCAAACCATGACTTTCAGATGTCAGCCTCCCTAGTAGGTAGGATTATAGGTGTGAGCCACCAATGCCCAGCTACTTTTATTTTTTTTAAAGTATACAATTTATCACCAGCATTGTTAAGAAATAGTATACAATTTAGTATATTCCCAAAGTCATACAACCATCACCACGTTCTAATTCCAGAATATTTTCAGCACCCCCAAAAGAATCCCTTGCCTGTTAGCATTCCTCTGTCCTCTCAGCTCTGGCCACTACAAATCTACTTTGTGTCTCCACAAATTTGTCAATTCTAAATATTACATATATAATGATATCATACAATGTGTGGCCTTTTGTGTCTGGCTTCTTTCATTTTACAGATTGTTTTATAGTATTCATTCATGCAGGATGCATCAATGCTTCATTCCATTTTGTCGCTAATATGTCACCACGTGGATACATCATACATTAATTATCCATTCATTATCCAATGCATATCTATGTTGCTTCCATTTTTGCGTAATTTTTTGTGGATAAAACTGCCATGAACATTCCTGTACAAGCTTCTAAGCACACAAAAATTTAATCCTCCTGGGTATAGATATCTACAGGTAGAATTGCTTAGTCATATGTAACATTGTATTGTTTTTTTTTTTGTTGTTGTTGTTGTACCAGTACTGGGGCTTAAACTCAGCCTAGTGCTCTTGCTTGGCTTGCTTGCTCAGCTGATGAGCTAGCACTTGAACCATGCTTCCAGCCCAGCTTTTTGCTGAATTATTGGAAACAGTCTTGCAGACATTCCTGCCTGGGGTGGCTTGCTAGGTTCAAATCACACTCACTTCCTGAGCAGCTAGGATTATAGACATAAGTCACCAAGCCTTCCTTATGTGTTACTTTTTAAGACTACATTGGTTTTTATATACATAATCAGGGATCCTGATTTAAGAAGTATGCCCTATGCATAAGAAATTAAAATTACTTTTTATATTTCTGTAATTTTTTTCATTTTCTCAGATAGCCTAAAATTAGTTTAATAAGGATAATTCCAACTTGAAGTCATTAAATAAAACTCTGCATATCATATACTGTAAATATTACGTATTTAATAAGCATAAAAACCTGAGTAGTCCTGAGTAGCAGGATTAAGACTAAAATGCAAGAGGGTTTCAAGTTCTGTTGAGATTAAACATATTACAATCTTGGTCTAAATCACAAATTACATCATGGGAGAGAGAAAAATATCCCTAGAAGGCCAGCCAACCCCCTTTCTGACTACAGATTCCTATTTTGCCTTTAAAGTTTTGTGCCTAGTCTTTAAAGAAATTGATCAAATAGTTTTCACATAATTTTTATCAGAATACAATAAAGATACAAACAAGGCAAGTCAAATAACATTTCTGTCTGTTGTACCCAAATTTTGTGAAGAAAGCTAATTCTTGGTTATTTAGAGAATGAACTGAGCTTCATAACTCTGCTGTTTTTACCTCTTACCCATATCCAAAACAGACATAGAGATTGTCCTCACCAAAGACAGTAAGGGCATTGGCTAAGCATCTCCAGACTAGTCATGTTCATGGTCATCTGTGCTGTAGACCATGAGTAAAATGAGCAATATGTGAAAATGTCCAACCAGTATGCAGAGATTATTACCTAAGGTTTTCTCCTTGTTTCTGCTGCACTCTGAATCTTGTTGACCATCAGGAGGACCAGTTCGAGCTTCCTGCCCAGGAATTTCTTCTCTTGACTCCTGTGCGCAGTATGCTGGGCTTACCAAACTCCTGTTCTTTGTTATAAAGTCACTGCCTCCATCCCCTTCCAGTGAATGCTTGTTAGTCGTGCCACCACAACTGGAGTCTTGATGTTGAAGAATATCATTTGACTGAGAGTTACACAACCTATCTGCTTTCACCCCTAGCCCACAAACTCCAGCTTCTTCCATTGTGCCAACTTCAAACTAGAAGGGGAAGAAGAGAAAAGATGAAAGAGGAGGTTGAATCATATGTAGTCCATATTTTAAACCAATGGCCCATCACAGAGAGGGGGTTGAATCATATGTAGTCCATATTTTAAACCAATGGCCCATCACAGCTTGCCAGCTTAGTATAAAGGTAATAAAAGTTAAAATAATGCTGGGGATATGTGTGTATATGTGGAGATAAGATACACACACATATATAGCTCAGTGGTAGAATGCCTGTCTAGCATACATACCCCACAAAAAAATAATGCTAGGGGCTAGGAAGGTAGCTCAGTGGCAGAGTGCTTGCCTTGCATGCATGAGGCCCTGGGTTCGATTCCTCAGCATTCCACATAAGCAGAAAAAGCTGGAAGTGACACTGTGGTTCCAGTGGTAGAGGCTAGCCTTGAGCTGAAGAGCTGGGGGACAGCGGCCAGGCCCAGAGTTCAGGCCCCACGACCGACAAAAAATAATAATAATAATGTTAAAACATTATACATATTGTAAACATGTATGGGAATATAAGAATGAAACACTCCTCTATATAACTAATGTAAGCTAATAGAAATGTTTTAAGCATATAGTTATATAGTACCAAAGGTGGCAAGCAATGTTATTCAGCTATAAATCTAGACTTATGTCCCTACAAAAATTCACTGTTATAATTGGTACCATTTCAAAACTAAACTGTCCCCCATTCTAGCCTTATCCTCAAGGAGCTTAGGACAGTAGAGTTAGCTAGCTAGCTTTCCACCAGAAGCTAGCTGCCCTAAAATTCTGTGGAGCTGGCACCTGCAAGACAAATGCCCAGTCAAGGACATTTCTCAGCCCCAACATCTTGATGAGATTCCCACACATGACATCCACATCAACAGAATGTGAGCAGAGTTGGTGACTGTCACTTCTCAACCAGATTTTGATGCTTAGAAAATGTTTTGTTTCTCTTACCCACTCTGGCTGAATGCAGAGGTCACTAATATGTTTACAAGATAGGTCACCTGGGTTCCTAAAGCATATAAAAAAAACTACCCTGCTTGCAAAGAAAACCCACACTGGATTACTAAGGAACAAGTAATACACTTCCCTCCCATTATTAAGTCACAGAAATTTTGAGATTGACATTTTAATTCACCCTGTCATTAATAATACAAATAGTATGTGTGGTAAATATACCTTTATTTCAACGTGTAATGTTCTTGTTCGGGTGCGTGTGTGCGTGCGTGCGTGCGTGCGTGCATGCGTGTGCGTGCGTGTGTGTGTGTGTGTGTGTGTGTGTGTGTGTGTGTGTGTGTGTGTGTGTGTGTGTGTGTCCTGGGGCTTGAACTCAGGGCCTAGGCTCTGTCTCTGACCTTTTTTTTTGCTCAATGCTAGTGCTCTACCACTTGAGCCACAGCACCACTTCTGGTTGTTTTTTTGTTTGTTTGTTTGTTTTAGATAAAAGTCTCATAGACTTTCCTACGAAGGCTGCCTTTGAACCTCAATCCTCAGATCTCAGCCTCCCAAGTAGCTAGGATTACAGTCATGAGCTGCTGGCATCCAACCCCAAATTATTTATGTATTCATTTACTTAATGGGAGAGCAGAGGTTTATTATTTCAAGTTATAACACATTCAATTGAATAAAAAGTACTCAAAATATCAGAGGAAGAAAGGATGGAAAGGAAACTGAAACATGATCATCTACAGTCTAATGTTTAAATTAAGCACTGTGCTTTTCTGGAAGAACAAACTGGCAGTGCCACTCTAAAAACTCTTTGGCAATTTGGATGGATATCTTCTAACCCAGTTAACTCTACTCCTTGGAATTTACCCGTCTGTACATATGTGCACACAAAAGCCAAGAATGTTTAAAGCAATACTATTCATAATGGCCCTAAAATGGAATCAACTCAAATTTCTAGCAAAAGAAGAATGGATAAGTGGGACTATGTCCATATTATCCAGTAATGAGAATGAATTACTGCTTGATGCAGCAAACAAAGATAAATTTCAGACCTAACTTTGGGGGAATGTTGTGCTAATAGTGCCAACTAGAAGAAACTATTTATATATCAAAATAGTCTAGGCTAATCATGGTAATCACTAGGGGTAGGAGCTTCTGGGATGTTTGATGAAATTCTAGTTCTTGATCTGGAAGGCCTAACATAGATGCCCACCGTAAAATTCATTAAGTCCATATACTTAAGATCTGCATATGATTTCTGAATATTTTACTTTAACAAGGTTTTTGTTACAAAAAAATATATATATACACACTATATATATATATATATATATATATATATATATATATATATTCACAATATATCAAGAATTTTTTTTTCCTACAGGGAGAAAGATTAAAGATAGGTTGCTTTGGCCAGGTATTTGTGGTTCATGCCACTCAGGGGGCTGACATCTGAAGATAGAAGTTCAAAGCTAGCCAGAGTAGACAAACTTGAGAGCCTCTCAACTCCAATTGAACCACCAAATGGCAGAAGTGGAGCTGTGGCTCAAGTGACAGAGCATCAGGCTTGAGTGAAGAAGTACCCGAGCCCTGAGTTCAAGTTCCAATACACACACACACACACACACACACACACACACACACACACACACACACGTGCAAAATCTGAGAATCAAGGTTTGAAGCCAGATCAGACAGATAAATCTGACTCTTATTACTAGTTAACCAACAAAAAAGTCGAAGGAGATATATGGCTTAAGTAGTAAAGCACCAGCCTAAAGCAAAAAGGCCCAGCAAAAGCATGAAGCACTGAGTTCAAGCTCTGGTATTGGCACATATAAAAAGATACATTGCTTTTCAGAGGCTGAAAAGTAGAAAAAAAAAGTGATAGAAGCCGGGCGCTGGTGGCTCACGCCTGTAATCCTAGCTACTCAGGAGGCTGAGATCTGAGGATCGTGGTTCAAAGCCAGCCCGGGCAGGAGAGACCGTGAGACTCCTATCTCCAATAAACCACCAGAAAACCGGAAGTGGCGCTGTAGCTCAAGTGGTAGAGCGCTCGCCTTGAGCTGAAGAGCTGAGGGACAGCGCCCAGGCCCAGAGTTCAAGCCCCACGACCGACAAAAAAAAAAAAAAAAAAAAAAAAAAAAAAGTGATAGAACCCTTACCTAGCACGGCAAACATGAAGCCCTGCCATCCTCCTCTGGCATAACAACAATAAAAACCATTATGTTTTTCATGATTTGTTGTTGGTTTTTTTTTTTAATAATGTGCCTGAAATATTTTAATTTATTTATAACTTAATCTTTTGTTGTTCTGTTTTTGTGATAGGGTCTTATACAGCCAAAACTGGCCTTGATCTCAAAATTTACTTGCCAAATGCTGGGATTACAAGCATTTACCACATTGTCTGATGGAAAAAATTAATCCTTTAAGAGGAATTTTTTTTTGCTTTTAGAGTTAATGAACTGATGCCAAACATTAAACCTAATTCAAATAGGAAAAAACACACAAGGTAATATTGAAAGTCTTAAATTCAGCTGGGCGATGGTGGCTCATGCCTGTAATCCTAACTACTAGAAGGCTGAGACCTGAGGATCACGGTTTGAAGCCAGCCAGGCAGAAAAGTCCCTGTGAGACTCTTATCTCCAATAAGCTACTCACAATAAGCTGGAAGTGACACTGTAGCTCAAGTGGTAAAGCACTAGCCTTGAGCTGAATTGCTGAGTTCAGGCCCCACAACTGAAAAAAAAAAAAGACTAGAGCTGTGCAGGTGGCTCACGCCTGTAGTCTTAGATACTCAGAAAGCCAAGATCTGAGGGTCGCAGTTCAAAGCTAGCCTGGGCAAAAATGTCCATTAGACTCTTATCTCCAATAGACTGTTATCTCCAATTAACTACTCAAAAACCAGAAGTGGTGCTGTGGCTCTCTGGTAGAGTACTAGCCTTGAGCAAAAAGAAGCTCTAAGACAGGGCCTAGGCCCTGAGTTCAAGTTCTACAACTGAAAAAAAAAAAGAATAGAGGGCTGGGAAGGTGGCTCAGTGGTAGAGTGCTTGATTCCTCAGCACCACATAAGCAAAAAGAAAAAAGCCGGAAGTGGCACTGTGGCTCAAGTGGTAGAGCGCTAGCCTTGAGCTGAAGAGCTGAGGGACAGCGCTCAGGCCCAGAGTTCAGGCCCCACGACCGGACCCCAAAAAAGTAGAAGAAAGAACCTTTAAAAAAAATAATAAAGGTACAAGCTGAGTGCTGGTGGCTCACATCTGGCTACTCAGGAGAATGAGATCTGAGGACTGCAGTTTAAAACCAGACCAAGAAAAGTCTGTGAAACTCATCTCCAATTAACCAGCAAAAAAAACAGAAGTGAAGTTGTGGTTCAAGTGGTAGAGCTCTCGTCTTGAGAAAACAAACTCAGGGACAGCACCTAGCCCTGAGTTCAAGCCCCAGGACTGGCATTAAAAAAAAAAAAAAAAGAACAGACCCATTGCAGTGATGAGATGTACAAGTCATTATGTTGAAAACAAACTTTACAACTTTGGTGCGGGGGCGGGGGGGGGGGAGGGGGGGGAGGGATGTGTGTGGAGGGTGGGGGGGGGGTGGAGAAGATGGGAAGGGATGGGAAGGGGAAACAAAGGAGGAGGCTACAATGCTTGATAAGAAATGTACTCATTATCTTGCCCATGTAATTGTAACCCCTCTGTACAGTATTTTCACAATAAAAACAAACAAACAAAAAAAGAATAGAGCTGGGCGCTGATGGCTCATGCCTGTAATCCTAGCTACTCAGGAGGCTGAGATCTGAGGATCTCGGTTCAAAGCCAGCCCGGGCAGGAAAGACCGTGAGACTCTTATCTCCAATAAACCACTCAAAAACCAGAAGTGGCGCTGTGGCTCAAGCAGTAGAGCACTAGCCATGAACTGAAGAGCTGAGGGACAGCGCCCAGGCCCAGAGTTCAAGCCCCACGACCGACCAAAAAAAGAATAGAGGGGTTGAGAAGGTGGCTCAGTGGTAGAATGCTTGCCTCACATGCATGAGGCCCTGGGTTCGATTCCTCAGCACCACATAAGCAGAAAAAGCCAGAAGTGGCACTGTGGCTCAAGTTGTAGAGCGTTAGCTTTGAGCTGAAGAGCTGAGGGACAGAGTCCACAACCGACCAAAAAAAAAAAAAAAAAAAAAGAATAGAGTTTGGGGAGGGGAAGGGAAATAACAAAATGCTGAAATAAGGATACAGGTTGACCCATTGTAACAATGACACGTAAAAGACACTAGGTTAAAAATGAACTTTACAACTTGGGAGGGGGAGGAGTTGGGGAGGCAGAGAGGGAAGGATTGGTTGGGGAAAAACAAAGGAAGAGGTAACAATGCTCATACGAAATGTATTCATTATCTTACTCATGTAACTGTAACTCCTCTATACAATATTTTTACAATAAAAAATATATACAAAAAATAGGAAGTGGCAGGACAACACCCAGGCCCAGAGTTCAAGCCCCACGACCGACAGAAAAAAAGAAAAAAAAGGCTAATCTGGGCAACATCAGCAAGATCTTGTCTCTTTAAAATACTAGTTGGGGCTGGGAAGGTGGCTCAGTGGTAGAGCACTTGCCTTGCATGCTTGAGGCCCTGGGTTCGATTCCTCAACACCACATAAGCAAAAAGAAAAAAGCTGGAAGTGGCACTGTGGCTCAAGTGGTAGAGCACTAGCCTTGAGCTGAAGAGCTGAGGGACAGCACCCAGGCCCAGAGTCCAGGCCCCACGACCGGACCCCCCCCCCCAAAAAAAAAAATTAGCCGGGCGCCAGTGGCTCACGCCTATAATCCTAGCTACTCAGGAGGCTGAGATCTGAGGATCGAGGTTCAAAGCCAGCCCAGGCAGGAGAGACCGTGAGACTCCTATCTCCAATAAACCACCAGAAAACTGGAAGTGGCGCTGTAGCTCAAGTGGTAGAGCGCTCGCCTTGAGCTGAAGGGCTGAGGGACAGTGCCCAGGCCCAGAGTTCAAGCCCCATGGCCAACCAAAAAAAATAAAATAAAATACTAGTAACACAATACTGCTACAAAACCACAATTTTGGCCTTTAAAAATAAAAATCTAAGCTGGGAGCCGGTGGCTCATGCCTGTAATCCTAGCTATTCAGGAGGCTGAGATCTGAGGATCACGGTTCAAAGCCAGCCAGGGCAGGAAAGTCTGTGAGACTCTTCTCTCCAATAAACCACTAGAAAACCAGAAGAGGTGCTGTGGCTCAAGCGGTAGAGCGCTCGCCTTGAGCTGAAGAGCGCATGGACAGCGCCCAAGCCCAGAGTTCAAGCCCCACGACCAACAAAAAATAAAAATAAAATAAAATGAAATAATATAAAAATCTATTAAGGGGTCATTAAAATATAACAGTGCTTATCTCTAACACATGTCTACAATTGATCAGATATGGAGTAATGATTAAAATCTATATAATCCAGGCAGCAGTGGCTCATGTTTAAAATCCTAGCTACTCAGGAGGCTGAACTATAGGATCATGGTATGACGCCAGCTCAGGCAGAAAAATCTGAGACACTCTAAGTCCAATTAACCGGCAAAAAGCTGGACTGAGTCGAATGCTAGTGGCTCATGCCTGTAACCCTAGCTGCTCAGGTAGCTGAGATCTTAGGATCATGATTCAAAGCCTCGCAGCTGAGATACTTACCGCCAATGAACCACCAAAAAACAGAAAGTGGAGCTGTGACTCAAGTGATACTAGTGCTAGCTTTGAGTAAAACAGCTTAGAGACAGTGCCCAGACCCTGAGTTCAAGCCCCAGGACTAGTACAAAAGAAAGGCTGACCTGAAGGTGTGACTCAAATGGTAGAAAGCCAGTTGTGAGTAAGAAAGCCAAGCAAGAGCACAAGGCCTCAAGTTCAAGTCCCAGCACCAGCAAAAAAAGAAAAAAAAAAGACAAGATCACAGACTCATACATAAAATTTATTATATTTAAAATGGTATCACTTCAAATTGGTAAAGGAAATAAATGATTTGGACTATGTCCTGAACCATAATGGTAGGGACAAAGTGGTATCCTATCTCATCCTTCTCGATATACCAAATTGAACCATGAAAAAATGAAAAATCACAAAGAACTACAGTAATTCCAAAAAAATTTTTTTGGTTGTAGGGTTTGAATTCTGGACATGGGCACTGTCCCTCAGCTCTTCGGCTCAAAGTTAACGCTCTAATAGTTGAGCCACAGCACCACTTCCATCTTTTTCTGCATATGTGGTGCTGAGGAATTGAACCCAGGGCCTCATTCATGCATGGCAAACACTCTATCACTGAGCCATCTTCCCAGTCCCCAAATAATTTTTTATAACCTTGCCATGAAGAGGGCCTTTCAAAAACTTCAAGATCTATGTGGGGAAAAAAAGAAGATCAATTTACAAAATAGTAACTGAAACTTCAGACTAGCTCAAAGACCACAGGAAGCCCTTACAAATAAGACAAGAGACCTAATTTTCAATCATTTGCTAAAAATCAGATCACAATTAAAAAACTAAATATGTAAAATATAGGAAAAACATTTTCAATCTTGTTCATAATAAAAGAAACACAAAGAAGAATGTCAATCAAAGTAAGACAGCATTTTTTTTTACCTAGATTTGCATCAACAAACAACTCTACTATGTACAAGTACAGGCACAAAAAAAAGAGAATAAAACTATACACTACTAACAAGAATAAGGTTGGGAATGATAGAGGGATAAGGCTGATGAAGTATATTGTATACATGAATGGAAATATCACAATGAATTCCCTCCCTTGTAAAATGAACTCATGCAGTAAGTGCCCACGGCTTACAACTGCAGTTCTAGCTACTCAGAAGGCGGAGCTCTAAGGATCATGGTTTGAAGCTAGCCCAGACAGACAAACTCAAGAGACTCTTTTTTTTTTTTTTCTTTTTTTGGTCCAGTCATGGGGCCTGAACTCTGGGCCTGGGCGCTGTCTCTCAGCTCTTCAGCTCAAGGCTGACACTCTACCACCACTTGAGCCACAGCGCCACTTCTGGCTTTTTTCTTTTTGCTTATGCGGTGCTGAGGAATGGAACCCAGGGCCTCAGGCATGCAAGGCGAGCGCTCTACCACTGAGCCACCTTCCCAGCCCCTCAAGAGACTCTTATCCCTAATTAACCATCAAAAAGCCAGAAGTTGCCAGACACCAGTGGCTCACGCCTGTAATCCTAGCTACTCAGGAGGCTGAGATCTGAGGATCACAGTTCAAAGCCAGCATGGGCAGGAAAGTACATGAGACTCTTACCTGCAATACATTACTCAGAAAAAGCCAGAAGTAGCACTGTAGTAGCTCAAGTGGTAGAGTCTTAGCCTTGAGCAGGAAGTGGCTCAAGGATAGTGCATAGGCCCTGAGTTTAAGCCCCAGGACCAGCAAAAAAAAAAAACAAAACAGGGGAGGGGAGGAAGGCAGAAGTAGAGCTATGGCTCAAGTGACAGAGTACCAGGCTTGATAGAAAAAGCTCAAGAACAGCACCAAAGCCCGCACAAATAAAGCTGGATCCACAGTATCAATAAATAAAACATACTTTCCAAAAGATTAAGGCAGATTGCATGTTCATTATGTACAATGATCATCATGTATTGATGGTGCAAAAGCTACGTCCAGTAACAAAGCTGGCTGGCTCCTTAGCAAATCAAGGCCATGGCATTAAACTATGTCAGGATTCTCTCTTCCTCACCAATATACACAGGGAAGGGGGGTGTTTCAGTATTATTTGCCAAAATGTGTCAATATGTGGCAGAACAACACAATTCAGTACATAAACTAATACCTTTTATGGATATTTCAAACTGATGCATGGAAAGAAAAAGATCCACTGCATGTAAGACAGGGCTTAGAGTACATGTTTAGCATGTATGAAGCCCTGAGTTCCACCCTCAGTATTATAAAAAAAAAAAAAAAACTTTTATGGATGGGGGAAGGGATATACAAAACAGATCTGTCAAATCAAAAAGCTTCCACAATTATCCAGAAAGGCTATCATAGTCCTCTCTTTAGACTACAAATTTGTACAAGCCCAAAATGTCTTCATATACTTCACCTTAAATGACATAGTACCACAGACTGAATGCAGAAGCAGATGAGATCTCAACTGTTTCTATTAAGCCATTCATTAAAGAATACAATACTATGCCCACAGTCATGAACCTAGGACACAGAAAGAAAGCACAGATTGAATTCTTATCTTTGCAACATTCCAAAGAGAGTACTCTTCCCAGGTTATGTTAAAAATATATAAATGGCCAGGCACCAGTGGCACAGACCTATAATCCTAGCTACTCAGGAGGCTGAGATATGAGGATCACAGCTCAAAGCCAGCCAGAGCAGGAAAGTCTGTGACACTCTTATCTCCAACTAACCGCCCAAAAATTCAGAAACGGAACTGTGGCTCAGGTTGTATTATGGTAGCCTTGAGGACCCAGAAACAAATAAAATAAAATAAAATAGCTCAGGCCCAGCACTAAGACCCTGAATTCAAGTCCCAGGACCGGTACTAAATAAATGAATAGATGTGATGATGGTCACGCAACTCTGTAAATACACTAAAAGTTACTGAATTGGTTTAAGTGGGTAAATATTACCACATATTAACTTTTTCTCAATAAAACCATTACTCTAAAAATAAAATGTGTGAAGCCAGAGAATGACAGAGTTCTGAGGAATGACATAGTTTGGAAGCAAAGAGGCAGACAGGTGGGGCTGGGAAAGTGGCTCAGTGGTAGAGTACTTGCCTTGTATGCATTAGGCCCTCGGTTCGATTCCTCAGCACCACATAAGCAGAAAAAGCCGGAAGTGGGGCTAAGGCTCAAGTGGTAGAGTGCTGGTCTACAGCTGAAGAGCTAGGGGACAGCGCCCAGGCCCAGAGTTCAGGCCCCACAACCGATCAAAAAAAAAAAAAGAGGCAGACAGGGTGGTACTTGCCTATAATGCATCCCAGGATCCAGGAGCCTGAGATAGGATGATAAAGAATTTGAAGTCAGCCTGGGCTACACAATGAATTCTGGTCAGCTTGAGGTACAAAACTTGGTCTCAGAAAAAGAAAGTAATAGCTGGGTGCCAGTAGCTCATGCCTGTAATCCTAGCTACTCAAGAGGCTGAGTGAGATGTGACGATCACAGTTCAAAGCCAGCCCAGGCAGGAAAAGTCCCTCACACTTTTCTCTCCAAATAACTACCAAAACCTGGAAATGGTGCTGTGGCTCAAAGTAGTAGAGCATAAGCCATAAGCGCAAAAGATCAGGGATAGTACCTAGGTTCTGCATTCAAGTCTCAGGACCAAGATAAAAAAAAAATAAAAATAATAGATCTCTAGGATTGGTACAAAGTGAAAGCTGACTCTACCCTCACAGTGCTTGATCCTAAGACAGGTTTTTGTTTTGTTTTGCTTTTGTAGTCCTGGGGCTTGAACTCAGGACCTGGAAGCTGTTCCTGAGCTTTTTCGCTCAAGGATAGTACTCTACCACTTGAGTCACGTTGCTACTTCCAGCTTTTACTGAGTAGTTTATTGGAAATAAAGAGTCTCAAGGACTTTTCTGCCTGGGCTGGCTTCAAACTGCGATCCTCAAATCTGTTTCCCAAGTAGCTAGGATTATAGACGTGAACCACCATTGCCAGCTCATAAGGCAGTTTTTATTGCCCCTACCTGCACCTGCCTGCCTGCCCATGGGAAGGAATGCATTTATATGCTTACCCAGGCCTTGGCAGCTCAGCTGCCTTGATCTGTGTCCTAAGAGTGGTGGAAGCTCCGTGAATAGGGCAAGGTGGGAGGGAGTGGCCAGAGGCACTAATTGGACAAACTCAGAATCCCAGCCTTGCTGGTCTCTTGGCTGTATAGCCTTGGACAATTATTGCCATTACCAAACCTCATGCTTATCAGAAACTAAGGGCTAATAATGCCTGCTGAGGACAAACCTCTAATAAGAAGCATGAAAATTTCAGCTGTACCTGGCAAAGAACAAATACCCAAGAAAGAAAGCCCCCACCAATGCCTCCACTAGCCACTGGCCACTGGCCTGCCTGTTTGCCACTTGTCCTTTGGATAGAGGAAGCAAGTAGAAGAGAAGTTCTGGTCCAACTCAAAGACAGGAAAACTCTAAACAGGTGATAAGGAGCAAGATGGGAGACGTCAGAATTGTTATTTGAGGCTGGGTATGAACAGGAAGGCAGAAGTCCTGAAGAGGCCTCGAGAGACTCCTCTTCCAGGCCTTGCCCACTCCCTCTTTGTTCTTTGGCCTGGGGTCACATATCATGGGTGTGTCCTTTTCTAAGAAGTGGTGGTATTAGTAATGACTGCCCATAGTCAGAAGTGGGTATGGCTGTGGAAAGGTGATATGCGAATCTAGTATGAGCAAGCTCAAATTTTGACCTCTCACATTCAGGATCTGAGGTCTCTCTAGCTGGGTTGACTCTCTGAAGCATAGACCCACAGGACAAGGACAAAAGATGCTGGCTGAAGAAGACTAGAGCTGACATCTAATTCCCAGTCTGCTGACCAAATTGTGCATCCTGGATTGGGATTGTGTCTATCCAGAGAGAGGGGCATCATTTTTCAGTTACACCACCAAGCATGGCCACTTGCCACATTGTCCTCAAGCACAGTGGCACAATATCTGTGACCTGCAGCCTGATCCTCTTCCCTCGCTCTGCCTCAGAACATCACTGGTTAGCAGCTAAGTTCACACAGAGGCTGGGTTCTGCTCCATCTTTCTGCTTATTTTGCTGAGCAAAGCTTAACACTATCACTATTCAGGGAATGGAAAACTTGAAAACTTTTAAAAAGCATCCTTTTTTTTCTTTTCTAATAAAAGTCATACATATAACTCATAGAAAATTATGAGGACGCAGGAAGTATAAAGAAGGAAACGAAGCTGGGTGCAATGACTCAAGCCTGTAATCTTAGTTACTCGGGATGCAGAGATCAGAGGACTGTGGTTCAAGGGCAGCCAATGCAAAAAGTTAATCAGACTCAATCTTTTTTTTTTTTCTGCCAGACCTGAGGCTTGAACTCAGGGCCTGGGCACTGTTCCTGGGCTTCTTTTGCTCCAAGTTAGTATTCTACCACTTGAGCCACAGCACTACTTCTAGCTTTTTCTGCTTATGTGGTACTGAGGAATCAAACCCAGGGCTTCATGCATGCTAGGCAAGCACTCCACCACTAAACCACATTCCCAGCCCCATCAGACTCCATATTATCCAATGGCTAAGCTTGGTAGTGCATGTTTGTCACCCCCCATGGTCCTGGGAAACAGAAATAAGAGGATTAAAGTTCGGTGAGTCATAATTAGACTCTACCTTCAAAATAACCAGTACGGAAAGGGGCTGGAAGTATGGCCCAAGTAGTAGAGCATTTGCCTACCAAGTATAAGGACTTGAGTTCAATACCCACAACTCCAAAACAAAAGAAAAAATATGAAACGAGATGAGAATCCTGCAACCCAGTTACTCAAGGATGCTCCAAAATGTTTAAAAATAGTGGTTTCTAGCCAGGCACTGGTGGCTCAGGCCTATAATCCTAGCTACTCAGGAGGCTGAGATCTAGGGATTGCAGTTCAAAGCCAGCCCAGGCAGGAAACTCCGTAAGACTCTTATCTTCAATAAACTACTCAAAAAGAGCCAGAAGTGGCACTGTGGCTCAAGTGGTAGAGCACTCACCTTGAGCAAAAGAAGCTCAGGAAGGGATGGGAAGGTGGCTCAGTGGTAGAGCGCTTGCCTTGCATGCCTGAGGCCCTGGGTTCGATTCCTCAGCACCACATAAGCAAAAAGAAAAAAGCCGGAAGTGGCACTGTGGCTCAAGTGGTAGAGTGCTAGCCTTGAGCTGAAGAGCTGAGGGGCAGCGCCCAGGCCCAGAGTTCAGACCCCACGACCGGACCCCCCCCCAAAAAAAAAGAAGCTCAGGAACAGTGCCCAGGCCCAGAGTTCAAGCTCCATGTCCAAAATAATTTTTTTTAAATGAAGCCGGGAAAGTGGCTTAGTGGTAGAGTGCTTGCCTAGCATGCATGAAGCCCTGGGTTCGACTCCTCAGTACTATGAGTGGCAAAAAAAGAAGAAAAATAAATAATTTAAAAAGTGGTTTCTTTTTCTCTTTACTTGAATATTAGAACCATATTGCAATGATTTTGAGGTCTGCTTTTTAAACTTGTTTGCTATTATATTGCAAATGCTTTCTTATGTACTTAAAATATCCTTCTAGGTCATGTTTTAGTGACTGGAAATGTGGTAATCAAATTAGCCAGCCCAGATGGGTATGATTTAGACATGATTTGGGGAAGGTCAGTTGTGAACTCAAGGTCTGGGCACTGTCCCTCAGCTTTTTCTGCTCAAGGCTTATACTCTACCACTTTGAGCCATAGCACCACTTCCAGTTTTCTAGCAGTTAATTGGAGATAAAGAGTCTCAAGGACTTTCCTGCCCAGGTTGGCTTCGAACTGCTATCCTCAGATGTCAGCCTCCTGATTATAGGTGTGAGTGACCAGTGCCTGGCTCTGTACATGATTTTAATGAACAGTATTATTTGTGTATCTTTGTACTCATCTGTTTTTTGTGTGTTTTTTGAGACAGGGTCTTGCTTTGTACCCTAAGCTGGTTGGCCTCAAACTCATGATCTTCTTGCCCAACTAAGTTCTATGATTACAGGTGTAAGCCACTAAGTGCAGCAAGCCATTTGCTCTGGCTTTCCTTTAAAAGAAAAAAAACCTCTTTACGTAGGGAGTCATGCATGCCAGTCAATCACACTATCATGGAGCTACATCCTTGGCCCTTGATTATTTCCCTTCTAGAAATTGGGAGTTATTGAGTTCGAGAGTATGTAGACAGCCTGTTAAAGGGTCACCCAAAATCCTTAGCTGCAACAGTCCTTCTATTTGTTTAATCCCTTCCCCTTGAATATGTGCTAAGAACTAATGACTTGCTTCTTATGCATAAATATGGCAAAAGTGATACTGTTGCCTTTAAAACTAGGATATAAGCCAGGAGCTGATGAATCACATCTGTAATCCAATCTACTTAGGAGTTGACATCTGAGGATTGCAGTTCAAAGCCACCTTGGGCAGGAAAGCCCATGAGACTCTCATCTCCAATTAAGCACCAAAACAAGCTGGAATGGAGCTGTGGCTCAAGTGGCAGAGGGCTAGCATTGAGCAAAATAACTCAGGTACAGCACACAGGCTGAGCTCAAGCCCCAGAACCAGCACACACATGTGCACACGCACATATGCGCGTACGTACACACACACACACACACACACACAGACACACACACACAGACACAGACACACACACACATACACACACACACACTAGCATATAGCCAGATGCTGATAGCTCATGCCTGTAATCCCAGCAAGTCAGGAGGCTAAGATCTGAGGATTGTGGTTTGAAGCCAGCCTGGGCTGGAGACTCTCATCTCCAATTAGGCACCAAAACAAGCCTGAAATGGAGCTGTGACTCAAGGGGTAGAGTGCTAGCCTTGACAAAAAAGCTCAGGGACAGTGCCCAGGCCCTGAGTTCAAGCCCCAGGATTGAGGGGGAAGGGGAGACTAAGATATAAACACAAGAACTACTTGTCTGGGTTCTCTTGTTTCCTTTGAAGAGAAGCTGACTGCCACTTTGTGAGTTGCCTTATAGTGAAGCAACAGGGCCAGGAATTCAAGAAGGCCTTGAAAACTGAATTCCTCTCATGAGGAAGTAAGTCTTTCCACCAGCCCTGTGAGCAGGCTCAAAAGAGGGTTCTCTTACCATGGGACCTTCAGGAGAGGCTGGGGCTCAGCTAGACACCTTGACTGCAGCCCATGAGAGACTGTAAAGCAGAAGCACTGCTAAGGCACTCCTGGTGTCTATAAATACAAGGGTTGTGAGATAGTGCTTATTGATTTAAGCCTCTAGATTTGGGATGTTTTGTTATGCAGTAATAGGTTAATACAGAGGATGCGTACAGGCATACATAGATACATACATAAACTGAGGGTAACATAAGTTCTGGGGTGGCCCAATTTACCATCTGTTGGCACCAAAAATGATCCAGATGAGAGAAGAGGTGACACTGTCCAAAAAAGAAATGTACTCTTTACCTGACTTATGTAACCTTTAACCCCTTTGTATGTCAACTTTATAATTACAATAAAAACAATTTTAAATGATCCAGGGGAATCATCACATTGAGTAAGAGGACCAAGAACATAGAGAAGAAAGCACTAAAAATTTAATGAGCAGAAAAGAGGGGCAAGGCAGTGCTAAACTAATAGACCACAGACCCTGATTTCATACACTAGTAAAGCCAGAATGTACAAAAGGGTCTAGAAAAGGTCTAGTTAGGACACCACTTCCTGAAACTCATAAGCTCTCTAATAGATGTGGGTAATAATGCTGGGTGTTTATTGATAGTATCTGTTTAGACTGTGTACATCATTTGCCTTTATAAGATGGAGTTCAGCATCGGCTACAAAGCAAAACACTGTCTCAAAAACCAAGGACCGGGACTGGGAAAGTGGCTCAGTGTTAGAGTGCTTGCCTTGCATGCATGAAGCCCTGGGTTCGATTCCCCAGCACCACTTAAGCAAAAAGAAAAAGCCGGAAGTGGCACTGTGGCTCAAGTGGTAGAGTGCTAGCCTTGAGCTGAAGAGCTGAGGGACAGCACCCAGGCCCAGAGTTCAGGCCCCATGACCAGACCCAAAAAAAAAAAAAAAAACAAAAAAAACCAAGGACCTAGGGCTAGGGATGTGGCTTAGTGGTAGAATGTTTGGCTAGCATGCATGAAGCCCTGGGTTCGATTGCTCAGTACCACATTAACAGAAAAAGCCAGAAGTGGCACTGTGATTCAAGTGGTAGAGTGCCAGCCTTGAGAAAAAGTAAGCTCAGGGACAGTGCCTAGGCTCTGAGTTCAAGCCCCAGGACTGGCAAAAAAAAAAAAAACAAGGACCCAGGTAGGCTTGGTGGCTTATGCCTATAATCCCAACTATGTGGGAAGCATACATACACAGAGGATCATAGTATAAAAAATGGGAGACATACCCGGGCACCAGCAGTGGCTCACACTTATAATCCTAGCTACTCAGGAGGCTGAGATCTGAGGATCATGGTTCAAAGCCAGCCTGGAAAGGAAAGTCGAGACTCTTATCTCCAATTAACCATCAGACAATTGGAAGTGGCGCTGTGGCTCAAGTGGTAGAGCACTTGCCTGAGCTAAAGAGCTCAGGAACAAGTCAGGCGCAGGTGGCTCACGCCTGTAATCCTAGCTACTCAGGAGGCTGAGATCTGAGGAATGTGGTTCAAAGCCAGGCTGGGCAGGAAAGTCCGTGAAACTCTTATCTCCAATAAACCACCAGAATACCAGAAGTGGTGCTGTAGCTCAAGTGGTAGAGAGCTAGCCTTGAGCTGAAGAGCTGAGGGACAGTGCTCAAGCCCAGAGTTCAAGCCCCATGACCAACAACAACAAAAAAAAAGAGCTTAGGGACAGCATCCAGGCCAAGTTCAAGTCCCATGACCAAATAAATAAATAAATAAAAATGGGAGACTCAATCTAAGAATAACTAGAGCAATAAAAGGGCTGGGGTATGCTCAAGTTTGCCTACCTAGCCCTGACTACATACCCCAGTAGTTTCCACAAAAATTTTTAAATGCTAAAGAGAAAAAAAGCAAGGACTGGTAATATAGCTCTGTGATAGAACATTCCCAGAATGTCCAAAATCCCTGGGCTTGAGCCTCAGCATCATAAAAAATTGATAAAATAAATACACAAAACAAAAGGTGCTGCTGGACTCTACTTACAAGCCATTTCTAGCTCTAAAACTCTTTTAACACAAAGATTCTCTGCAATTAGCCTAAACGCCTATCCTAGCAGCAAGAAAAAAACAAGCAAGTTTGATTATGCCCAAAGCCACTGATATACACTTAGGCCTGACCCATTTTGAAGAGCAGAGCCTAGGTCACATTGTCTGTGGTATCTTCAAGCCACAGACTCCTAGATGTAAAAATGGTCCTCTATTTTATGGGTTACCTAAGTGGAACATCATTGTCCCAATTTTATGAAGTCACTCTCAGCTCCACATAGGCCAATCCCGATGTACCTTTGAAATAAACACCAAGCCTTCTTTTCACGTGTCCTACTTACTCAACCACTTCCGCTCTTTGTTAACACCAGGCTGTGTGGACTTGAAGTTTCAAAAGGTCTCTTTAAACTCTTTACCTTTCACATTTCATTTGCAGGTACCTTTGGAGGGAGCTATCCGCAAAGCAGACCTTGTAAATCATATATCATAAGGCTTAAATGAAAAAGAGGTAATAAGTTTATAAGGCTCAACCAACCAAACATCACCACCACCACCCCAATTACAATGTATTTGCCATATCCCTAATCATCCAACCCCAGCCTACATAATTTGTTGACCAAAAACTATTACTCCTTTTACCTCCCTCAAAGTTTTGCTCCCATTCAATATTATTGACCTTTACTATGCTCAAGAAATGTGGAAAGATGGGAGAGGAAGCTAGGAGCTGGTAGCTCATTACTATAATCCTTCCTACTCAGGAGACTGAGACCTGAAGGACTGAGGTTCAAACTAGCCCGAACAGGAAAATCTGAGAGCCTCTATCTCCAATAAACCAGCATAAAAAATGGACTAGAGGCATGGCTCAAATATAGAGCAGCAATTAGTGAGCAAAAAAAGCCAAGCAATTGGGGCTGGGAAGGTGGCTCAGTGGTAGAGCGCTTACCTTGCATGCATGAGGCCCTGGATTCGATTCCTCAGCACCACATAAGCAAAAAGAAAAAAGCCAGACATGGCACTGTGGCTCAAGTGGTAGAGTGCTAGCCTTGAGCTGAAGAGCTGAGGGACAGCGTTCAGGCCCCATGACCGGACCCCCCCCCCAAAAAAAAGCCAAGCAAAGTGAGGTATTGAGTTCAAACCCTGGTACAGACACAAAAATCAAATACACAGACAAACAATATAAAAGTCAGTAAATAGGGCAGAAGGTGTGGTTCAAGTAGTAGAGTGCTTTCCTAGCAAACATGAGGCCCTGAGTTCAAACCCTAGTACTACCAAATAAACCTCCCAAATGACTAAATTAATAATTGTGACATAATAATAAAAACTGTGGTATTGTTAGAGGAATGTGCTGTATCTGATTTATTTTCATCACTTTTGTTGTTTGACTCTCATAAAGTGAAATTTACCAAAGCTTGTCAATAAAGTTAGAAAACAGGGCTAGGAAGTTGGCTCAGTGGTAGAAGCGCTTGCCTTGCAAGCCTGAGGCCCTGGGTTCGATTCCTCAGCACCACATAAGCAAAAGGAAAAAAGCCGGAAGTGGTGCTGTGGCTCAAGTGGTAGAGCGCTAGCCTTGAGCTGAAGAGCTGAGGGACAGCACCCAGGCCCAGAGTTCAGGCCCCACGACTGGACCCAAAAATAAATAAATAAATAAATAAATAAAAATAAAGTTAGAAAACAGTGTTGCAAACACAAGATCATTTTGCTACTTATCAATATCTATAGCAGAAAAGTTGAAATTCAACAAACTGACAAAGACAAGATTTAATAAAATAGCTTCGTCCTACCCCACACTCTTGCTAATCCTGACTGATTTTTCTTCATTATATCAAGCACAGAGTCTGGAAAGAGGGGAGAATATAAAAAGCTGGAAAACAAAATTAATGACACCCTAAAAGCAAGAGATACATCTTATGTATTACCTTCCTCCAAGCCATGTAAAATTTTATGTGCTCTGCACTATGCCTAATGTCACATCAATTCTTATTCCTCAGAATAATCCTAATGTGAGAGGCATTAGCATCATCCCCACCTTATAGATAACCCAACTTATATATTAAGAAGCTTGCCCAAGATTTCATAGCTATTAAGTGGCAGCGAGCCAAGAGTCTTGACTCTAAAATCTACACTATTTACCACTGCTAAACTACTTATTACTGTAAGGAAGATGAAAGGGTACTGAGTTCCAGACTCAGCTTCACCCCTTGGGCAAATCACTTGACCTTACTGAGCAGTTTGTCATCAGTAAATGTGGGCAAGGACAGCCGCTCAATCTTCTCCATAGCATCTGACTAATGCTGAGAATTAATGTATGTGCAACTATGCCATAAAAAGCTATAGGGCACTATTGTAAATGTATAATTTTGTTAAGTTGAGCTTAATTAACATATATTTTACCCTTCCAAATGGTTTATAGAACTAAAAATAAATTTAATAATAAATAGTTTTAAACATTCTCAAGACAAAAAAAATCTAGCAAAAAAAAGATCAAGCTTAGACATTCTGGGAGTCAAAATTATAGATTAAAGAGAAAGACCAGTGATAGCTGGCTCATCCTAATACTCATGAAGCTGAGAGGGAAATATTGCAGGCTACATTTTAAGAGTATACATTTCGGGCTGGGAAGGTGGCTCAGTGGTAGAGCGCTTGCCTTTCATGCATGTGGCCCTGGGTTCGATTCCTCAGCACCACATAAGCAGAAAAAAAAGCCGGAAGTGGCGCTGTGGCTCAAGTGGTAGAGCGCTAGCCTTGAGCTGAAGAGCTGAGGGACAGCGCCCAGGCCCAGAGTTCAGTCCCCACGACGGGACCCAAAAATAAAAAATAAGAGTATACATTTCAAGACTTTAATCTCAAAAAGAAACAAAGAAAAAGATTAGGGGGCCCAGTAGTATAGGGAAAAAGAGGGATGACTAGGTGAAGTCATATTATGATACACTTGTCAGAGTAACTCTGTAAACTATAGGCTTAGTGCTTAGGCATCAATGCTACTTGGAGAATGTCAACAAAATTATCATGCTAGTCCAAGATGTAAATGAAAGAAAGGAGTATGTGTGGAGACTTGTAGACAGTCTATACTTCTTACTAAATTAGCCTGTAAACCTAAAAACTGCTAAAAAAAAAAAAAAATGTGGAGTTTTTTTTCTTCCTTAAATAAAAAGCCAAGGGGCTGAGAATGTGGCTTAGTGGTAGAGTGTTTGCCTACCATGCATGAAGCCTGAGTTTGATTCCTCAGTACCACATCAACAGAAAAAGCCAGAAGTGGCGCTGTAGCTCAAATGGTAGAGTGCTAGCCTTGAGCAAAAGAAGCTCAGGGACAGTGCACAGGCCCTGAGTTCAAGCCCTAGGACTGGCAAAAAAAAAAAATTAAATTAAATAAATAAATAGCCAAATGCCCTTGTAAGCTGAGATTTGATGGTTATGGTTCAAAGTCAGTCTGGGCAGGAAAGCCCATGACTATCTTATCTCCAGTTAACTACCAAAAAAACAAAAGTAGAGCTGTAGCTCAAGTGGTAGAGCATTAGCCTTGAGCACAAAAGCTCAGGGACAGCACCCAGAACCTGAGATCAAGCCCCAGTACCAGCATACACACATGTATGAACATGCATAAAAATCAATCAAAAATGTGGGGCTAGTTTTCTTAAAACTCAACCTATAAATTGGGCATGAGTGGCTCACACTTATAATCCTGGCTACTCAGGGAGCAGACATCTGAAGATCACAGTTCGAAGTTAGCTAGGGTAATGAGACACTTTATCTCCAATTAACCACCAAAAAACCAGGAGTGGGGCTGTGGCTCAAGTGGTAGAGCACTAGCCTTGAACAAGAAAACTCAGGGACAGTGGCCAAGCTTCGAGTTCAAACCCTAGTACCAGTGCATACCCATGTACACACATACATGTACACACATGCACACGTACACACACAAACTCAACTCAAAAATAAATTCTACACAGGAATTTAGAAAATAATATGAATGTGCTTGATTGTCTAAAACAAAAATTCCCCCAAATACTTCATAATGATCTTTTTATCTTTAGAACAATGCTGTCCAATATAACTGTATGATGAAAATGTTCTAGATCTGCTCTAATACAGATACCTAGCCATATTGGCTATTGTAACACTTGATATGTGGCTAGTAGGATTGACAAACAGAATTCTTCATTTTTATTTAGCTTTAACCAACTTAGCTACATGTAGCTCATAGCTACTATATCAGCACAGTTGTAGAAATCCCTCAAGAGACCTCTAAAAAATGTACTGTAACATTACCTTCAGGAAAAAAAAAAAGTTACCTTAAGAGACCATTCAATTGGATGTAGTTATGAAATGAAGCCAGTTAATTGAGCAGGTCAAGAGTGACTAGGCAAGTGAGCCTAGGAGTTCAAGGCCAACTTGGGCAACATGGAGAGAACCTGTTTCAAAAAAGCAAGGTGTGGTGATATAGGCTTGTAATTCCATTAATCCCAGCATTCAGGAGGCTGAGACCACAAAATCCAAGTGAGGCCCTGTCTCAAAACAACCAAAAATGATTCAAACGAGAACCAAGAAAGCCCATCTCGCCGGGCGCCAGTGGCTCATGCCTGTAATCCTAGCTACTCAGGAGGCTGAGATCTGAGGATTGCGGTTCAAAGCCAGCCCAGGCAGGAAAGTCTGTGACTCTTATTGCCAATAAACCACTAGAAAACCGGAAGTGGCGCTGTGGCTCAAGCAGTAGAGTGCTTGCCTTGAGCTGAAGAGTGCAGGGTGCAGGGACAGTGCCCAAGCCCAGAGTTCAAGCCCCACAACCAACCAAAAAAAAAAAAAAAAAGCCCATCTCCAATTTTCCTCACTTTTAAGTTCCATAATGGAACCAAACAATGATTGTCACTTTTAATTCCTTCAATATTTCAAAACCCTAATTTGCTAAATTTTATTTCTGCTTCCTGAAAAACAAAGAGTAGAAGTTACAAATAGGAATATTTTCTCAAGTTAGTGACTGGGAGGAAATTATAATAAGGATCTCCCGGGCACAGGTGGCTCATGCCTGTAATCTTAGCTACTCAAGGAAGCTGAGAACTGGAAGATCAGAGGTTTGAAGCCAGCCCAGCAGACAAGTTTGGGAAACTCCATCTCCAAAATAACCAGCAAAAAGCTGGGCTGGTGTCATGGCTCAAGTGGGAGACAGCCAGGTGAGCAGGCAAACCCAGCTAGTCCTAGTCCCCATGCCCCTGAGTTCAAGCTCCATGTGTGTGTGTGGGGGGGGGGGAGGTGGAGGTCATAAAGAATAACTCAAAAATTATTTCTGCAGATACGATGCCCTATTTTTTAGTGAAAATTCAAACACTGGTATTTAGCTGTGCATTTCAATTTCATATCAAAGTCGGTTGAAATCAAAAGGAAAAATAGTCTCAAAGAAGAAAATAAAAAAGGAAGCCGGGCGCTGGTGGCTCACGCCTGTAATCCTAGCTACTCAGGAGGCTGAGATCTGAGGATCGCGGTTCAAAGCCAGCCCGGGCAGGAGAGACCGTGAGACTCCTATCTCCAATAAACCACCAGAAAACCGGAAGTGGCGCTGTAGCTCAAGTGGTAGAGCGCTCGCCTTGAGCTGAAGAGCTGAGGGACAGCGCCCAGGCCCGGAGTTCAAGCCCCATGACCGACAAAAAAACAAAACACAAAAAACAAAAAAAAAAAAAAAGAAGAAAATAAAAAAGGAGTACAAGGTAATTAAAGCAGACAAGACAACAGACACATATGACTATTCATATCGAGATACTAAAAAAGCTCTGTACCTCCAAGGGTCATTACCTCTTATGGGGTAGTTTAAAATACTACTTGATTAAACCTCAGTTCCTAATTCAATGACTTTCTGTCCTTATCCCAGTGGCATAAAAGGGAACTTATGTCCTCAATTGCAATAGCCTTTTATCTGAGTTCTCCCCTGGGGAACCTATGAAATCAAACACTGAGATTGGCTTTCTACCCTTGGGGAATAGTCAAGTGTCCAGAATGACAGTGTTGAATCCCTAAAGTACATTTGGTCCCTGGCTTTTTGAGTTCTACAAGTACTAGATCTTTCTTTTAGGAGAGAGAGGGAAGAAGGAGGAAAGGAGTGGGGGAAGAAGGAAGAGGAGAGAGTGAGGAGAGGGAGATAATTGAGTAGTACCAACTTCTCATGCAGAGACATGAAAATACCTGACCGTAGAAACACGCCTGGCCCCAAAAACCAATTCTTGACACTTTGCTCAAATGTAAACCAGACCTTTGTTCCCTTTTGAAGTTCATGAATCGCATTAGGAAAAATATTATTTCGTAATTTCATACAGGAATGATTTCTAAGATTAGCCAAATACATAATTAAGTAATATGAAATAGCCCTGAGTGATCAAGCAAGACATCTTAACAAATGTTCACCTGCAAGAAAAAGGGAGGGGATTCTACCTCTCAGCCCCATTCCCCACAGTTCTCTGTCCCAGGGTTTTCCAAAAGCCCAGTACCCCATTCCTTGTGCAATCTTTCTCAAACTCCACCCACTGAGCTCCAGAACAAGTGGAATTCTCCCGTTCTGAAAGAGGTCTCGATTTCCTGTATCCAGGGAGACATTGAAAACTCCTTGACAAGAGTCAAGTAAGGCAAGGGGAACCGTCCAGCCTGCCTCCCAGATGAAGAAAGACCAAAGGCCAAGTCGGGGAGGCGCTCAAGTTTCCCTTACCAAATTAAAAAGGAGAAAAAGAAAAGAAAAGAAAAAAGAAAGCGAAAAGAAAAGAAAAGAAAAGGTGAGGAGTTGGAGGGCTGGGAAGGCTATTAGATGCTGCTGCTCCCGACTGGGGGGGGGGGGTCACGAGATTCTTCAGCATCCCCTCCCCTACCCCGACCACACGTGTAACCAAGGCCCACAGTGCCCAGAGACGAACGAACCCCGGGGGCCTAGGTCCTAAGGGCCAAGCGCCCCCCCACCCCGCCACTCCCCACTCAGTCCCGCAGCGTTCACCGCCCGTCCGCCCGCGCAGTGGCGGGGAGCGGAGAGGGGCGGGGGGAGGGGGGCGCAGCGCAGCCCCGGCTCCCGCTCTGTTATCTTACTGCGCAACAGCCTCGCCTCAACAACCCGGGTGCAACCCGCAGCGCACCCTGCGCACCTGCCGGATGCAAAGTGGGCGAACCTATAACCTCAGGGAGCCCCAGACAGCGGCGTCCAGCGCCCGGAGCATCATGACCGCAGGGGCTAGGAGCGAGGGAGAGAGAGAGAGAGAGAGAGAGAACACCTGGCGTCCGGGGCCCCGCGGCGCCGGCCGGCCGCACGTGGCTGTCACACCTGGCGCGCCCCCGCTTTGCACACCTACCCCCTCAGTCGCGGTGTATACTGCTCTCCTTCAACACCCCCCCAAGTGCCTTGCATCCCCAAGCCCCAACCATCATCCCTACCCATCCCATCCATCCCAGTCGCATCCCCCCCCACCTGCTCCCACTGTCGTCACCCCCCGGGAGGGAAAAGGGCCGGATGTTCGTCCCGTGGCTAAAGGTAACCAGGGAGAGTGAAGAGGTGGACCCCGAAAAAAGGTAACCCGAGTATACTCCCGATTCAACAACATGAAGGAGTCCCTCTGACCGACCTTCTGCCGAGGGCTGCGTCGCCGTCCACCCCGTCCGGCCTCGACAGCCGCCTCAGCGCCGCCGCCTCTTCCCCGCGCTGCCTCCTCAACCCGCGTCGCCATGAGGTGACGGCAGCAGCCAAACAAGCGGCCCGACCAGGGGCAAGGAACCTCGCAGGGCCTTGCGCTCCGCCCCTGATTACCACAGCCAATCACAGCATGGGAGTTTTTCCACGTGACAGGAGGAGGTTTGCCCCCAAGGGAAAACCGGGAGATGGGGGTGGGGAGCACTGAATGCTGGGTTGGGCTTCTTCTAGGGCCGAAGGGCAGACCGAGGCCCCACGAGTCTGCGCTAACCGGGAGAGGGACTTGGGAGCGAACTACAAGTCCCAGAAGGCTGCACGACCACCGCTTACAGGCCCGGATTGTGGGGGATTCGAGTGTTAAGCTACATTATGAGCTGTGAAGTTCCCACTCTGCTGCGCGCGTAGCCTACTGGGATTTGTAGTTTCCGGAGTTGATGTCTCTGTACCGAAAGAGAGTCAATATTATCCCTACCGGAAAAGTTTGAAAACATTCCAGTGTTCGAGAAGGAACAGAATCAGGGGCACTTTGACGTGTTCTTGTTTTGGTGGTTGTTCTTTGGAATTGAGCACGAATGGTTTGGGCATAGAGGGGCAGTACTTCGCTATTTTCAAGGTGGGAAATGCAATGGCTTTCAATGTGCGCCTTGGACTCTGACACTTACCCAAGTTCAAGGACTCCACCAGAATTCCCACTGCACTTACCTGTCCGAAGCTCCTCTAAAGTGTGGGACTGCTTGCTACTCACCTGGGTTGAACTGTTTCTCCACACTTAGATTTATTGGATGAATGTATCCTGCCTTCTCCTTCATTCGTATCATTAGGTAAAATCGTCAAACTTGATTTGTCGAAAGTTATTTTTCTCGGTATGATGTGGGGGAGGGGTCCTTGGAAATATTCCCTATTTCCTTCTGATAACCAGATCACCAACGGCCAAGCTTCTGAAAAGCACACTGTCACGAAATTCATAGTGTTTTAAAAGATTTGTAATGAACATTTGTTCAGATCCTTTAGCATGTTTTTATTACTTTTGAATACAGAACAGTGATAGCAGACGCCAAAATTTCAATAGCGTTCACGAGATTAAAATTTCAGTATAGAAGACATTCCATCTATTAATTTTAATTATTTTGGAAATTTGAAAAAGGTATCATCATTTTGTTTCACAAGACAGAACTAAACACCTCAATCCAGTCTTGTGATTTCAACACAAAAGCATAGTTTGAGACATAGATGGCAGTTGATAATGAACCCATACCCAGATTCCAGAGAAAGGATGGCCTTAGCCACCACATCTCATTGTTGTGAAGGAAAAAGGTCCCAGCAAGATGTAAAATAAATGTATCAGTTCAGTAGTGCAATTCTCCAGAGAATAGAGACAAAATGCACCATAGTTAATTATAGTACAATAGAGAATCAGGTAGCTGCTAAAATTACAGGCACTTTAAAAATTGACTGAGAAAAAAATTTAATCTTTGTAGAATAATAGCGTGAGAACTTTAGAAGATTATCCCTTAAAATATTAATAATATTTTTCCTGGATGATGAATTGGGAGTATTTTTACTTCATGATTGTGTGAGTTGTTTAAGAATAGATAGATAGATAGATAGATAGATAGATAGATAGATAGATAGATAGATAGATAGATAGATAGATAGATGAAAAAATAGTTTATCTTGCCCCATTACTGGTGGCTCACTTCTGCAATCCTAGATACTGAGGAGTAGAGGGGGGAGGGAGTTTGAAACCAGTGCAAGCAGAAAAGTCTGGGGAGGGCTGGGAAGGTGGCTCAGTGGTAGAGCGCTTGCCTCACATGCATGAGGCCCTGGGTTTGATTCCTCAGCACCACATAAGCAGAAAAAGCCAAAGTGGTGCTGTGGCTCCAGTGGTAGAGCACTGCCTTGAGCTGAAGAGCTGAGGGACAGCACCCAGGCCCAGAGTTCAGGCCCCATGACTGGCAAAAAAGAAAAGAAAAGAAAAGAAAAGTCTGGGGAACTCCATCTCCAAAATAACCAGCAAAAACTGTATTGGAGACGTGATTGGTATAGTACCAGCTTCAAGTGGATAAAGCCCATTAAGAGCCCTTCGAGACTATGAAGTCCTGAGTTCAAGCCCCAGTACACACACACACACACACACACACACACACACACACACACACACACACACACACGGTAGTCAAATTTTTATTTTGAGCAACGAAGTAAAGAGGAAAATACAATGTATGTTGATTCACAGCATTACAAAATAAAAACTGGTTGCTCAAGAGAAACAAACCCATTTCTGGTTCTGTGAGAAAATGAAATTTAGAAATCTGTTTCTTACATGTGGCATTTTGTTTATTTGCTGTTTGTGGTATTAGGGATTGAACCCAGGGCCTGGGTTAGGAGATCTTATAAACATCTCTGAAGTAAGCTCTGGTGGTTTTTCAATCTATCCACAAAATTTTCCCTTCCAAAGGTAGAGTCTGATTTCCCTTCCCTTGAAAGAGAGCCAGATTTAGTGATTTACTTCCGAATAGAATGTAGCAAACAAGCCACTTCCAAAGCTGGGTGAAAGTATATTTTGTGTCAGGTTCTTTCTTCTTCTTTTTTTTTTCCCTACAGGAGAACCAACCAATCAGATGTTTTGCTTGACCTGTTCTTTCTGGAGATTTTTATCTCAGATATCTTTGGAGAAGTGACAGTAAAGCCTTACCCCCTCAGGCTTTAGAAAGCCTTTCACTTATCTTTGTTGGGATCCTTTGTTGGACTTATATTTTCGGTCTTCAAAGGCTATCACTTGTTGATATTTCTAAGCCTTTAAGGGGCACCCCTTGTCCTGTCTACACACAGTGTTCTCACCTTTGCTCTGGGAAGTATTATCTCTGTTAAGACTTGTGCCCGTGCACTGTGCTTGACTATAGGGTAAAGGCCACAAGAACAGCAGCTCCTCATTGGGTAGAGGAATTATCTCAAGGCTCACTAAGGGTTGTGAATATAATGGCTCCAGTGCTGGGGGTGAAACCCAGGCGTCATGCAAGATTTCTACCACTAAGTGACATCCCCAACTGTATTTAGATGTGTATTAACTTTTTTTTTCTTTTTTCTGTCAGTCCTATGGCTTGAACTCAGGGCCTGGACACTGTCCCTGAGCTTCATTTGCTCAAAGCTAGCACTCTACCACTTGAGCCACAGCACCACTTCCAGCTTTTTCTTTTATGTGACACTGAGGAATCAAATCCTGGGCTTAATTTATGTTAGGGTTAGCACTCTACCACTAACCCATCTTCCCAGCCCTGTGTCTTTAGCAATCAAGTAAAAACTACTATTTGGGGGGGAGGGAGAATGTCCTGGGATTTGAACTCAGGGCCTGGGTGCTGTCCCTGAACTTTTGTGTGTAAGGCTAGCACTATTCCACTTGAGCCACACATATTTTGAACACTTTATTAGACACCAGGCATACCTGCATTTAGAATAAAGAGCTAACAATGGACAGTCAAATATACCAAAAACAATAGCATAATTAATAATATGGAGGTAGATATTACAGAGTAACCTCAGTGTGTGTGTGTGTGTGTGTGTGTGTTGTGTGTGTGTGTGTGTGTGTGTGTGTGTGTGTGTGTGTGTGTGATGCACCCACCAGTGCTGGGGCTTGACAGGGCCTAAGCTCAGTCCTGTAGCTATTTTGCTTAAGGCCGACACCCTACCATTTGAGTCATACCTCTACTTCCAGGGTTTTGTTGATTAATTGAAGATATGAAGATGAATATCTCACATTTATCTGCCTCAGGCTGGGTTTGAATTGGGATCCTCAGATCTCAGCCTCTGGAGTTAGCTAGTATTACAGGCATGAACCACCAGCTCCTGGCCGCTGAGTAACCTCTTGAGGGTTAAATGTAGCACTGGGGAGGCTTAAAGCAGGTTTCAAGTGACTGTTGAGCTTCCTCTAAACAGGTCAGTAAGAGTTAAATTAACCACATTAGTTTGACTTGTCTACCTCAAAGTATTTTCAGAAAAAGAAAAGATCCTAACCTTTAAACCATTCAAGAGTATCACTTCATCAAGACTTGAATTTCATGTTTGTTGCATATTATTAGGGTTGTAGGCAGTGAAGAGGGGTATTTACGTTTCATAGAACAAAGAATTTATTGTTTGATTTGATTACCCAATACTCTTTCTGTGCTAACCTTGATTTTAGTCCTTTAAGGAGTTTGGCCAGTTTCTGCATTTGCTATAGATGTCTGCATTTCTGGCAATCACTGAACTATTTGAAAAATGATCGTACTTTCTACCCATGTCATTCAGGCATATTGAAGGCAGGCTTTGAATATACTACAGATTGTCAGAATGACAGCTCTAGCAAAAAGCAGACACGGGCTGGGAAGGTGGCTCAGTGGTAGAGCGCTTGCCTTGCATGCCTGAGGCCCTGGGTTCGATTCCTCAGCACCACATACGCAAAAAGAAAAAAGCCAGAAGTGGCGTTGTGGCTCAAGTGGAAGAGCGCTAGCCTTGAGCTGAAGAGCTGAGGGACAGTGCCCAGGCCCAGAGTTCAGGCCCCACGACTGGACCAAAAAAAAAACAAAAAACAAAAAACAAAACAAAAAGCAGACACTTGAAAAACTATCCTCGGGGCTGGGAAGGTGGCTCAGTGGTAGAGTGCTTGCCTTGCATGCATGAGGCCCTGGGTTCAATTCCTCAGCACCACATAAGCAGAAAAGCTGGAAGTGGCACTGTGGCTCAAGTGGTAGAGCGCTAGCCTTGAGCTGAAGAGCTGAGGGACAGCGCCCAGGCCCAGAGTTCAGGCCCCACAACCAAGAGAAAAATTAAGAAAAAAGAAAAAAGAAACTATCCCCAACACCTGATTTATGAAAGAGTAACTCCTCTATACATCACCTTTATAATAACAATAAAAAACTAATAATAAAAATATAAAAAACTATCCTCAAGAGCCTGGAGATAGAACACTTAACCTAGTGTGTAGAGGCTCTTGGCTCCATTCCTTGTACCCTATCACACACAAAACAAAATGAGAGAGAAGAATGTTCAGTATTAAAGAGAAATGGAGAGACCAAAATAAAAGAGTTATATGCATTGCAAAAATACTGTATCTATGTCTATATTTATATAGTATATTTTGAAGTGCTGGCATTTGTTTTGATTGATCTCTTTAACACTGGCCTTTCAAGGAAATGGAAACTATATTTCTATAGAGACAATGAGAAGGAATACATATAACGCTCATGAGTTTAAGTTTTATTGAAAATCATTAGGACATTAAGGGTGTTTTTTGTTGTTGTTGTTGTTGTTGCTCATTTGTTTTTTTTTTTTGCAATCCTGGGGCTTAAATTCAGGGTCTGGGCACTGTCCCTGAGTTTCTTTTGCTCAAGGCTAGCACTCTACCAATTGAGCCACAGCACCACTTGCAGCTTTTTCTGTTTATGTGGTACTGAGGAATCAAACCCAGGGCTTCATGCATGCCAGGCAAGCACTCTACCACTAAGCCACATTCCCAGCCCAGGACATTAAGTTTCAGTAAGAAAGTATTTCTCACTTAGTGCAAGTAGTAGAGCACCTGCCTAGCAAGTGCAAGGCCCTTAGTTTAACTCTCAGTACTGCTTTAAAATACTAATAGAGAGACAGAGACCGACAGAGAGACAGAGAGCTGGGCACCAGGGCCTCATACTGTAATTGTAATTACTCAGGAGGCCAAGACCTGAGGATCATGGCTCAGAGCCAACATCGGGCAGAAAAGTCTCTGTGAGACTCTTATCTTCAGTTAACGACTCAAAACCTGGAAGTGGGGCTGTGGCTCAAGTGGTTGAGTGCTAGCCTTAAGCACAAAAAGGCTTAGGGACAGCACCCAGGACCTGAGTTCAAGCCTCACAACTGACAAAAATAGAGAGAGAGAGAGAGAGAGAGAGAGAGAGAGAGAGAGAGAGAGAGAGAGAGAGAGAGAGAGAGAGAAGCTGGGCGCTGGTGGCTCACGCCTGTAATCCTAGCTACTCAGGAGGCTGAGATCTGAGGATTACGGTTCAAATCCAGCCCCGGCAGGAAAGTCCGTGAAACTCTTAACTCCAATAAACCACTCAGAAAACCAGAAGTGGTGCTGTGGCTCAAGCAGTAGAGCGCTCACCTTGAGTGCAGGGACAGCACCCAGGATCAGAGTTCAATCCCCATGACCCACAAAAGAGAGAGGGAGATAGAGAGAGAGAGAGAAGAGAGAGAGAGAATATTTTCAAAACAGAATATTTCTTACTTAAAATATCGTTCTGGGCTGGGATGGTGGCTCAGTGGTAGAGCACTTGCCTTGCATGCATGAGGCTCTGGGTTCGATTCCTCAGCACCACATAAGCAGAAAAAAAAAGCCAGAAGTGGCGCTGTGGCTCAAGTGGTAGAGTGCTAGCCTTGAGCTGAAGAGCTGAGGGACAGCACCTAGGCCCAGAGTTCAGGCCCCACGACCGGAAAAAAAAAATTACTGTTCTTCACTAACGTTTTCCAAAATGTGATGAAAACAATTTATACCTGTAATCCTACTTACACAGAAGGCTGAGATATTAGGACGGAAGCTCAAAGCCAGCCCAGGCAGATAAATCCAAAAGACTTTTATCTCCAAATAACCAGCAAAAACAGCCGGGTGCAGGTGGCTCACGTCTGTAACCCTAGCTACTCAGGTGGGTGAGATCTGAGGATCACAGTTCAAAGCCAGCCCAGGCAGGAAAAGTCTGTGAGACTCTTATCTCCAATAGACCACTCAGAAAACTAGAAGTGGTGCTGTGGCTCAAGTGGTAGAGTGCTCGCCTTGAGTTGAAGAGCTGAAGGACAGCGCCCAGGCCCAGAGTTCAAGCCCAACAACCGACAAACAAAACAAAACAAAACAAAACAGCAAAAAATTGGAAGTATCAGTGTGTCCCACATAGTAGAACCCCATCCTTGAGCAGAAAAAGCCAAGCAAGGGCACAAGGCCCTGAGTTCAAGCTTGTGAACACACAAAGATGATAAAATATAGGTTCCGGGGCCTACTCTAAGATCTCATTTGGAAAAACCTTGAACAAGGCACTCTGGTGGTTCATAGTTGTAATCCTCACTACTCAAGAGTCTGAGATCTGAGTAAAGATCACAGTTCAAAGATAGGCCTAGCTAGAATGGGAACATCCTGGTAACCTTTAGCTCAGGCCTAGTTTTAGTAGTGTCAGTGGCTCAATCCTGGGATGATCTAGAGGGAAGTCCCAGAAGAGGGGTCCTGAATGACAGAGGAACATATTTACAATGCCATCATCAAATGCACTGCTAACGTTAATTCCTGATATTAAATGCCCAGTCTCTTTTTAAAATGTTTTTTATTGGGCTGGGAAGGTGGCTCAGTGGTAGAGCGCTTGCCTTGCATGCATGAGGCTCTGGGTTCAATTCCTCGGCACCACATAAGCAAAAAGAAAAAAGCCAGAAGTGGCGCTATGCCTCAAGTGGTAGAGCGCTAGCCTTGAGCTGAAGAGCTGAGGGACAGCGCCCAGGTCCAGAGTTCAGGCCCCAAGACTGGACCCAAAAAATAAAAAATAATTAAAAATAAATAAATAAATAAATAAATAAATAAATAAATAAATAAATAAAGGGGCTGGGAAGGTGGCTCAGTGGTAGAGCGCTTGCCTTGCAAGCCTGAGGCCCTGGGTTCAATTCCTCAGCACCACATAAGCAAAAAGAAAAAAGCCGGAAGTGGTGCTGTGGCTCAAGTGGTAGAGCGCTAGCCTTGAGCTGAAGAGCTGAGGGACAGTGCCCAGACCCAGAGTTCAAGCCCCACGACTAGACCAAAAATAAATAAACAAATAAAAATAAATAAAAAATGAAATGTTTTTTATTGTCTCCAAAGTATTTAGAGTACATATGTGTGTTCGTGTATGTATGTATATATGTGTGTGTGTGTGTATACATATATATATATAGGTTTAGATACATTACTTGTTTATCTAGAATCATATCAATTTTTTAAATTTATTGAGGTGAAATTCACAAAACATAGAAAGTCACCATTTTACAGTGAATAATTCTGTGGCATTTAGTATATTCTGAATTCGTGTCACCACCACCTCTGTCTAATTCAAAAATATTTCCATCATTCTAAAATAAAATCCATTAAGCAGTTTCTCCCTCTTCCCTTCCCCTCCCCCAGCCCCTGGCAACTATCAATCTTCATTCTGTCTCCATGAATTTACCTATTCTGGCTATTTCATATAAATGGAATCATACATGTGACCTTTTGTGTCTGGCTTCTTTCACTTAGCATAATGTTTTTGCCATCTACAGATATAACATCACTGATGTTGCAAGGCAGCCAGCAGTTACTGTGACATTTTATTATTCTTAATATTGTTAAGCCTTCTCTCTCTTTTCTTCTGAAACAGTCTTTGTGATTCATTGAGCCTAATTTTGACTTATGTTTATTAATTGAATTCTGCTAACATTTTTATTTTCTTTCAACTTTTTTTTGTCTGTCATGAAACTGCCTAATTGATGTTTCCTATTATAAAAATGACCATACTAAGTGGCACGTTTTCAGATAGATATACAGTCAAGAATGGTCAATTATGACAGCACCTAAGCCCTGAGTTCAAGCCCCACGCCCTGTGCCCTGCCCCGCCCCCTCAAAAAAAAGAATGAGCCTGACACCAGTGGCTTATGCCTGTAATCCTAGTAACTCATGCCAGTAATTCTAGTAACTCAGGATGCTGAGGTCTGAGGATCTTGGTTCAAAGCCAGCTCGGCCAGAAAAGTCCATGAAACTCTTTTTTTTTTTTTTCCGGTCATGGGGCTTAAACTCTGAGCTTGGGCGCTGTCCCTGAGCTCTTCAGCTCAAGGCGAGCGCTCTACCACTTGAGCCACAGTGCCACTTCCGGTTTTCTGGTGGTTTATTGGAAATAAGAGTCTCACAGACTTTCCTGCCTGGGCTGGATTTGAACCACGATCCTCACATCTCAGCCTCATGAGTACCTAGGGTTACAGGCGTGAGCCACCTGCGCCCAGCATCCATGAGACTTTTATCTCCAATAAACTACTCAGAAAAAGATGAACGTGGCACTGTGGCTCAAGTGGTAGAGCACTAGCCTTGAGTACAAAAAGGCTCAGAAACAATGCCCAGGCCCAGAGTTCAAGCCCCAGCACCAGAAAAAAAAAAACAGAATGATCACTTATTTTATTTTATTTATTTATTTATTTATTTATTTTTTGTCGGTTGTGGGGCTTGAACTTTGGGCTTGGGGGCTGTCCATGCACTCTTCAGCTCAAGGCCAGCGCTCTACCACTTGAGTCACAGCACCACTTCTGGTTTTCTAGTGGTTTATTGGAGATAAGAGCCTCATGGACTTTCCTGCCCCGGCTGGCTTTGAACCGCAATCCTCAGATCTCAGCCTTCTGACTAGCTAGGATTGCAGGCGTGAGCCACGGACTCCTGGCTGGAATAATCACTTATAAATGATAGTCATCATCCATAATTTTTTTGTTTCTATATATATCAGTGCATAGGACACATACACAAAATAAGCATTGTTTATGGTAAATTTTACCATTTTAACCATTTAGAATGAGAATCACAATTTACATGTCCACACAAGCCATTTTATGCTTTCTGATAAGAAAACAGCCATCAAGCTGGGTGTCAATGGATTTCACCTATAATCCTACCTACTCATGAGGCTGAGATTTGAGGATTGCAGGTGGAAGCCAGCCCAAGCAAGAAAATCCCCAATTATTATCACCAATTAACTAAAAATGCTGGAAGTGGAGCTTTGGCTTAAATGATAGAGTACTAGCCTTGAGCAAAAAAGCTCAGGAACAGTGCCAGGCCCTGAGTTTGAGCCCCGGACAGGCAAAGAAAAGAGAGAGAGAGAGAGAGAGACAGAGAGAGAGAGAGAGAGAGAGAGACAGAGAGAGAGAGAGAGAGAGAGAGAGAGAGAGAGAGAGAGAGAGAGAGAGAGAGAGAGAGAGAGAGAGGAAAAGAAAGAAAGAAAAGAGGAAGGAAGAAAAGAAGAAAGAAAGAAAGAAAGAAAGAAAGAAAGAAAGGAAGAAAGAAAGAAAGAAAGGAAGAAAGGAAGGAAGGAAGGAAGGAAGGAAGGAAAGAAAGAAAGAAAGAAAGAAAGAAAGGAAAAAAAGGAAAGAAAGAAATGAAGAAAGAAAGAAAGGAAAGAAAGAAAGGAAAGAAAGAAAGAAAGAAAACAGATATCAAGCTGGGTGTTGGGGCTCAAACCTGTAATTACAGCTACTCAAGAGGGTGAGATCTGAGGATCAAGGTTTGAAACCAGCCTGGGCAGCCAAATCCAAAAGACATCTCCAGTTTACCAGCAAAAAGCTGGAACTGGAGGTGTGGCTCAAGTGATGAGTGCCAACTGTGAGCAAAATGGAACAAGAGCATAAGGCCCTAAATTCAAGTTCTAGTACCAGTGCAAATGTGTGCGCACGTGCACGAACGCACACAGACACACACACACACACACACACACACACACACACACACACACACACACACACACACACACACAAATGGTCAAACCTAAACTTGGGTGAAGTATGAAGAAACACAAGGAAATAATGTCTATAGAAGTCAATGTGATCTTTGTGGGGAGTAAGGGAGCAATAATATTGAACAGCCCAAGCCGAGGGTTCTGGGATAACTGACAAAGGTCTTTTCCATGCCTTTCTCTTCTCTTCTCTTCTCTTCTCTTCTCTTTTCTTCTTCTCTTCTCTTCGCTCCTTCCTTTTTCTCTCTCGTTTCTTTCTCTCCCTTCCTTCCCTTCCTTCCTTCCTTCCTTCCTTCCTTCCTTCCTTCCTTCCTTCCTTCCTTCCTTCCTTCCTTCTGTCTTTCTGTCTTTCTCTTTCTTTCTTTTTTTATTGTGAAAATACCATACAGAGGGGTTACAATTACATGAGCAAGGTAATGAGGACATTTCTTATCAAGCATTGTTGCCTCCTCCTTTGTTTCCCCTTCCCAACCCTTCCTATCCCCCCCCACCCACACACACACCCTGGCTCTGGCTCTGGCTCTGGCTCTCTCTCTCTCTCTCTCTCTCTTTCTTCCCTCCCTCCCCCCTCTCTCTCTTTCTCTCTTTCTTTTTTTCTTTTTTTCTTTCTTTCTTCCCTCTCTCCCTCCCTTGTTTTCTTTCTTTTCCTCAGCACAATTTCATTGAAGTGTAAAGGGAATTGGAGCTTTAAGCCTCTCCCCAGAACCAGCCCATGGGGCAGTGTCACTGTCCCAAGGGTAAGGGAAGTTCAGTGAATTACCTTTGACCTCTAGGGCATGGTTTATTGGCCTGAATAGGTAGCAAAGTTCTATTTCTTGAGCAGAGTGTTTGCTTTGCAGTACTTTTCCCGGGCCACTGTAGAATACTCATTATATCAAGCTGCACACTTGTTTTACATGATTATCCACTTTTAATGTGTATGTGCTGGTCCTGGGACTTGTAGTCAGGGCCTGGGTGCTGCCTCTGAGCTTTGTGGTTCAAAGCTGCTGCTCTACCACTTGAACCACACTTCTGCTCCTGGCTTTTTGCTAGTCAATTGGGGATAGAACCCGCAGGAATTTTCCTGCCCAGGCTGGCTATGAACCAGAATCCTTAGATCTCAGCTTCCTGAGTAGCTAGGATTCCAGGCTTGAGCCACCAGGGCTTGGCCCAATGTTCTACTTCTGTTTTCTAAAAGCAATGTTGAAACAGTCAGGGGTCTCCATGCTTCACGGATCCCCTTCCTCAACTACTCTCTAGAGGCCACCATTTTCAGGTATTGAGATTGTCTTTTCTACTTGCTATTGTATTTTCATACTAATACATACTAATTTCTCTGCTGCATTTTTTCCTTGCTTTTCCTATTTCTTTTCAAATTTTTTTTTGGGGGGCCTGTCGTGAGGCTTGAATTCAGAACTTGGGCGCTGTCCCTGAGCTTCTCTGTGCTCAAGGCTAGCACTCTACCACTTGAACCACAGTACCACTTTCAGCCCTTTCTGTTTATGTGGTACTGAGGAATCGAACCTAGGGCTTTGTGCATGCTAGGCAAGCACTCTACCACTGAGCCACATTCCCAGCCTCTTTTTTTAAAAAAAAAATTTGACACAAGATTTTGCTATATAACCCAGGCTGACCCCTCAAGCTTGGCATTCTCCAGTCACTCAGCTTCTTTTGCTCTACTTTTGAAAAATCTCATTTTTTTCTTCTAATACTTCTGAGGAATTTCTTTTAAAAAAAATCTATGCCATCATATTTTAATTACTTTAGTCCTATTTCTTATTATCTGAATGTTCTTGTTCTAGTATGCTGTTGATCATTTCATAAATACATACTTTCTAATATCTCACTTGATATTAGAGTTTTTACTTTAAAAAAATTTTTAAATTTAATTTTGTGTGTGTGTGTGTGTGTGCGCGCACGGGTGCATGTGCACAGGTGACTTATAATGCCTTCTGAACACTAGGCAAACACCCTACCACTGGGCACACCTAAGCCAAGTTTTTGTTTATATATATATATATATATATATATATATATATATTTTTTTTTTTTTTTTTTTGTTCCACTTGGAAGCTGTTCCCTTAAATAGGACACTCAGCTGTGAGGGACCGGAGTAGGAAGACAGCTGGGATAGGCAGGGTGAGAGCTGGCTGATGGATACAGAGAAGGTTATTTCTGTCCTGAACCACAACATGGGTGTGTCCAGCCTCTAAATAATCACCTTCATACACTGTTTATTTCGGTACTGCAGGGTGTGTGTGTGTGTGTGTGTGTGTGTGTGTGTGTGTGTGTGTCCTGGAGCTTGACACTGTTGCTGAGCTTTTTCACTCAAGGCTGGTATTCTACCACCTGAGCCACAGCTCTACATTCAGCTTTTTGGTGGTTAATTGGAGATGAGTCTCAGAATTTCCTGTCTGGGCTGGTTTTGAACTGTGGTCCTGAGATCTCAGCCTCCTGAGTAGCTAGGATTACAGATGTGATTGTTTTGAAATCAGAGGAAAGGAAATGTAAAAGATGACTCTGAGACTTGTGTGTATGTGTGTACATGCACATGCATGATGTTATTATGTTTATGGCTGAATGGACTATCAGGAGCTAGGATCTAGTTGGAGGAAGTAGGTTAATGGGGGCATGCTTTAAAGGGATGCCCCAGTCCTTCTCCCTCTGCTCCCTGGCTGCTGTGAGGTGAACAGCTTTCCTCCTCCATGCCCTTTTGCCTCCATGCTTTGCTATGCCTCAGGCCTAAAGGCAATAGAACCAGTTCACCTCAAAGATACCTCCAGATACCTCAAGATACCTCAAATCTTGTAAGTCAGAAGAAATCCTTCTTCCCTTCAGTTGTTTGTCTAAGGTATTTCATCCTGATAATGAAAGTGACTTACATACGTACAAAGAAAGAAAGCAACCAAAGACTCTTAAGGCCTGATACAGCAGGGAAAATGAGGCATGGGAAACCTGGAGCCAGCAATTCTCAGACAAATACTGTACGAACAGAGAGCTTGAGTGAAAATACAGACAGCTAGAGACACTACTTAAGAGGAAGACATGGGAGAATGGAATACATCGTAACTTTGTACATTGCAAGTGTACATGGGGGCAGCAGACAGGAAAAAAAAGCTAATGATTAATAGGGAGTAGGGGGCAGCATGAAGGAGGTTAAATACTGTCCAAAAACAATATTTGCAACTATGAAGTAGGTGCATGTGACTAACACCTGTAATCCTAGCTTCTCCGGAGACTGAACTCTGAGGATTGAGATTTGAAGCTAGCCTGTGCAACGGCAGTCTGTGAGACTCTTTTTTTTTGTTATATTAGTTTAGTTACTCTCAGCTTATTATAAAAAGGAGATATGGAAATTATTTATATGATGAAAGATCTCAGAACTTCCATGGAATGGGCAGCTTCACAGGATGCCATTTTAGTGATGTATTCATTCTATATACTTCCCAAGAATGTCACCATCCCTAAATAAGAAATGATCCTTGTCCTCTAGAACTACTTTGGTGCCTCCATATTCTGGGAGAAGAACTGTAACACCCACTTTCACACTAACTGGCTGAATCTCTCCACTCTTCCCTTTAGAGCCTGATCCCACAGCTACTACTGTGGCTTGCAATACTTTTCCTTGAGACTTTTCTGGAAGCATAATGCCTCCTTTGGTTACAGTTTCAGCTGCACTCCTTTTGACCAACACTTGGTCAAACAGAGGAAGAAATGTCCTAAATGCTTGTCCAGCCATGACTCTTTCCGGTCGCTACTCAGACTCTCCTGGCACTTGAGCTGAGGCACAAAAGCTCAGGGACGAGGCCTAGGGTCTGGAGTCCAAGCCCCAGAATTGCAACAAAAACATTTCTCCCATATAACTAACATAAGCCAATTAAAAAAAAAACTTAAGACACTATTTTTTTTTTGCTTGAAGTTTGTATAGCAGCAACGTTTAGTAAATTGGAAGGGAAAAAAGAAAGGAAAGGAAAAAAAGAGCAGTTCTTTCCTGACCTTGTCAGTGTGCCCAGCTGATTAGCATAATCAGAGACTGAGCAAAGATATCTTAAAAAAGAAAGAAGGAAGGAAGGAAGGAAAGAAAGAGAAACTTTCCTGGAAATAAAACAGGAAAAATGACTCGTCTGGGCACAAAAACTCTTGCAAAGGAAAATACTTAGCTCAAGGATAGACATCTGTCTTGTAGGGAGTATAAAGCAGAACTCATTCTTTGTTTGAAGGGATACTCAGATATCAGTGATATCTGATGTTTAATGAACAGGCCAACCTTGAAATCTCGCTACCCAAATAATAAAACACTGTAATAGCAACAATGATGGAATGTGCCAGGTATCAGAACAAAGGGAGACACTCATTGTAGGATGATTTCTTTTTAACTTTAATAATGAAAGTATTCAACTCAATATATTAAACATAGCAGCTGGGCGCCAGTGGCTCACACCTATAACCCTAGCTACTCAGGAAGCTGAGATCTGAGGATCAGGGTTCAAAGCCAGCCCAGGCAGGAAAGTCTGTGAGACTCTTATCTCCAATTAAGCACCAGAAAACTGGAAGTGACATTGTGGCTCAAGTGATAGAGCACTCGCCTTAAGGCACAGCACCCAGGCCCAGAGTTCAAGCCCCATGACCGACAAAAATAAATAAATAAATAAAATATGTATCACTTCAAAATGTATTTGAGGTAAAAATTATGAATGAAATATATTGCATTCTTTTGCACTAACTTTTATGTTTTATCTTTTTTGGGCCAGTCCTGGGGCTTGAACTCAAGACATTAGCACTGTCCCTGAGCTTCTTTTTGCTCAAGGCTAGCACTCTACCACTTGAGCCTTAGTGCCACTTCTAGCTTTTTCTGTTTATGTGTTGTTGAGGGATTGAACACAGGGCTTCATGCATGCTAGGCAAGCACTCTACCACTGAGCCACATTCCCAGCCCCTGTTTTATCTTTTCAAATAACTTTTATTTTCTTTACACTAACAAGCATGGCTGGCTCAGGCCAGTGGCTCAGGCCTGTAGTTCTAGTTCTAGCTACTCAGGGGGCTGCGATCTGAGGATGGCGGTTTGAAGCCAGCCTGGGCAGGAAAGTCCATGGACTCTTATCTCAGAAAAAGCCAGAAGAGGGGCTGGGAAGGTGGCTGAGTGGTTGAGTGCTTGCCTTACATGCATGAGGCCCTGGGTTCAATTCCTCAGCACCACATAAGCAGAAAAAGCCGGAAGTGGGGTTGAGGTTCAAGTGGTAGAGTGCTAGCCTTGAGCTGCAGAGCTGAGGGACAGCCCCCAGGCCCAGCTTTCAGGCCCCACAACCGACCAAAAAAAAAGAAAAAGCCAGAAGTGGTGCTGTGTCTCAAGTGGTAGAGCACTAGCCTTGAGCACAAAAGCATAGGGACAGGCTCGGGTTCCCAAGGATAGCGTGGTCTAGCAGGCAGAAACCAGGTGCAAGCTACCCCTCCTCCCCTTCTAGTTCCAACTGGGACACAGTAATAAAATGTTAGCTTCCAAAATAACTAATCAGAGTATACAGCCCAGGGTTTTAGAAAGAGGCCGTGGGGGGGGGGGAGGGCAGGGAGGGGAAATTGTGTGTGTGTGTGTGTGTGTGTGTGTGTGTGTGTGTGTGTGTAAGAGAGGCATAGAGAAAACACCTGAAGAAGAGCTAGATACTTCTGATGGTGCCACATTCATCCTTTGTTGTCCTGGACTTCATTGTTCGAACTCTTTTTTTTTTTTTCTGGTTGTGGGGCCTGAACTCTGGGCCTGGGCGCTGTCCCTCAGCTCTTCAGCTCAAGGCTAGCACTCTACCACTGGAGCCACAGCGCCACTTCCGGCCTTTTCTGCTTATGTGGTGCTGAGGAATCAAACCCAGGGCCTCATGCATGCAAGGAAAACACTCTACCACGGAGCCACCTTCCCAGCCCTTCCCTGTGCTTCTTTTGCTCAAGGCTAGCAGTCTACCACTTGAGCCATAGAGCCACTTCTGGCTTTTTCTGTGTATGTGGAACTAAGGAATCGAACCCAGTGCTTGGTGCGCACTCTACCACTGAGCCACCTTCCCATCCTGTTCCAGCTCTTGATGCAGGAACCCAAGAGGCTCAGCAGCTCTGGCAGTGTCGCAGCTCCACTGCCAGGCATTGTTGCTGAGCTACAACACCAAATAGGCCTTTGCCTGCTCCTGTAGGGATAGAAGCTAGTGTTTTCTGCTAGCTGCTGAGCCAGAAGGGTTGTGGAGGCCTCTGCCCACCAAGAGTAATAACAGAAAATTCTGTATCATCTCACACATACCTATATGTGCATATCACATATAGTATATCACCCTAGTAAATAATTTGAATAACTTGCCTTTTATATTGAACATTTTGTTTTGGTGCCAAGAATTGAACTCAGGGCTTTATGTATGCTAAGCCCACATCGTGCCACTGAGCTATGTCTGCAGCTGCACGGCACAGATCCATCATTTTAAGCCCTCCATAAAATCCTTTACCCAACACAATCCTTTACTAGGCCTCTGCTTGCCTGACTTGGGAGCTGCGAGGGTTAATGTGAAGGGCAATGACTCAGCTTCTTATTTGCATAACCATGGTGCACTGCAAGCAATTGATTTTCAAGTTAAAAGCTGCAGCTTTCCTTTAATGCATTATTTTGTAAAAGGAGACTGTACACATTTAACTGCAAAGACTGAAGCAGGGTTTCTTCCTACCAGGGAGAGCAGTAACTTGGCTTCAATCTTTGCAGAGTTCCTTTAAGTGTGTGCAGATCTTTTGTCTTTCAGTAAAGCTCTCTGACCAGTTTGCGCTCTAGCTGTAATGGATAGTGGCAAGCCTTATATATTTCTTATTTGGTGTCCTGGTTAACTTCTCATTTTCATTTCCTTACCCATGATACGTGCCCCTCCCCACCTTTTATTTTTCTAGGTAATGCTTTTGGTGGTAGCCATGCATTTGAGTTGTACTATTCACACAGTTTAGCTCGAAGCTTATGTATGAGAGGTCAAATTTGTCTTTCCAGGCTTTGCTTTTTCTACTTCTCATTCTGTCGGTGTCCACTCACTTACAACACAGTGTGTAGCTGTTGTTTTTCCCACTCTGGTCCTCACTACAGTGGAATTATAATTTCCACTTGGTGGCTGACTTTAGGTGGGGTGTTGCCTGAGGTCCTTAGAACAACCACTGTCAGGGACATTATTGCCCACTGTCACCTAGCTGTGTATGCCTAAAGGTATGTTTCTCTTCAATTTTACTGAGTAATGGTATTTTCCTAAGTGGTTATACCACTTTGGACTTACACTGAGAGGAATAAGAACATATTCAACTTTCATCTCAGTAATGCCATAGTGTTGACGTTTTCCTAAAGAGATTAGGGCAGTCTCTCACTAACAGAAGAGTGACATTCTTTTTATTTTATTTTATTTTTGGAAATTTTGTCCAATGTCTGGCTTGTCATTCACCAAACATTTCTCTCAATAGCAACATCCCCATTATGTCATGTGTCTAATAACTTATTTTTGGCCATTGTACATGTGGAATTCATCACTTAAAATATTGCACAGGATTCCATAGTATGGAAGAGCCATCACCAGCTCAAATGGAAGTAAGGAGGTCAGGTCTGGGCGGCGCCATATTGGCCACCTGGTGGATTATAGATCTGGCATCTTGTCTTCATGCTGGGAGAAGGGGAAGGACCCACCCCCCCATCACCTGCCTCCCAGGTAATGGGCGTGCCCAGACCCCTGGAGGCAGGGGCAGGCACTTGGCAGATAGATATTACTGACAGATAGAATCTGTCAGTCTAGTGCCTGGGAGTGGGAATTTCCTGAGGATCTACCCCCTGTGCCGACCTATTTAGGCCTGGACCAGCCTAGCCGCTGGACTCCATGCCACGTGTGTCTCAGTGATCGTGTCCTGTGTCCTGTCTCCTGGCTCGTCTCCTGTCATCATGGAGTCCCAATTCAGCTCTCCATTGGAGCTGAACTGGCTTGTTGGTATTGTTCTTGTTATTTCTTTCCTCTTTAGCATGTTTCCTAGCTGTGTTATGTGTATTTACATGCTGCATGCCTTTGTAACAACTGGAGGCCCGCAGCCTGTAAACTGTAATAAAGAATCCAATATTATATATTTTAAAATGTGGCTCCTGAGATGATTTACCCTACAACAAAAATCAAGATCCTGTTTTAAGATAGGTGGGTAGTTTCCAATTTTTCTTTTTGTGTGCTGGTCCTAGGGCTTGAACTCCATGCCTGGATACTGTTAGCTTTTTTGCTCAAGGCTAGCACTCTACCACTTGAGACACAGATCCACACTTACATGCCTTTCTCCCCATACCCATACCAAAAGCAGGTATTAAAAAAAATCTAAATGATGCATGGACTTAATTTTCGAAGGTTCCCTGGGATTGCCACTTCCCAGGAAGCAAGCTGCATGGCCCCTCTTAGCAATCACAGAGTAAGTTATTTAGGATTCAGGGCTCCTGGATGGCATCTTGGCCTCACAGGTGGAAATCAGGTGCCAAAAATATACTGTTGCAGAACATCTTACCTCTGCCCCTCCCTATCCCCCTCTAGTTTTGGAACTTTCCAAGGATCCTAGAAATGAGGTCTTACAGAAGAGACCTGATAGGAATTAACAACCAATTAGAATGGACATAACCAATAAAGTGTTACTCTCCTAAACACCTAATTATAAACAGAGCCATGCCTGTTGTTGTTGGAAACGTGTGGTTATAGAAAGAAGAATTCCTAGACTCAGCCACACAGAGAGAGAGAATAATGGAGATGGAGATGGAGAGACATACAAGCAACCACATAAAAGAAGGGAGCATGAACAAAATTGGCATGATGGTGACAGCCTTCTGGCCAGATGATTCTCTTCTGAATAAAGTTATTTACACTCATCTTCCATTGTCCTGGACTTCATTTGTTAGATTTCGGAGACAAAAACCCAAGGAGGCTCAGAAGTACTGGCAGTAAAACCGAAACACTGCAGGAATTGTCTGCTGCTGAGCTGCAGTATGAACTTTCCTGCCACAGCTCTACCTTCAGCTGTTTTAGGTGGCTAATTGGAGATACAAGTCTCAGACTTTCCTGCTTGGGCTGGCTTCAAACCTCAATCCTCAGATCTCAGCCTCATGAGTAGCTACGATTATAACTGTGAGCCGCTGGTGCCAGGCTAATTTTGAACCTAGCCCCTGATAGGGAAGTCCATGAGACTCATCTCCAATAAACTACCCCCCCCCCCAAAAAGCCAGAAGTGGAACTCTGGTTCAACTGGTAGAGTACTAGTGTAGAACAATAGAAAGTCAGGTATAACACCCAGACCTTAAGTAGAAGCCCTGGCCCGGACTAGGACTTTAGGACTGGCAGCCATTACTTTCTACATAAACTGCTCCAACTGTAAATAAAGTAATATGGTTAGCTATTGTTTATTTATTTTTTGTTGGTTGTGGGGCCTGAACTCTGGGCCTGGGTGCTGTCCCTTAGCTCTTCAGCTAAGGCTAGCACTCTACCACTTGAGCCACAGCACCACTTCCGGTTTTCTGGTGGTTCATTGGAGATGAGAGTCTCACAGACTATTCCTGCCCAGGCTGGCTTTGAACTGTGATCCTCAGATCTCAGCCTCCTGAGTAGCTAGGATGACAGGTGTGAGCCACTGGTGCCCGGCCATAGTTAGCTTTTTAGTTGAACTCATTGCAACCATGTCAGACACAAGCTTTATCTCTTCAAGGTCCATTGGCGCTCTGAGGCTGCTAAGGTCCCACAGAAAAAGGCTGAGAGCCTTGACCACATTTCATAGAAATCATGCTCTTTGGAAATGTGTGGTGTCAGTAGTACACAGCCATACTAGCAGGCCAGGCCTGTTCTTGTTTGAAACATGTGGTTGTAGAAATACCTGATTTCACAAGATATGTCTTCATTGTCCTGGACTTTAGGTTCTCTTAAATTTGGCAGCATAGCAAGAAGAGTCGGCAGCATAACTGGGATCTGAGATATCAATGAATCAAAACACACTACTGTTCCAGGACACTTAGTGGAAGGGAAAGAATTCATGGAGGTATAGAAACTTCTACTACCTTCATCCCTGAACCAGTGGGAATCCCATTGGCATCTCTGGGGCAGCCAGCCTAGGGTGGCTGGCTTTGTATTTTTCTGGTCCTGGGACTTGAACTCAAGGCCTGGAAACTATCCCTTAGTATTTTTTCTCAAGGCTAATGCTCTACCACTTGAGCCACAGTGCCACTTCTGGCTTTTCCCTAGTGGTTCATTGGCAATAAGTCTCATGGACTTTCTTGCCTGGGCTGGCTTCAAACCTCGATCCTCAGATCCCAGCCTCTTGAATAGCTAGGATTACAGGCTTGAGCCACCGGCACCCGGCTGTCTGATTCTTGAATTACACTGAGTAGGCATATAACTCCCGTAGTGCAACAAAATATGTTTTTATTTCATGGAGTCTTTTTTTTTTTTTTTTTTTGCCAATGCCTGAGGCTTAAACTCAGGACCGGGGCACTGTCCCTGAGCTTGTTTTGCTCCTAATAGTCTGCCACTTGAGCCACTTCTGGCTTTTTCTGTGTATGTGGTGCTGAGGAATGGAACCCAGGGCTTCATGCATGCTAGGCAAGCACTCTACCACTGAGCATATTCCCAACCTTGGAGTTTGTTTTATGCTCAATATATCTTGTTGGCGAACCCACTCTCCTCATATAGTAAATACTAAACAATTTACTTCCAACTAGGGTTATAGTTTTCCCTTTAAAGGAACAATTCAAGTTGAATCTGCAGGTTACTTAAGCATCTTGATGAATCCCTATCTGTATGTACAGATCTATTGCTTGGCCGGTCCTGGAGCTTGAACTCAGGTCATAGGTCCTGTCCCTGAGCTTTTTTGCTTAAGGCTAGTGCTCTACCACTTAAGTCACAGCTACACTTTTGCCTTCTTTTTCAAATTGGAGATAAGAGTCTACTGCCCAGGGCTGGCTTTGAACCGGATACTTATGATTACAGAAGTGAGCCACCAGTGCCCAGCCTATATATATATATATTTTTTTGCCAGTCATGGGGCCTGAACTCTGGGCCTGGGCGCTGCCCCTCAACTCCTCAGCTCAAGGCTGGCGCTCTACCACTTGAGCCACAGCGCCACTTCCTGCTTTTTCTGCTTATGTGGTGCTGAGGAATTGAACCCAGGGCCTCATGCATGCAAAGCAAGCACTCTACCACTGAGCCATCTTCCCAGCCCTATTTCTGTATTCTTATGATCTGTACAAAACCTTATTTTATCTTTTCATTTCCATGAGCAATGCACCATCAAGTTGGTTTATAATACAGCAAGAGATACTGGCAACAACTTGAAAGACATTGCTGGCCAATTGCATCATGTAAACTGATAGTACTAACCTTGGCATACTTCTATTGGCATTTTAGTGCTTTTTCTTTCTCTGACCTCTTTGCTTTTTTTTTTTTTCATATGAGCCAGGCACTACCAAGTCCTCCTCTGCTTGCATTTAGGATTTTTAGTTGCTTAAAAAACATTTAATGCATTTCTTTTCCACTAGCAAACTTATGAGACAAAATTATTTTTCCTTCATTTGAGCTACTTCAGAAGTTGCCAGTCATCTTGGAAGCCCACCTCCAAGTGGAAATCTTTTGTTTTTGGTCAGTTGTGAGGCTTGAACTCTAGGCCTGGGTGCTGTCCCTGAGCTCTTAAGCTCAAGGCTAGTGTTCTACCAAACCCAGGACATCATGCATGCTAGGCAAGCATTCTATCATTAAGCCACATTCCCAGCCCATGCAAGTGGAATTTTTTTTTTTTTTTGGGTCCGGTCGTGGGGCCTGAACTCTGGGCCTGGGCGCTGTCCCTCAGCTCTTCAGCTCAAGGCTAGTGCTCTACCTCATGAGCCACAGCACCACTTCCGGCTTTTTTCTTTTTGCTTATGTGGTGCTGAAGAATCGAACCCAGGGCCTCATGCATGCAAGGCAAGTGCTCTACCACTGAGCTACCTTCCCAGCCCAAGTGGAAATTTTTTGATGATGGCAGTCAGTGGATTCATAGAACATGAGGTTATTGCAATACTGGCTGAGAGAGGCAGTCTAGCACATACATTCACATTGCATATCTCCAATGACTTACAGGAGTGTAAAGCTTACATCAAGTCCCAATTCTCATTGAGTACCTTTGCCAAAGGGCCCAAGAATATAAATATATACATTTTTCTTATAAAGCAATGTCTTGGTTTTATTCCCCTTTATGAATTAACGGCTCTATGAAAAATATGAAAGGGTCAGGAAGTAAAAGTTGAGGAAGTTATCTAACAGTGATTGCTCTTAAAATTATATTCTCTGAACAACAGGAGCCTATTGGTATAGAAGAATACAAGGATTAATCATTAAGTTCCAGAATTTGTACTTAAGAGGAATATAATTCTAAAGAGAATAACAATGTAGTTAAGACAAAGTTATAACATTCATATGTAATGAGCATTACAATGGGAACAAAAGACTAAGATAAACATAATTCTGAAGACTATTAATACAAAAAAGGGTAACAGAAGGTTCCACTCTACAAAAACCTTGCTGTAAAATCTGTGGTATAGTTTTTGTTTTTGTTTTTAAATGAGAGCCAGGTGCATATGGCTCTTGTGTGTAGTTCTAGTTACAAAGGAGACTGAGACCTTGAGGATTCAAGGTTAGAAACCAGCCTGAGCATAAAAGTCTAAGAGACTTCATTTCCAATTAACTAGGAAAATGCTGGGCTGGAAGTGTGGCTCAAGTGGTAGCACACCTGTCCAAGTAAGAAGGTAGAGAAAGAGATAGAGAGAAAGTGAGAGAGGAGGGGGAAGAAGGAGGAGGAGGAGGAGGAGGTAGAGGAGGGGAGAGGGGAAGGACGGAGGGAAAGGGTACAAGAGTGAGCAAGGCCCTGAGTTTAGCCCCATATCAGCACTAAAAGAAAAAAGACAAAAAAGGCCTATGGAAAAATCAATTTTTAAAAAAGCAAATATTTTTACACAGTATTTATTTTTCTATTTTTAAAAAAATGTCAGTGCTGGATTAAATCCAGGGCCTTGTGCATACTAGGCAAGCACTGGAATACTGAGCTAGAGCCCCAGCCCTGCAGTGTTTCTTAACTGGATGATGTTTGTAGTATTAGAATTAGCTTAATATTTTACCGTTTGGCCTTTAGATGGAATTTTAGAAAACACCTAGCAAGAAAATAGTTCTGAAAGTGCTTCCGCTTCAGTTCTTTGGTACAATTTGGTCACTCTGATAGTAATTAATCCATTAGGTAAGTACTTAAAACATTCATGTATAACAGAAGTGCAAAGATGCTACACATATTTAGAAAAGCATGACTGAAGAATAAATTATATTTTTGACTTCATCAAAACAAAATTCTAAAATTTTACTTGAAGCTCTGGTGCAAAGATGTCTATACTAGCTATAAGAACAACTATAATTCAATTTATCTGAAACAAATGTTACAACCCTTTTCTTGACTATTAGAATAATTGTTGTATATACTTTTAATGAAAGCAGAAGAGGTAAATTTTAGCTTCAAAAAAAAAAGAATAATTTTGAATCATATAGAGTTATACTCTTGTGTCTTTTGATTCGGTGAATGCCAACATTTAGAATTTAATGTACGTTTGCACAATGTTTAAGACTCTTTTATTTCCAGAGATATCTAATTTTCCTCTTCGAGCATCTTCTCAATTTCTTTATCCCAGCTTTCATCCCGCTTCTCAGACTCTGCCACCACTTCATACTCCTGAAGTTCTTGTTGTAGCTCCTTTTCCCAATCAGCAGAATCCTCTACAAGAAACAAAGGGGAAGGAAAACAAAGATTCTCTCTGAATTCTTAAAGCTGGTGATACCAATTCAGTCAACTTTACCAACAAAAGTCCTCATCATAGTAGTTCCTTCTTTCGTTTTTCTCCTGTGCTGGAGGTGGAACCCAGGGCTTCCCACAAGCCACAACCCTAGTTCAATGTCTCAGGCATCTTCAGTGTAAGTGCTTTCAATGTCTCAGGCATCTTCAGTGTAAGTGCTTAGGAAAACACTTTTTTTTTTTTTTGCCAGTCCTGGGACTTGAACTCAGGGCCTGGGCACCATCTCTTAGCTTTTTTTGCTCAAGGCTGGCACTCTACCACTTGAGCCAGTTTCATTTCTAGGCTTCTCTGGTTAATTGGAGATAAGAGTCTCATGGACTTCCCTGCCTGAGTTGGCTTTAACCTGGATCTTCAGATCTCAGCCTCCTGAGTAGCTAAGACTAAAAGTATGAGCCACAGGGGCCTGGCTTGGCATGAACTTTTTTCTTGTTTTTTTGGTCCGGTTGTGGGGCCTGAACTCTGGGCCTGGGCGCTGCTGTCTCTCGGCTCTTCTGTTCAAGGCTAGCGCTCTACCACTTGAGCCACAGCACCACTTCCGGCTTTTTTCTTTTTGCTTATGTGGTGCTGAGGAATCGAACCCAGGGCTTCAGGCATGCAAGGCAAGCGCTTTACCACTGAGCCACCTTCCCAGCCCTTGGAATGAACTTTTAACAGAGACCAAGGAACAATGTAATTAGAAAGATAAACTTGTTAATGCAGAACCAAAGCTATCAGATAATTGTACATTTTGTTTACCTAAGCTGTTGTTTTTCCTTTTATTTAAATGAGTAATTCATAATATTTGGTTGCAAATTAATCTTTACCACTATGAATGAGGATAATGGTAGCAAAACCAGTTAACACTTATTTAGGACCTATAGAACTGGGCTCACTCTCTTTTCTTTCTCTCTCATGTACACATACACACATACAAAGCACAGACATACACACACATACCCTTTTAGTAGCTATAGTTGAAATGAGAATAAAATAAAAGCGTTTTTTTTAGTTTTCCTGAAGCAGTGACCAAGGAAAAGACCTTGCATACTGTATGGGAAAGCACCAATCTCACAAGTACTTCATTAAGTGCTTGCTGAGTTCTAAGCTGCCTGTGAAGGGACAGAGGCAACATGGAACTGTCCTTAAGTAGCCTACACCTTAGCTGGTTGAGCCAATATGCAGAATATGATATAGTCCAAATCATCACTCAGGCTGGAATTCAGAGAAAATTCAGTTCCCCTGGAGCAGTAAAGCCTTAGGAATCCTGCTGGCCCCTGTGGCTTCTGCTAGGGGTACAATCACCAGAAAAAAGAGAGACAGCTGCCAGAAATGTATGGGCTTAAGAGCTCCTTGCTTTTGTGATGATCAGAGGCTATGTCTTATCAGAAACCAGTCGGGGTTGGCACTGGGGAGACCAAGACAAGAGGATCAAAAGCTCAAGGCCAGTCTGGGTTACACAGTAAGACTATCTCCAGACAGGCTCTGCGGGCCTACACAATACAGGTTTTCACTGACCTGGCTAGTCCCTCACTCCTCCTCCCTTTTCTTCTCAAATCTGTCCTTCAGACTTCTTCCTGGCTGCGGCAGCATGCAGACAGTGTTCAGGTTCCCCTTTCCAGGCTCCTGTTCTAGCTGGCACTCTACACAACTGTGAGGACAGCTGGCTTTCTGGATGCATTTTAAGTCTGAGATGGCATCAGAAAACTCTTCATTTGATAGTGATGGACTCGATCCTTTTGTTTCATGCAGTAGGTAGCCAGTAACTTGGCCCAATGTGCCGAAGGAATACAAGAAGTCCCCTCAAGAAATGTTACAGATTTCTGCCTAGGATGGCTATGAACTGCCATCCTCACATCTCAGCCTCCTGAGCAGCTAGAATTTCAGGTGTGAGCCAACAGTGCCTAGCTACAATTAGTTTTTAAAAGGCAGGCTGTTCCTTTCTGGAAATGATGCTCTTTGTGTGCATCTTTTCTAGTGGTACTGGGGGTTTGAACTCAAGGCCTTGTGCTTGTTAGGCTGGTACAATACAGCTGAGATATGCCCCCAGCTCTGTTTTTCACTAGTTACTTTTAGGATTCTCCCAGGCATTTGCTTAAGCTGTAATCTGTCCACCTTTAGGCTCTTCATCCTTGCTGGGATCACAAGTGTGTGCCACTGTGTCCAGTTTCCTGTCCATGGAGATGGAGTCTCACAGACTTTTCTTGTTCAGGCTAGCCTCAAACCCTGATCCTCCAGTTCTCAGCCTCTCACGTAGCTAGAGTGAGAGTGTTGAGTCACCAACATCCCTGGCTCAAAGTTTGCAACATATTTTTGACCAATTGCCGTTAACACTTTTACACAATCAACTTTGAAATTTGGGAAAAGGTTAAAGTTTCATTAAAAAAAATTGTTTACCGTCTAGTACAGTTGTCTCCTCTTCCTTTCTGTCAAGTACAAGCTGCTCCATTTCTTTTCTTAAATCTTCCTGATTTAAGTTGCAAGCACCAAAGGCATCACTGACAAATTCTGAAACCCCAGGGCTACTAGAAATTTCCTCCTCATCCTGAAATGGGACAAGAGAGCTCTTGTTGGTGTTCTCTATGTGACATGCATGCTTATGGTTGTCTCAGAATGTACGACAACCTAAGTTTTGCTGGCTGTAATACTAACTTGTAGTTGCTTGGTAACTTAATGAGTTACCACCTGAGGCTATTACTCTCCTTCCTAGCTGAGATCACTCTGACCATTTGCTAAAATCCCTAATGAGCACACTGAGAATTATGTATGGCAGTAAATCGCCTTGTGTGTCAGCTATAGGTCGTTGACTCTTCTGGTACTGGAGTCATCATCTTCCAAACAGATCAACCCATCCTCTTCAGTGTTAAATGGCATCAGAGATAGTTAACCCAGTTACTACATTTCCAGACATTAACTACTAGGTACAATGTAAAACTGTATTACCTCTTGAGATTTAAGCTGAGATTTGATTACGACAGGTGGCGTTTTGGGCCGTACTGCCTCTAAGAAGTGAGAATAAAAGAGACAATAATTGCTTGATTCAGTTCTGAGTATATATTACAATAACAGCTAAAATATCTATAAGTATAATGATCCTAAATCATTTTCAGAAATAAGCTTTAAGATTGGCTTTTTTTTCTTTTGCCAGTCCTGGGATTTGAACTCAGGGCTTGGGCACTGTCCCTGAGCTTCTTTTGCTCAAGGCTAGTACTCTACCCTTTCACCCCTTGACAGCACCACTTCTGGCTTTTTCTGTTTATGTGGTACTGAGGAACTGAACGTAGGGCTTCATGCATGCTAGGCAAGCACTCTACCAGTAAGCCACATTTCTAGCCCCTTCTTATGTATTTTATGAAGAAAACAGTCAGGTGCAACCATCTTGACCTTTTACTTTGAGGGATATTTTTAATATGTTACCATATTCAATGTACCTTCTCTATAAAATTTCCAGCAGGAAGTGATTTTGGACTTCAGTGTTGGCAAAATTTATTGTGCTCTTTCTTTTAGGATAAAGGGAATAACATTATTTACCAAGTTCTCCGCTACTAGAAAGCAGAAATGAACATGTAACAGTCAAGCCTGGTATTCTTTCTCTCAGCTGTGTTTTCTCTAGTTGACTTTACAGACAGTAAATGCTTGAATGCTGTCTCATGTCCATTTGCTAAACAAGCAGTATTTGGTAAAATGGCATTCAGGAATAAAAGTAATACTAAGGAATGAGAAGGAATGATAGACCATTGAATGGATGTTAACATCTATGCAAAATGACCAATTTTACTGAATGAATTTCTTTTTTTGGGGGGGGAGGTCCAGTCATGGGGCCTGAACTCTGGGCCTGGGTGCTGTCCCTCAGCTCTTCAGCTCGAGGCCAGCGCTCTACCACTTGAGTCACAGTGTCACTTCTGGCTTTTTTCTTTTTGCTTATGTGGTGCTGAGGAATTGAACCCAGGGCCTCAGGCATGCAAGGCAAGCGCTCTACCTCTGAGCCACCTTCCCAGCCCCTTACTGAATGAATTTCATTCATTTACCTGCCTCTAAATGCAATTTCAGAGGCTTTCCTAGTTATACAAGCTGTACTTTTGGACATCCTGTCTTGCTTAATTCCACAAATAAAATTACCCTACTTCTTATGGGATTAGAGTCTGGTGGTGAATTACCTATGTGCAGTAGGTACTCATGAAAATATTAAATTATACAAACACCATTTCTCATTTGCTGGCAAATGGTTGTTGATACTATTGCATCTCATTATAGATGGCAAACGGTTGATGATATTATCAAACACTTTGCCTTACAACCAGGATTCGTGTGTCACAAGAATAAGGTGTCAGATGTCTAAATTGACAGTGCCAAGCTCAGAGCTGGTGACTCAGAGTGGACTGGAGCTCTGTTCTACAGATCACACATTCTGAAGAAGCCAGGATGTAAGAAAGTCTAAGACACACAGAGGAGGAGGAGACTAAATCAGAGTGGCAGACAGAAGCTAGAAAAAGTCACACGGTAATGGCAAAAAGAGACGTAGACATTGGAGAGAGAAATAAAAGGAACGAGAAAAGAGAGAGAGAAGAAAAAAAGAAAACACATAAGCTGTGTCAGAGAGACAGCAACAGAGAAGAATGCCCATTTCCTTTGAAAAGAAGTTTTCTACATGGCGATGTCCACATATTTGGCACACATACAAGACACTAAGTCACCTAAGAATATTTTTTACAGTAATTATTTTTTTGGCCACAGTGATCGCTTCCTCTGGAGTTTACCTGTCAGGGGCAAACCATCCTCACTGCCATTGCCTTTCTCTTCCTTTCCAGAGGCCTGCTGCTGGGCAGCCAGGGCAGTCAACTGTGCTGACTGCTTAATCAGGGAGACACGGTAAAAGTAGTTTCTCCAAAACACTTCTTCCTTCACCCTTTGAAAGACACAGAGGGGCACATGTGAGAATGCTGTACAGCAGAGACTGGAGTCAATCGTCTCCCTCTCCCTCTCCCTCTCCCCCTTCCTCTCCTCTCCTCTCTTTCCTCCTACCTTTCTTCCTCCTTTCCTTCCTCCCTCCCTCCCTCCCTCCCTTCTGCCAGTCCTTCAACTCAGGGCCTGGGCACTGTCTCTGAGCTCTATTTGCTCAAGGCTAGTACTCTACCACTTGAGCCCCAGCTTCACTTCTGGCTTTTTGTGGTTAATTGGAGATAAGTCTCTTGGACTTTCCTGCCCTCAGATCTCAGCCTCCTGAATAGCTAGGATTACAGGCATGAGCTCTTTGTTTCTTTAGTACTACGGATGGAATTCAGAGCTTCACACTTGCACAACACAGGCACTGTACCACAAGAGCTACACCCCTGGCCCCTGGAATGCAAGACATTCAGGAGCACTATGCAATCCCAGTGAGGTTCAAAGGACATTTGCATTTGCTTTACAAGGGAAAGTTGAACAACAGGATAAACACAACAGGGACAGCAACAATAAGCAAGTTACGGAAAGGCACTGAGACCTCAGCATTTCTAGGTACAAATGACATCAACAGAGCCATTGGCAGAAAGAAAAGGCATGGTGGTAGTAAGGCAGTGTGACTAACCTAGAGCTAGAGGCAGAGCCAGGACTCCAAAGATATCTCCTGATTCCTGGGCTATTACGTGCTTTTCAGCACTAAGAAAGCACTGTGGGTGTTGTTCTTTATGAAACAAAATGGTTGGTGGCGTACTAAAAACTAGCAACTAGTAAGAGCAATGAGTTGTGAAATGGTTTATAGGAGGTTTTGTGTGTGTGTGTGTGTGTGTGATGCTGGGAATGGTACTTAGAACATCACACATGTGAGGCAAGTCCTCTAATTGATTAAAAAACAAAAACAAACATAACCCTGGCCAGGCACTGGTGGCTCACACCTGTAACCCTAGCTACACAGGAGACTCAAATCTTGAGATCTGAGGATCACAGAAGCCAGCCTGTACAGGAAAGTCCATAAGACTCTTACCTCCAGATAACCACCAAAAATTTGGAAGGACGCTTGGCCTGATGCTTGTGGCTTATGCCTGTGATTCTAGCTACTCAGGAGGCTGAAATCTGAGGATTGTAGTTCAAAGCCAGCCTGGGCATGAAAGTTTTTGAGATTCTTATTTCCAATTAACCACAAAAAAGCTGGAAGTGGAGTTGTGGCTAAAATTGGTAGAGTACTAGCCTTGAGCACAAAAGCTCCAAGACAGCGTTCAGGCCCTGAGTTCAAGCCCAGGACAGGTACCAAAAAAAAAAAAAAGCCAGAAGTGTGACTCAAGTCTAGAGTGCTAGCCTTGAGCACAAAAGCTCAGGGGACATGCCCAGGCTCTGAGTTCAAACCACAGGACAATCATAAAAACAAAACAAAACCAAACAGAGAGGCTGGGAATGTGGCTCAGTGGTAGAGTGCTGCCTATCATGCAGGAACCGCTGGGTTCCATTCCTCAGTACCACATAAACAGAAAAAGCCAGAAGTGGTGCTGTGGCTCAAGTGGTAGAGTGCTAGCCTTGAGCAAAAAGAGGCTCAGGGACATGGCTCAGGCCCTGAGTTCAAGTCCCAGGACTGGCAAAAAAAAACAAAACAAAACAACAACAACAAAAAACACAGAAAAGCAGAAATACCTAACCCTCCCACCCCTGCTGAATTAAAGTTCAACCAGAGAACTCTCAGTGGTTCTCAAACTTGGCTGCATATTAGACTTGTCTGGCATGCAGTACTGGTGCTCCAAGTGGAGTAAAGTGCTTTGGAATGGAGTGTGAGAGCCAAGCAGGGAGAGAAGGGAGTCCAAGTAGAGGAGAGAATGGAGGCAAAAGAGCTTGGTTACCTGCAGAGAGATTAAAAAGGCAAAAAGATTAAAGGTAGAAAAGGGAGTTAGAAAGATGGCAGGAGGAAAAATGGCAGTGATCTTCCTTGTTAGGTATCATCACAAGCACAGAGTGGCAGAGTGTTCATTGCACGGATATATAAATGAGCACATACACACTCGCTAGCTATGTCCTCTGACAGGGTGAGGAAGAGTGACAACCGCAATGGCCAAGGAGAACAGTAGGTGCTTTCTAAATACTATTTTCCACTAAAAGGGGCAAGCTCTCACTCCATGGAAAATGGCTGATCCTAGGATTACAGAAGGGAAAGAACAAGATGAGCCTGGAGAGAAAATAAGCATTTAACAGTGATGGGGATGAGCTGAATGACAGAAGTCAGTTTCAGCTGGTTGCTGCTCACCGAAAGGATAATTTGAGCATCAATAAATAATAACAGGTTATCCACTGCATAGAAAGCATGAGTCAGGCTGGGAAGGTGGCTCAGTGGTAGAGTGCTTGCCTTGCATGCATGAAGCCCTGGGTTCGATTCCTCAGTACCACATAAACAGAAAAAAGCCAGAAGTGGCACTGTGGATCAAGTGGTAGAGTGCTAGCCTTGAGCAAAAGAAGCTCAGGGACAGTGCCCAGGCCCAGAGTTCAAGCCCCAGGATAAAAAAAAAAAAGCATGAGTTGCCAGACACTAGTGGCTCACGCCTGTAATCCTAGCTACTCAGGAGGCTGAGATCTGAGGATTGTGGTTCAAAGCCAACTTAGGAAGGAAAGTTTGTGAAACTGGTACCTCCAATTAACCACCAGAAAAGTGGAAGTTGAGCTGTGGTTCAAAGTGGTAGAGTGCTAGCTTTGAATAAAAGGGCTCAGAGACAGCACCCATGCCCCGAATACTAGCCTCATGACCGACCCCCCCAAAAAAGTCTTAATGGATAGAAATATAAGAATGCATAGAATGTTTGCTGAAGAATGTAGTATTAATAGTTCCCAAAGTCCCTGCTTGCCGGGTGCTGGTGGCTCACACCTGTAATCCTAGCTACTCAGGAGGCTGAGATCTGATGATCGTGGTTCAAAGCCAGCCTGGGCTTGGAAAGACCGTGAGACTCTCATCTCCAATAAACCACCAGAAAACTGGAAGTGGCACTGTAGCTCAAGTGGTAGAGCGCTGGCCTTGAGTTGAAGAGCTGAGGGACAATGCCCAAGCCCAGCGTTCGAGCCCCACGACTGACAAAAAAAAGGCCCTGCTTAAAAATACTAATTACAGAGGGTATATGGGTATATTTGTGTCTGTGTGTATGTTTATATGATCCAGTACTGGGGCTTGAACTCAGGGCTTTACCCTGAACCACTTGAATCACAGCTCTACTTCTGTTTTTTTTTTTTTTTGTGGTGAACTGGAGTTCTCATGGAATTTCCTACCCAGGCTGGCTTCAAACCATGATCCTCACATTTCAGTCTATTGAGTAGCCAGGATTATAGGAGTGAGACACTGGCATTTAAAGCCACTTTTATTAGTATTATTATTTTGGAGTCTTAGGGCCTGAACTAAGAGCCTGGTTGCTGTCCCTGAACTTTTTTTTTTTTTTTTTTTTTTTTGTCGGTCGTGGGGCTTGAACTCTGGGCCTGGGCGCTGTCCCTCAGCTCTTCAGCTCAAGGCGAGCGCTCTACCACTTGAGCTACAGCGCCACTTCCGGTTTTCTGGTGGTTTATTGGAGATAGGAGTCTCACGGTCTCTCCTGCCCGGGCTGGCTTTGAACCGCGATCCTCAGATCTCAGCCTCCTGAGTAGCTAGGATTACAGGCGTGAGCCACCAGCGCCCGGCTGTCCCTGAACTTTTTAACCCTTGAGTCACAACTCTACTTCCAACTTTTCTTGGTGCTTAATTGGAAATAAGAGTCTCATGGACTTTCTTGTCTAGGCTGGCATTGAACTGTGATCCTCAGATCTCAGACTCCTGGACTTTCATAGACCCTCCCTCTTGATATGAAAGAGGCATACTGCATAAATCAGAAATCGTTCCCATCACAATAGAGAAGATTATACCAAAGGTTCCAAGATGTTTTCTGATAACGCAATAACTGAGCACAACACCTCCTGGTTTACTGGACTACTTCCACTTTCATTGTCTACTTTAGGGCCTTAGTAATCTGTGAACATCCTTTGGGAAAAACGGGGGAAATGTCACAAGTCCTTTCTAGCCTTGGGCTTTCAAAGCCTGAGGACAATACACAATGGAGCCTCATCTGGGTCTTACATTAGGTTGTCACAGGGAAGTGCTAACATACTAATGTACATTTGAAAATACAGAGCAAATGTACTATTTTCTAAAGTGTTCATAAATACTGATTCCTTCTGTCCAGACAGAATATCTCAAATGATCATGTTGCACATCTGGGTGTCAGGGGAAGTTCAGAAGCCCTGTATTTGTGTGTGATGGCTGGCTTGTTTTTAGATTGTGTGTGGGGTTTTATTTTCTGACACTGTCTCACCATAGGCCTGGCCTTAACTAACAATTCTCCTGCCTTAGCCTTCTGAGTGCTGGGTTTATAGGCAGGTACTATCATGCATGGCTCAGATTTGTTTTACTATGGAAATTTTCAACAAAATAAAAGCAGAAAGCGCAGAAAGACTACAAAAATGAACTCCATATATAGAACTTAAGTTCCATGATTATCAGCATATTTTCCTCTCTCCTGTACACATGCTTTCCTTTAGGTAAGGGTTGCAAAATTTTAAGGAAAAGTCAGATGTCATATCCTTTCATCCATAATATTTCAGTAAGCATTTCTAACAGATAAGGGCTTACAAAATGTGGTAAGTAAAGTCAAGTGTTGAGATGCCTGTAATCCCAATCTTGAAAGCAGATTCCAAGCCAGCATGATCTACATACTGAGACCCTGTCTCAATCTACCCCCTCGATAAAGTCCCCATATTCCAGTCCCCATAATTTCTAAATGATCCTCAAAACCAGCAGTAGAAAACTGGAATTAAAGCACTCAGTCTACCAGGCTCTGGTGGCTCATGCCTTTAATTCTAGCTACTCAGATTCTCAAATCTCAGCCTAAGCAGTACAGTCTATGAGACTCTTATTGCCAATTAACCACCAGAAAACCAGCACTGTGGCTCAAAGTGGTAGAGTGCTAGCCTTGAGCAAAAGAGCTCAGGAAGAATGCCAACATCCTCAGTTCAAGCACCATGACCAACAACAACAAATTTTAAAGTGCTTAGTCTGTGAGAAATCAGAAGTGGCAATTGCCAAACAATTCTCAAACACTTTGAAAAATTTAAAATTACTGTTGGCAGTAGAGTCTCCAGAATCATCAAGAACCAAAACTATGGATGTTACATCCTGCCATAAGCACTCTAGGCTACAGGTCCCAACAACTCAGGAGTCTCTTGAACCTTGACATGAGAGTCACAGTAGGGAGCCCAATGTGTGTTGGCTGAGAGAGACTGGAATGGTCAGGAATGGACAAGTTGATGGAGCCTACAAGTCTGGAGCACATACTTCAGTCCAGATACCTGATATTCATCCTTTTAAGTCAATTACACAGAAGAGACCTGACCTAAAATTCTAAGATGAAGGAACTCTTTCCCCCTCCCTCCTTCTGTCTGTCTGTCTGTCTGTATGTCTGTTTTTCATGCAGACACACACAAGACTTAATTCCTAGGGTTTTATGAGCAAATGAATTATGAATTAAGATATGAGATGGCACATTTTTTTCCTTATATCCTTAAGATAATATTTTAGACATAGTCTAAAGCTGGAATTTGCGCTGGGGCATTGGTGGCTCACATTTATAATCCAGTTACTCAAGAGGCTGAGATATGAAGGATCGCAGTTTGAGGCCAGCCTGGGCAGAAAAAGTTGGCTAGACTCCATCATGAAATAACCAGCAAAAAAGAAGAGATGGAGGTATAGCTCAAGTAGTATAGTTCCATCCTAGGAAGCTAGCAAGCACATGGGCCTGAGATCAAACCCTATTATTATATAAAAAAAAATCTGTGATGAGAATTTGGTCATAAAGCACATACTCCTCTTTTGGGAGGGTAGGGTAAAGCTGTAAAAACTATCAATGTGCTAATAATTATGGAGAAGAGTTTCACTAGAAAGAAAAATAAAAATGTTGGAGGCATGGCACAAATGGTAGAAAGCCTGCTTAGTGAGGCTGAATTCAAAGCCCAGTACTGCCAAAAAAAGGAAAAGAGAAAGAGAAAAATAAAGAGAAAGACAAAGGGCTGGGGATGTGGCTTAGTGGTAGAGTGCTTGCCTAGTATGCACGAACCCCTGGGTTCAATTCTTCAGTACCACATAAACAGAAAAGGCTGGAAGTGGTGCTGTGGCTCAAGTGGTAGAGCGCTAGCCTTGAGCATAGAGAGGTTTAGGGACAGAGCACAGGCTGAGTCCAAGCCCCAGGACCAGCAAAAAAAAGAAAAGCAAAAACAAAACAGGCTGGTGCTAGTGGCTCATGCCTGAAATCCTAGCTACTCAGGAGGCTGAGATCAGAGGATGGTGGTTCAAAGCAAGCCAAAGCAGGAAAGTCTGTGAAACTCCTATCTCCAATAAACCACCAAAAAACTGGAAGTGGCACTGTGGCTCAAGTGGTAGAACACTTGCCTTGAGCTGAAGAGCTATGAGATAGTGCCCAGGCCGAGTTCAAGCACCACAACTGACAAAAATAAAAGAGAGGGAGGGAGGGAGGGAGAGAGAGAGAGAGAAGATTGAGTCTGTATATCTGTTTGGCCAAGTCCAGAAAAACATGTCCAAAATGGTTTTCTCATACAGACAAGACGTGCTGTTATGTGAGACTTTTTGTGTGTGCGTGTTGGTCATGGGGCTTGAACTCTGGGCCTGGGTACTGTCCTGAGCTCTACAGCTCAAGGTGAGTGCTCTACCGCTTGAGCCACAGTGCCACTTTTGTGCTATTGTGTGGACCTAAGGGCAAGAACATTTGCGACAATCCCTTTGTGGCTGGACAGCTAAACAGAGCAAAACAAATATGTGCCCACTGTACTCCCTCTGAAAATGCCACAGACATGCGGCAGAGATTAACAGAAAAGGAATCACATGGATAAATCCCAGGGAAGGACAGTGGATGCTGAAAAGTCAATATGCAAATAGTCATCTACTTGCTGAGCAGAGAAAGCTGCTAGAAGGAGGGCAGCAGGCCTGCTTACTGGGTAGACGCTCAGAAAGGCCTTGCAACAAGAGGTAGCAGCAGGCACATATGAAGGTCAGCTAGGCTCCATACAAGAGGTATGGAGAGACAACTAACGCATGTCATGAAGCAAAGGCAGATGGTTTACTATGTGGGGCTGAGCCATGACTGGTAGAGTTGAGACTGGGACGTGTCACCATACAAAAGCCACAGGGGTCCGGGATGGACTATATATTGACTGTGACAAGTCAGGCCTTTCTGCTATTTAGCTATTGAGTCTCTGGTCTAAAGGGCCTCTTCCCAACATGCAGTGGTCAAGTACCCTTTCAGTATACAGCCTCATTAGTGCAGAAGGATGGGTAAGGGGCATCTGCAACATGAAAACAGCCAAGTCCAAAGATCCTTTTCTGGCAGAGAGAATGGGGCTTGAATGTAGAGCCTTGCCCATGCTATGTAAGTAGTGCACTATCAATTGAGGCAGGCCTCCAGTCACCCAAAGATTCTGAGCAAACTGCACAGAAGAGTATCTGGAGAAAATCAGACTTTTTCTCTTCATGAAACTGTAAGAGCCTACATCTACAGAACAAGAATAAGAATGCTGGAATAGCCGGGTGCTTGTGGTTCATGCCTGTAATCCTAGCTACTCAGGAGGCTGAGATCTGAGGATCACAGTTCAAAGCCACCCTGGGCAAGAAAGTCCATGAGACTCTTATCTCTAATAAACCACTAAGAAAACCAGAAGTAGCACTGTGGCTCAAGAGATAGAGTGCTTGCCTTAAGCTGAAGAGCTGGGGGACAGTGCCCAGGCCCAGAGATCAAGCCCCACGACCAACCAAAAAAAAAAAAAAGAAAAGAATGCTGGAATATCCACAGATTAAGAAAGAAAGCTGATTTAAAACAAACAAACAAAAAAACCCACCAGCACATCTGGGTACTGGTGGCATACACCTGTAATCCTAGCTACTCAGGAAACTGAGATGTGTGGATAGCAGTTCAAAGCCATCTGGGGCAGGAAAGTCTGTGAGACTCTTTTTTTTTTTTTTTGGTCTGTCATGTGGCTTGAACTCTGGGCCTGGGCACTGTCCCTCAGTTCTTCAGCTCAAGGCAAGCGCTCTACCACTTGAGCCACAGTGCCATTTATGGTTTTCTGGTGTTTAACTGGAGATAAGAATCTCGTGGACTTTCCTGCCTGGGCTGGCTTTGAACCGTGATCCTCAGACTTCAGCCTCCTGAGTAGTGAGGATTACAGGCGTGAGCCACTGGCACTAGGCAGTGAGTCTCTTATCTCCAATTAACCATTAGAAAACTGGAAGTGGAGCTGTGGCTCTAACTGGTAGAGTGCTTTGAGCAAAAAGAGCTCAGGGACAACACCCAGGCCCTGAGTTCCAGCCCCATGGCCAACAAAACAAAAACAAACAAATAAATCCCAGTTTGAGCCAGGCACTGGTGGCTCATTCCTATAATCCTAGCTGAGATCTGGGATCTTGAGATCAGAGGTGGCTGAGATCTGAAGATCAAAGTTCAAAAGCCAACTCCAGGAAGGAAAGTCTGTGAGATTCTTAAATCCACTAAACTACTCAAAAAAAGCAGGAAGTGGCACTTGGCTTAGGTGTTAGAGCACTAGCTTTCAGCAAAAGCTTAGGGACAGAGCCCAGGCTGAGAGAGAGAGAGAGAGAGAGAGAGAGAGAGAGAGAGAGAGAGAGAGAGAGAGAGAGAGAGAGAGAGAGAGAGAGAGAGAGAGACACACACACACACACACACACACACACACACACACACACACACACACACACACACACACACACACACACACACACACACACACACACACACACACACACACACACACACACACACACACACACACACACACACACACACACGTTCATGGGGATACTAAGCCCAAGGGAAACTGCAGAAGAGAAGGGTGCCCTCTGCTGATAGGGCCATGGAAAAGCATCACAGAATATGTGCTTGCTTTGGAGCTTTAAGCAGTAGGGATTCTCAGAGTGGGGAAGAAAGGACCTTTGGTGGTGGAAAATCCACAGGAAAAACAAGCACACAGCTACTGAATACAAAATGTGGTCAGCTTGAGAAAAGGCAAAGGTCCTGATGAGCTTTGTAGATGTGAATTATATTTTCCAGACTCATAGGGTACATTTACTGTTTCTGAAGGAAAATCCATTCTACTTTTTCTTTTTGCTAGTCCTGGGGCTTGAACTCAGGGCCTGGGCACTGTCCTTAAGCTTCTTTTGCTCATGGCTAGCACTCTACCACTTAAGCCACAGCACCACTTCCGGCTTTTTCTGTTCGTGTGGTACTGAGAAATCAAAACCAGGACTTCTTCATGCATGCTAGGCAAGCACTCTACCACTGAGCCACATTCCCAGCCCATTCTACCTTCTAACTAGGATAAAAGAGCATTTCTCATCCCACCCCAAATATCCTGCCTTTGGTTTGCATTCCCTGGCATCCTGACAGCTGGGAGCTGCTGCAGGGTTTCTGGCCTTATTTTTTTTACAAATAGAAACTCTTGAGGCCATTCTCCCTCTCCCTCTCCCTTTCCCCCCTCTCCCCCTCTCCCCCTCTCCCTCTTCCTCTCTCTCTCCTCTCTCTCTCTCTCTCTCTCTCTCTCTCTCTCTCTCTCTCTCTCTCTCTCTCTCTCTCTCGCTGTCTCTCTCTGATTTTTCAGTTGTGGGGCTTCAACTCTGGGCCTGGGCCCTGTCCCTCAGCTCTTTAGCTCAGGCTAGGGCTCTACCACTTGAGCCACAGCGCCACTTCTGGCTTTTTCTGTTTATGTGGTACTGAGGAATTGAACCCAGGGCCTCATGCATGCAAGGCAAGCACTCTATCACTGAGACACCTTCCCAGCCCTTCTCAATCATTCTTACTAATATTATGCATGGTACAATCACCATGGCCTTTCAGAACAGCAAGCATGTCAGCATGCAGCCACCACTCTAGTCTGAGAACACAGTACTTACAATTTAGGAACGAGGTCAAATCTCATCTTGCTTAGCAGCTCATCCTCTTGCAGCATTACCAAGGCAGTTGGATACATCTGATCAAACTCAAAATTAAACTGCACACCAGCTGGTGGGTCACGAAGGAAATTCCTCTTATCCTTTGATGAAAAAGGGGAGGAAGAATACAGGGGAAAATTCACAAAATGCAATTAACAGGTCACAGTGTATTATTATTTTTTTTTTTTGGGGTCCGGTCGTGGGGCCTGAACTCTGGGCCTGGGCGCTGTCCCTCAGCTCTTCAGCTCAAGGCTAGCACTCTACCACTTGAGCCACAGCGCCACTTCTGGCTTTTTTCTTTTTGCTTATGTGGTGCTGAGGAATTGAACCCAGGGCCTCATGCATGCAAGGCAAGCGTACTCCCACTGAGCCACCTTCCCAGCCCAACACAGCGTATTATTGATGAAAAAGTATTGAATTCTACCAAAAAGTTTCAGCCACAAAGTTCACTGATCTGTCACTGACCTGCTTGATTAACAGATGAGAGAACAACAGTCTTTCTTGTATTTTCTTGTGTGTGTGTGTGTGTCCTGGAGCTTGAACTCAGGGCCTGGGTGCTATCTTTGAGCTTTTTTGCTCAAGCCTAGTGCTCTACTGCTTCAGCCACAGCTCCACTTCCAGCTTTTTGGTTGTTAATTGGAGATAAGAGTTGCAAGGAGTTTCCTGCCTGGTCTGGCTTTGAACTACAACTTTCAGATCTCAGCTTCCTGAATAGGTAGGGTCCAGGCAGGAGCCACCAGTGCCTGGCCCTTTGATGTGTTTTCTACTTCTCACCAATCTCTTGGGAGGCTGGGAAATTTAATCATGTAACTCATGGAAATTATAGCTATGAATCATAAAAACACATGTTTTAGTAAGTACCTTTAGGTATATAAAGAGGGCTGGGAATGTGGCTGGACTGGGAATGTGTCTTAGTGGTAGAATGCTTTCTTAGCATGAATGAAGATCTGGGTTCGACTCCTCAGTACCACATAAACAGAAAAAGCTGGAAATGGCACTGTGGCTCAAGTGGTAGAGTGCTAGCCTTGAGAAAAAGAAGCTCAGGGACAATGCCAGGCCATGAATTCAAGCCCCAAACTGGCAAAAAATAAATTGATATCAATAGGAAAGTATTCCACAGGGGCTGGGAAGGTGGCTCAGTGGTAGAGCACTTGCCTTGCATGCATGAAGCCCTGGGTTCGATTCCTCAGCACCACATAAGCAAAAAGAAAAAAGCCGGGAGTGGCACTGTGGCTCAAGTGGTAGAGTGCTAGCCTTGAGCTGAATAGCTGAGGGACAGTGCCCAGGCCCAGAGTTCAGGCCCCATGACCGGACACAAAAAATAAAATAAAAAATAAAAAAAAGGAAAGTATTCCATATACCATGATTGGTTGACTTTCTTTTTCACTCAAGGTCATGAAAAACTTTTTGGTTTCAATGTTTACATCAAATTAGCTGTAATTTACCATAACTTATTTAACTGGGCCCATTTTAATAGTCATTTAAATAGGTATCACAATGAAATTTCCTTTTATTTTTGTGCCGGTCCTGGGGCTTTAACTCAGGGCCTGAGCTCTTTTTGCTCAAGGCTAGTGCTCTACCACTTGAGCCTCAGCTCCACTCCCAGCTGTTCTGGTGCTTAATTGGTGGTAATTGTCTTGTAGACTTTCCTGCCTAGACTGGCTTTAAAGCTTGATCCTCAGATCACAGCCTCCTGAGTATCTAGAATTATAGGCACGATCCATGAGCACCTGGCTTAAACTCTTCTCTTGTGTAGTTGCTAATGTATGTTAATAAAAGAAAAACGAAGAAAAAACAGTGGAGGCAGGGGTGGTGTAGTATAACTCTGTGGCAGGAACCATGTTTAAACTATACAGGACCCTGAGATTCAATCTGCATTCCCTCCAGAAAAAAAAAAGTGGATTAAAATAAAAATCCTGGGGGAAAAAAAGCTCCTATTGATGGAATTATGTGCCTTGCAATGAGCTAGCTGCTTAGGGTGGAAATATCAGCCTGGCCTTTACTCTCTGAGCACTGCCAGTTGAGTAGAGAATACAGAGAGGAAATGAAGGTATCACCCGCATTTCTGTTCAATCTTCTCACTTGTCTCAGGGTGATAAAAGCCTGACTTATTATACAGAAGTGCTGTGAGGTTCAATAGAGTAGTGTGTGGGAAAGTGCTTTTGCAAACTGTCAGATACCAAACAATTGCTAGCTGGTCTGGCTGCATTTCCTCCAAAGTCTTCAGGTAAAGTTTTGCAGGCCAGCATGTGGAATATTGTCCTATCAATTTTCAACAAGTACATATAGGTAAAGAGAAAATAGAGAATACAATCATTTCCTTCACAGAAACTAGAATGCTACCTAAAAAACTTCCTATGGTAATGTATCTCAAAACATTACTGTCAGGCCAGAAGCCAGTGGCTCATGCCTATAATCCTAGCTACTCAGGAGGCTGAGATCTGAGGATTGCAGTTCAAAGCCAGCCTGAGCAGAAAAGTCGGTGAGACTCTCATCTCCAGTAAACCACCAGAAAACCAGAAGTGGAGCTGTTGCTCAAGTGGTAGAGTGCTCGTTTTGAGCTGAAGAGCTAAGGGACAGCACCCAGGCCTGGCGTTCAAGCTCCATAACTAACACAAAACAAAACAAAACAAACATTATTGCCAGGTGTGCTGGTGCACATCTGTAATCCTGGCACTCTGGAGATGAAGGTAGGAGGCTCTGTCTGTTTCAAGAAAATTAAAACTCGCTGGGTACTAGTAGTTCCTGTCTATAATCCTAGCTAGCTACTTAGGAGGCTAAGATCTGAGGATTGCAGTTCAAATCCAGGCCAGGCAGGAAAGTCTATGAGACATTCATCTCCAATTAACCACAAAAAAGCTGGAAGGAGAGTTATGGCTCAAGTAGTAGAACGCTAGCTTTGAGCAAAAAAGCTCAGGAACAGGGCTCAAGTCCTGAGGTCAAGCCTCAGAATTGGTACTGAAAATAAAAACTGGGCTGGGAAGGTGGCTCAGTGGCAGGGTGCTTACCTTGCATGCATGAGGCCCTGGGTTCGATTCCCCTGCACCACATAAGTAGAAAAAGCTGGAAGTGGCATTGTGGCTCAAGTGGTAGAGCGCTAGCCTTGAGCTGAAGAGCTGAGGGGCAGTGCCCAGGCCCAGAGTTCGAACCCCATGACTGACCCTCCCCCCCAAAAAAAGAAAATAAAAATTGTACTGAAGAAAAACAAAAGGACTGGGGATCTGGGAATGTGGCTTCCTGGTAGAGTGCTTGCCTAGCATGCATGAAGCCCTGGGTTTGATTCCTTAGTACCACATAAAGAGAAAAAAAAGCCAAGCTGGGCGCTGATGGCTCACACCTGAAATCCTAGCTACTCAGGAGGCTGAGATCTGAGGATCTCGGTTCAAAGCCAGCCCGGGCAGGAGAGACCATGAGACTCCTATCTCCAATAAACCACCAAAAAACCGGAAGTGGCGCTGTATCTCAAGTGGTAGAGCGCTCGCCTTGAGCTGAAGAGCTGAGGGACAGCGCCCAGGCCCAGAGTTCAAGCCCCACGACCGACAAAAAAGAAAAAATAGCCAGAAGTGGCACTGTGGCTCAAGTGGTAGAATGCTAGCTTTGAGCAAAAGCAGCTCAGGGACAGTACTTAGGCTCTGAGTTCAAGCCCCAGGACCAGCAAAAAACAAAACAAAATGAAACAAAAACCTAGGTGTCTGTGGTTCACACCTAGCTACTCAGGAGGCTGAGATCTAAGGATCGTGGTTCAACAAACCACTCAGAAAACCTGAAGTGACACTGTGGCTCAAGTGATAGAGCGCTACCCTTGAGCTGAAGAGCTGAGGGACAGCGCCAAGGCTCAGAGTTCAAGCCCTATGACTGACAAAAATAAAGGGGGGGGGCTGGCAATGTGACTTAGTGGTGGAGTGCTTGCCTATCATGCATGAAGCCCTGGGTTCAATTCCTCAGTACCACATAAACAGAAAGAGCCAGAAGTGGAACTGTGACTCAAGTGGTAGAGTGCTAGCCTTCAGTAAAAGTTCAGGAACAGTGCCCAGGCCCTCAGTTCAAGCCCTAGGACTCACAATTAAAAAAAAAATTGCATGAGGCAGGTAATGCCTCATGTTTAAAAAAAAAAAAAAGGGCATCTTAGTGGTAGAGTGCTTGCCTAGCATGTACAAGCCCTGGGTTTGATTCCTCAGTACCATATAAACAGAAAAAACTGGAAGTGGCACTGTGGCTCAAGTGGTATAGCTCTAGCCTTGAGCAAAAGAAGCTCAGAGACAGTGTCCAGGGCCTGAGTTCAAGCTCCAGGACTAGCAAAAAAAAAAAAAAAAGAAAAAAGAAAAAAAATTCTGCTAAAGATAAAGTCATACTGACCGATGTATCATGACAGGAAGAAAGTCTGTTCTATATATATATATAATATATCATAAGATACTTACAGCAGATAATGCTAAGATTTGTTGTTGAATTGTTTCTTCATCATTAGTGTCAACCCATGGGGGCACAGCTGCTTCTGTACAGAAGGTGGAAAAAAATAGGTTACAATGGCTATATTATAATCTATGATTTTAAAGAATGAGAAAGTATCTATTTGACTATTTAAAACAGCCATTTACCAGTAAGGTTCAAATATTAAGTTACTGTAATATCTTTACTTAATTAATTTATGAGTTTTATGTATGTTTGCATTTAGTCAAAATAATTTTACTTAAACTGAGCTCTAGTTACTTACTCCTGTATTCCTAGCTGAGATTTGGAGGATCCAAGTTTGAAGTCAGCCTAGGCATATATATGTATTGGTGTATATTTGTCATCCCAGCTATGATGGGAGGTCTAAAATAGGAGGATCATTGTCTAAGCATTTGTACAGACAGGAAGCGAGGCCCTATCTCAAAAACAACCAGTACAAAGAAGGGCTGGATGTATTGCTAAGTGGTAGAATCCCTACCAATTATGAGTCTGAGTTTAAACCCCTAAAACTGTGTCCCCCAAACAAATCAAAACACTCTATTTGAATGACACTATAAAGAAATCTGACAATGCTGTAATCAGAGTATTAAAATAACCAGCAGAGCTGGGTGCTGGTGGCTCACACCTCTAATCCTAGCTACAAAGGAAGCTGAGGTGTGAGGATAGTACTTCAAAGCCAGCCCAGGTAGGAAAGTCTGTGAGATTCTTATCTCCAATTAACCACCAAAAAACCAGGAGTAGTGCTGTAGCTCCAAGTGGTAGAGTGCTAGCCTTGAGCGAAAGAGCTCAGGGATGGTACGCAGGCCCTGAGTTCAAGCCCCATGACCTACAAAAAAAGATATCAGCAAAGAAATACATTCAAACATGGTATGCTAAAATGAACATAATATCACCTATGTGCTATTCTGGCCAAAAATGAATAATCTGAATCTAATAATGAGAAAATATCAGAAAAACCCTAAATGTAGATGATGCTGTTAAAAAAGGGAACGGGCACTGGCGGCTCATGCCTGTAATCCTAGCTACTCAGGAGGCTGAGATCTGAGCATCATGGTTCAAAGCCAGCCTGGGCATGAAAGTCTGTGAAACTCTTATCTCCAATAAACCACCAGAAAAAATCGGAAGTGGCGCTGTAGCTCAAGTGGTAGAGCACCAGCCTTGAGCTGAAGAGCTAAGGGACAGTGCTCAGGCCCAGAGTTCAAACCCCACGACCGACAAAAAATAAAATAAAAATAAATAAAAAAGGGAACAGTATTCTTCAAAACTTTTTTTGGGGGGGGTCTGGTCATGGGGCTTGAACTCTGGGCCTGGGCGCTATCCCTCAGCTCTTCAGCTCAAGTCTAGCGCTCTACCACTTGAGCCACAGCGCCACTTCCGGCTTTTTTCTTTTTTGCTTATGTGGTGCTGAGGAATTGAACCCAGGGCCTCATGCATGCAAGGCAAGCGCTTTACCACTGAGCTACCTTCCCAGCCCCTCTCCAAAACTTTTAATGTTATAAAAGACAAAGAAATGTTATTGGAAAGAGATTAAATGAGGGTAAGACATATGGAAAAGAACTGAGTTATCTTATCCTTAATTGAATTGTGGCAAGCGGGGACTGGAAATGTTATAAAGGACATTTGGGAGCCTCCACTACATAGTGAATTATCCTTAATTGGATTGTGGAAGACATTGTGTCATAAAGGACATTTGGTAGTCTTGACTACATAGTAAGACCTCATCTTGAAAACAATAGCAATGCTGGGAATGTGGCTTAGTGATAGAGTGCTTACCTAGAATGCATGAAGCCCTGGGTTGGATTCCTCAGTGCCACATACACAGAAAAACCTGGAAGTGATGCTGTGGCTCAAGTGGCAAGTGCTAGCCTTGAGCAAAATAAGTTCAAGGACAGTGCCCAGGCCCTGAGTTCAAGCCCCAAAATTGGCAAAAAACCAAAACAAAAAAAAAACAGTACAAGGTGAGTGATTATGAGTGAGAAAAAGGGTTTCAGAAGTGAAATGGACCAGGGTGTTAGTGGCTCATGACTATAATCCTAGCTATCCAGGAGGCTGAGATCTAAGGATCAAGGTTGGAACTTAGCCCAGGCAGGAAAATCTGTGAGACTCTTATCTCCAATTAACTACCATAAAAGCCAGAAGTAGAGCTGTGGCTCAAGTGGCAGAGTGCCAGCCTTGAATACAAAAGCTCAGGGAGAGTGCCCCAACACTGGCACGCCCCCACGCACGCACGCACATACACACACACACTATTACGTGAATTCCAATTTTGAGCAGATTGAGTTAAATAAGATTATTCAAATTAACTCCAGCTCTTTCTATTTTTACTTCATTTGTGTGGCTACTAGAGTATTTGTTTTTTTTGGGGGGTCTGGTCGTGTGGCCTGAACTCTGGGCCTGGGCTCTGTCCCTCAGCTCTTCAGCTCAAGGCTAGAGCTCTACCACTTGAGCCACAGCACCACTTCCGGCTTTTTTCTTTTTGCTTATGTGGTGCTGAGGAATCGAACCCAGGGCCTCAGGCATGCAAGGCAAGCGCTCTACCTCTGAGCCAACTTCCCAGCACTATTTTCTTTTTTTTTTTTTTGTCGGTCGTGGGGCTTGAACTCTGGGCCTGGGCGCTGTCCCTCAGCTCTTCAGCTCAAGGCGAGCGCTCTACCACTTGAGCTACAGCGCCACTTCCGGTTTTCTGGTGGTTTATTGGAGATAGGAGTCTCATGGTCTCTCCTGCCCGGGCTGGCTTTGAACCTCGATCCTCAGATCTCAGCCTCCTGAGTAGCTAGGATTACAGGCGTGAGCCACCAGCGCCCGGCCCTATTTTCTTATTTTTTAGTTGGTCGTGGGGCCTGAACTCTGGGCCTGGGCACTGTCCCTCAACTCTTCAGATCAGGCTAGTGCTCTACCTCATGAGCCACAGCACAACTTCTAGCCTTTTCTGTTTACATGGTGCTGAGGAATAGAACCCAGGGCCCCATGCATGCAAGGTAAGCACTCTACCACTGAGCCACCTTCCCAGCCCCACTACTAGAGTATTTAAAATGACTTACCTGGTTTGTGTAATTTTTGTTTGTGTGTGAATATGTGGATGTGTCAAAATGTAATTAAAATGCTCTTCCTCAGAGCCAACTCCCTAGAGAGGCTGTTCTCACCCACTATTCCAGCCCTGGGAATAACTTAATCCCTTTCTTTAAACCTAAAGGTTTATGGGCGAGTCTTCTCATCACTAGTCCTTCTGCTGTCAGAAGGATGGCTGGTTAATGCACACTTTTTTTTGGTGTTGGGATCAAATCTAGGATCCTGTACAAGCTAAGCATAGGGTCTGTAACTCAGCCTTATAGACATTTTTGTATTTTCCGACCTTAGTATGGTTCTAGCACATACTAGGTGCTTAATCAAATCTAGTGGCAGGTAGGTGGAAAAGCTGGGGTTGTAGGTCAGTAGTAATGTTTTCCTAGCATCACCAAGACCTTTAGTTAAGCACTTAGCACTATAAAATACATATCCCCCTCACAGACATATACACATGCATGCACACACACACACGAATGCACACACAGCAAGTTAAATAAATGTATACCATACCAGACTTTTTTGTATGTTGTTCCTCAACAAACTTTTTTTGTTCCTTCTGAAAATCTCCTATAATTGTCTGTTGAAAAAAGGGCAGAGTGGTTTTCATTCTAGTAAAGAGTACACATAGCAAAAATATCTAAATAACAATATCTAAGGCTTAACTGATGACCACTTTGAACTTTACAACTTGAGGAGGGAGGGAGGAGTTGGGGAGGGAAGGATGTTAGGGGAAAAACAAAGGAGGGGGTAACAATGCTCGATAGGAAATGTACTCATTACCTTACTCATGTAACTGTAACCCCTCTGTACAGTATCTTTATAATAAAAAATATACTTAAAAAAATTACTAGGGCTGCGAAGGTGGCTCAGTGGTAGAGTGCTTGCCTTGCATGCATGAGGCCCTGGGTTCGATTCCTCAGCACCACATAAGCAAAAAGAAAAAAGCCGGAAGTGGTGCTGTGGCTCAAGTGGTAGAGCGCTAGCCTTGAGCTGAAGAGCTGAGGGACAGTGCCCAGGCCCAGAGTTCAGGCCCCATGACTGGATCGCCCCCCCCCCCCAAAAAAAAAGAATTACTAATAGCCAGGGCACCAGTGGCTCACGCCTGTAATCCTAGCTACTCAGAGGCTGAGATCTGAGGATTGCGGTTCAACGCCAGCCAGGGCAGGAAAGTCTGTGAGACTCATCTCCAATTAACCCCAGAAAACTGGAAGTGGTGCTGTGGCTCAAGTGGTAGAGCACTCACCTTGAGCTGAAGAGCTCAGGGACGGCACCCAGTCCTGGAGTTCAAACCCCATGACTGACCAAAAAAAAAAAGACTAACAATAAGTGAAATCCCCTAAGCCTGAAATTTTAGCACTAGGAAAAACAAAAAACAAAGTCACCCTTTGGAGTTTAACAGTTGCTCCTGATGAGCATCTGTTTGTAAATCATACAAAGACCAGGTGCCAGTGGCTCATGCCTGTTATCCTAGCTACTCAGGAGGCTGAAGTCTGAGGATTGCGGTTCAAAGCCAATCAAAGCAGGGAAGTCCATGAGAATTTTGTCCCCAATTAACCACCAAAAATCTGGAAGTGGAGCTGTGGTTCAAGTGGTATAGTGCTAGCCTTGAGCAAATAAAAGCTCAGGGACAGTGCTCAGGCTCTGAGTTCAAGCTCTAGGACCACCCCGCCCCCGCCCCCAACACACATATACATACATACACACACAATCATACAAAGGCATACATATATATCTTGAAATAGTTAAATTTAAAATTAAACTTGGCCAGGTACTAGTTAGTGGCTGACGCCTGTAATCCTAGCTACTCAGAAGGCTGAGATCTGAGGATGGTGGTTCAAAGCCAGCCTGGGCAGCAAAGTCTGTGAGACTCTTATCACCAGTTAACCATCAGAAAACCTGAAGTGGTGCTGTGGCCTGAAGTGGTAGAGCACTAGCTTTGAGTAAAAGAGCTCAGAGAGGGACAGTGCCCAGGCCCTGAGGTCAAGCCCCATGACTGACCAAAAAAAAAGAAAAAAAGAAATTTAAACTATATTAAAGTTTTGTTATAATCGAGCAGTAAACTATATTAAAGTGTAAACAAAGTTTTTATTTTTTTGTTAGTACAGGGTTTTAAACTCCAGGCTTTGTCCTTGCTAGGCAGGCATTCTACCACTTGAGCCAGGTCCCTAGCTCCTCCCTTTTTTTTTTTTGGTCGGTTGTGGGGCTTGAACTCTGGGCTTGGGCACTATCCCTCAGCTCTTCAGCTCTAGGCGAGCATTCTACTGCTTGAGCCACAGTGCCACTTAAGGTTTTCTAGTGGTTTATTGGAGATAAGAGTCTCATGGATTTTCCTGCCCAGGCTGACTTTGAACTGTGATCCTCAGATCTCAGCCTCCTGAATAGCTAGGATTACAGGCCTGAGCCACCAGCTTTTTTCAAGTAAGGTCTCCCCAAGTAGCTCAGGTTGGCCTCTAACTACTGATCTTCTTGACACAGCCTGCTGTGTTAAAATCAAAGTTATTTATACAAAAGTACTTTTATACAATGAGAAAGAAAAAGAATCTCAATAATTAAACATTATCACAATAACAGGGTATCTTACTTGGATTAAAAAAAGTTCAGAAGGGATGAAATTAACTGCTAATAAATTTTATAAATTTCTACTTCCAAAAGATGTTTAAATGTACCTTATCAATGATGTCATCTATTTTTCCTTCTTCTACAGATTTCTTTATTGTCTGTGCTGTTTCAGCAACTGATTCAGTTATCTTCTTTGTAGCAGCACTTGCAAAGTTAAACAGATAATCTGCAGTGGATAAAAACAGTGGATATTTCATTCAAGTAAAATGTTCGTGAGAGTTTTCTAATTTTTTTTTTGTTGTTGTTGGTCGTGGGGCTTGAACTCTGGGCCTGGGCGCTGTCCCTCAGCTCTTCAGCTCAAGGCCAGCGCTCTACCACTTGAGCTACAGCGCCACTTCCGGTTTTCTGGTGGTTTATTGGAGATAGGAGTCTCACGGTCTCTCCTGCCCGGGCTGGCTTTGAACCGCGATCCTCAGATCTCAGCCTCCTGAGTAGCTAGGATTACAGGCGTGAGCCACCAGCGCCCGGCTTTGTGAGAGTTTTCTATCAGTATCTGTGGGAAATCTATGTCAGAGCATACTCAGATTCCAAAATCTGTGAACACTCAAGTCCTTTATATAAAACAACATAGTATTTGTGTAGAACTTACAACCTCCTATATTAAATATCTCCATCTATAACACTTAGTATGATGTAAATGCTACATAAACTGTAGTTATATTATTTAGGGGTAAGGAAGAGGAAAAAAAGTCTGTACATATTCAGTACAGAGATAATTTATTCTTTTTTTTTTTTTTGGTCAGTTGTATGGCTTGAAATCGGGGCCTTGGTGCTGACCCCGAGCTCTTTTGCTCAAGGCTAGACTGTACCACTTTGAGCCACAGCACCATTTCTGGTTTTTTGGTGGTTAACTGGAAATAAAGAGTCTCATGGAGTTTCCTGCCTGGGTTGGCCTTGAACCACAAGCCTCAGATCTCAGGCTCCTGAGTAGCTAGGATTACAGGTGTGAGCCACTGGTACCTGGCTAATTCTTTTCCAAATACATTGTCGGTCATGGGGCCTGAACTCTGGGCCTGGGTGCTGACCCACAGTGCTACTTCCAGTTTTTTCTGTTTATGTATTGAGGAATCAAACCCAGGGCTTCACATATGCTAGGCAAGTACTCTACCACTAAGCCACATTCCCAGTTACCAGGCACTAGTGACTCATGTCTGTAACTCTGGTTACTCCAGAGGCTGAGATCTGAGGATTACGGTTTAAAGCCAGCCAGGGCAGGAAAGTTTGTGATACTCTTGCCTTCGATAAACTAATCAGAAAAAGCGGAAAGCAGACATGTGGTTCAGGTGGTAGTACACTAGCCTTGAGCCTATGAATCTCTGTGACAGTGCCCAGGCCCCAGGACTGGTGAAGAATAAAATAAAAACTGCTATTTTATGAGAGAATGATGAAAAGAATGACATTGGACAAGATGCATTGTATTCATAAACTGCTTTGTTGAATGGCAATGCCTTTGAACAACTATTTTAAAGATTATAAAAACTGGAATTTAGCATAATCATCTCTATTCTCAAATTTTAGTGACTGCCAAAATACAGTTTACTGAACTCACAGTTATCATCCTCAAGGCACAGTTATCATCCTCAAGGAGTGTCTATTTTTAAGCCTAAATAAGGAAATTAAAGAATCAAGACAACAAAAGAGCAATAAACCAAGGCAGCTATACTCAGAGCAGAACAAACTGTTTCTAGAGAGCTACTGATGGCCTACGAGTGAGCAGCAAGAGAGAATGACCAACATCAGCTGTGAGGGCTCCAAGGTAGTCCCTAGAAGTTCAACACAGCCTTGTGGACAGAAGTAGTTACAGGGACTGGAGCAGAAGCAACAGTCCCGTTGTGTTAGGCCTTCAGGATAAGCAGACCAGCTGATATCCTGGCCAAGGTGGTGCTGCCGTGTGTGCATGTGCGCGCTCATGCACATGTGCGAACATTGAAGGTGGTGAGTGCATTAAGTGGGAGCTCATGAAAGACTCACTGGGTATCAAACCCAGGGCCTTGTGCATGTTAAGCAAGCACTCAATTACCGTTTCACCCCCTATTCACAAAAAAGTTTGCTTTCATAGTTGGCTAAATGGCTGGTATCTTGGAACTTGAGTTCTTGGAGGGTTTCTACCATTCCACAAACTAGTAAGAGTAGCTGTGTTTAAACTGTATGAACAATATGGTTTATGCTGAATACCTGCTTTCTTTCTTGCAGTCTAGACATTTGGCTCATGGCAGGCATAGAGTGCCTATCTGACCAGAACTGAATAAAAACTCTGAATCTCTAGCTGTGTGCTGTTGGCTCATGCCCATAATCCTAGCTACTCAGGAGGCTGATATCTGAGGATCATGGTTCAAAACCAGCTTAGGCAGGAAATTCCATGAAACTCTTCTCTCCAACTAACAACTAAAAAGCTGGAAGTAAAGCTGTGGCTCAAGTGGTAGAACCCTAACTTTGAGCAAAAGCAGCTTAGGGACAGAGCCTATGCTCTTGAGTTCAAGCCCCAGGACCCCTGCGTGCAGACACACACCCCCAAGACAAAAGTGGGGCTTCTTAAAGATTCTATTTATCTATCTATCTATCTATCTATCTATCTATCTATCTATCTATCTATCTATCTATCTATCTATCTATCTATCTATCTATCTACCTACCTACCTACCTACCTACCTACCTACCTACCTAATGCCCTGGAAAGACTGTGGGCTCAGTTACTCCAAAGATAACATATGTTTAAGATTAATATGTAGGGCTGGGAATGTGGCTTAGTGGTAGAGTGCTTGCCTAGCATGCATGAAGCCCTGGGTTCGATTCCTCAGTATTCCACATAAACAGAAAAAGCTGGAAGTAGCATTGTCACTCAAGTGGTAGAGTGCTAGCCTTGAGCAAAATATGCTCAGGGGCAGTGCCCTGAATTCAAGACCCAGGACTGGCAAAAAAAGATTAATATGTAGAAATAAAAAAATCTGATAACTTCTCTTGCCTCTATCAAAGTTTGTGTATAAACTAGAACCTTTATGTCTTCCTAAGATCACATGAATTTCAGAAGCAAGGTCTTAGTTTTCTGAAATATGTGTGTGTGGTGTGTGGTGTGTGTATGTGTGTGTCTCACAGTACTTCCATTTACCTCAGCCTCCTAAAATAGAAAATCTAGTGAGGAAAGAAGAGGACAGCATTAGCTCCAAGTTAGGTATGTATATTAAAAACACATTGTTTAAGACCTTTCAGTGAGTTTCCTTACAATAAATGGATAGTTATGAGACAGAGAAACACAGAGCAATAGAGGGGTATCCTGATTATAATATATGCACAATGTGAAATACCCTGGGGAAACCCTTCGGTACAATTGATATACACTAAAACAGTGACAGGAGACAGGAGGGAGAGTAGAACAGGCTCTCTTGGACAATAGGTTGGGAAGGATGAATAGGGTAAAAAAGACTGAATACAGTCAAGCACTTTAATACACATATATGAAAATAGAGGGCTGGGAAGGTGGCTCAGTGGTAGAGCGCTTGCCTTGCAGGCATGAGGCCCTGAATTCAATTCCTCAGCACCACATAAGCAAAAACAAAAAAGCCAGAAGTGGCACTGTGGCTCAAGTGATAGAGCACTGGCCTTGAGCTGAAGAGCTGAGGGACAGCACCCAGGCCCAGAGTTCAGGCCCCACGACTGGACCAAAAAAAAAAATAAATAAATGAAAATACAACAAGGAAACTTATTGAAATTGTTTGAAGAGGGGATGAGGTTGGTGAGGTACACTGCATGTATGTATGCAAATGTCACAATGAAACTTGCCTTGTACAATTAGCATATGCTAACAAAAAATCAGAAAAAAACCCTCATACTGAGTATGGAACCCAGGACTTTGCACATATTAAGCAAGAACTTGCTACTAAGCAACATTCTCACTGTGGACCCTTTCCCCAAAACACTAAGCTGGTTGTCAATGGATCAAGCCTGTAATCCTAGCTATGCAGGAGGCTGAGACTTGAGAATTGTGGTTCAAAGCCAGCCCCAGCAGGAAAGCACGTGAGGCTTCTATCTCTAATAACCCACCAAAAAAACGGTTAAGTAGAGCTGTGGCTCAAATGGAAGAGTGTTAGCTTTGTGCTCAAAAGCTCAAGGCAAGTGCCCAGGCCCTGAGTTCAAACTTGGCACAAAAGCAAATAACACAAACACTTGTTAGAGGGGCTGGGAAGATGGCTCAGTGGTAGAGCGCTTGCCTTGCATGCCTCTGAGGCCCTGGGTTCGATTCCTCAACACCACATAAGCAAAAAGAAAAAAGCCGGAAGTGGTGCTGTGGCTCAAGTGGTAGAGCGTTAGCCTTGAGCTAAAGAGCTGAGGGACAGAGCCCAGGCCCAGAGTTCAGGCCCCACGACCAGACTCAAAAACAACAACAACAACAACAACAAAAAACACTTGTTAGAAAATATTCAGAGAAAAAAAGGAAAATATTCAGAGGGTATTATTACTAAACATGAGGTTCCAGGTTGACAGTAAAGCCCTAAGGAAAAGAACTTAACTTTGACACTGCCCTCATGATACATGCAAATGGCTCTCTTATTTTTTATGGAATCCAGTAAACCTACACCCTATTTTTCCTAACTTCATCTGACATTTTTCTACCCTAACTACTGTCTGTTCTAGTCAAACCTATCTCCTCAAACCTTTGAAACAAACATTCAGCTCTTGTCTTCCCCCCTCCCCATGCCAGTCATGGGACTTAAAAGTCAGGGACTGGGTGCTATCCCCTGAGCTTTTGTGCTCAAGCCTAGTTCTCAACCACTTTGAACCATAGTACCATTTCTGGCCTTTTGCTAGTTCATTGGAGATAAGAGACTCACAGATTTTCCTGCCCAGTCTGTCTTTGAACCATGATCCTTAGATCCCGGCCTCCTGAGTAGCTAGGATTACAGGCAACGAGTAGGCCCTATCCAAATTTATTTTTTAAACATTGGCAATAGTCATTTCCTTTTTTTTTGGGGGGGGGGAGTCCAGTCGTGGGGCCTGAACTCTGGGCCTGGGCACTGTCCCTCAGTTCTTCAGCTCAAGGCTAGCGCTCTACCACTTAAGCCACAGCGCCACTTCTGGCTTTTTTCTTTTTTTGTTTTTGTGGTGCTGAGGAATCGAACCCAGGGCCTCATGCATGCAAGGCAAGTGCTCTACCACTGAGCCACCTTCCCAGCCCTCCTTTTTTATTTTTATTTTATTTTTCAGCACTCCGTTTTATTTCTTTTGTGCAGTATTTGGGAGCCTGGGGCTCCCAATTTGAGACTATGATTGTTTTCTCTACCCCTTGAGCCCTACAGTACTTCTATGCACATTCAGGCTTTTCTTTTCCCTCCTCCTCTCATGCCCTCTCTCCATCCCTCTTTCTTTCTTTGTCGGTCGTGGGGCTTGAACTCTGGGCCTTGGCACTGTCCCTGAACTCTTCAGCTCAAGGTGAGCACTCTCCACTTGAGCCACAGTGCCACTTCTGGTTTTCTGGTGGTTAACTGGAGATAAGAGTCTCACAGACTTTCCTGCCCAGGCAGGCTTTGAACCGTGATCCTCAGATCTCAACCTCCTGAGTAGTTAGGATTACAGGCATGAATCACAGGCATCCAGCTTCACTTGGGCCTTTTTTTGTTGTTGTTGGTTGTGGGGCTTGAAATCTTGGCTTGGGTGCTCTCCTTGCGCTCTTCAGCTCAAAGTGAGGGCTCTACCGCTTGAGTCACAGTGCCACTTCCGGTTTTCTAGAGGTTTATTAGAGATAAGAATCTCTCCTGTGGGGCTGGGAAGTTCGCTCAGTGGTAGAGCGCTCGCCTTGTATGCTTAAGGCCCTGGGTTTGATTTCTCAGCACCACATAGGCAGAAAAAAAAAAGCCGGAAGTGGTGCTGTGGCTCAAGTGGTAGAGTGCTAGCCTTGAGCTGAAGAACTGAGGGACAGCGCCCAGGCCCAGAGTTCAGGCCCCATGACCGGACCCCCCCCCCAAAAAAAAAAGAATCTCTCCTGCCTGGGCTGGCTTTGAACTGTGATTCTCAGATCTCAACCTCCTGAGTAGCTAGGATTACAGGCATGAGACACCTGCGCTTGACAGCTGGGCCTTTCTTACTGAAATGTTTCTCCTTCACTCTTATGCTTGTCTCTCCCTTCTAGTGAATCCTTAAAACTTGCTACATTTACTAGCTATCTTTGCTGTAGTTTCCCCAATTTTAATGCTCACCTACTGTAGGGTCTCACTGCCTCAAAGTCACTCTTTTTTGATTAAGTCTTTCAAAGTGTCTTTATAATCAGTTACTATTATAGTCTTCAAAGTCATTCTTTTTTGATTAAGACTTCCAAAGCATCTCTGTAATCGGCTACTGTTTATATTCTTTATGCCTACAGTCCAGCCCTCCTCCATCCCCAACTAGACAGTAAACTAGATCGTGGGCTTTGAAGTTAGAGGGATCTAAGTTCAAATTACACTTCAGTATTATGCTGGGCTTATTCATAACCCTAAGGCATTAGGGATGCTTAACAGATAAAGTGAGGTAGTATTCACAAAGCATATCCCACTGGGACTTGTATAGATTGCTAGACCCTTTACCACCAGAAGGGTAAAAAGAGAACCATTCTGCGAACCCGGCTAGTTGAGACCCCAACTTTTAGGCTGCTCGAAGGGGAAAAAAAAAAAACAAGTTTTCTTTTGTTTTTTAAACCACCGATCCAAGCTCCTCAACGGTCCCGGGGGGGGGGGGGCGGTCCCTGGGCGGAGTTAAGGGTGAAAGTTGGTGAGTTGGAACAACAAAAATTCCTTGTCAAACTTGAAGATGTCGTGCCAGACGTCTTCGTTCTGCTGTCAAAGTATACGAGCATTATGAAGCAGAACGTAGGTAGCATCAGAAACTTCAGGGACAGGACTTGTTTGCCAGGTAACGCTTCCACCTTGCCTTGATCCGCACCAAAGTCTCCCGCTTCTAGAGAACAAATCGAAAGACACGCCTCCCTGTCCCCCCACCCTCTACGCGACCGTTCTTCCCAGTCAGGGGGTCTCGCACCCAGAGGCAACTCCCAGACTCACTGCCAAGGCCTTTGGCCTGCTGGAGGAGCTCCTGTTCTCCGTCTAGAGGCCGCTCCAGCTCGGCGGACTCCGCCTTCTTCTCCGATTCCGGGGTCCGCTTGGAAGCGTCTCCCGTGGATTGCTCGCGTCTCTGGGCCTGCTCGTGTTTTGCCTCCGGCTGCGGCAAGCCAAACCAAATACCTAGCCCTCGGAACATCCCGCCCCAGGGGCCCGCACCGCGGCCCCCTCAACGGAAACCCGAGCCGGAGCTGCCAGTTGTTTAACGCTCTCAGGGAGCTGACCGGAAATGGGAAGGTGGCTAAAGCAGCAGCTCCACCGGGGCACACCTCTATGACGTAGTTACTCCAGACCGCGCACGCGCAGTGCCCGCTAGAAGGCCCCGCCCCTGTCACGTGGGTCATGACGTAGGTGTTGTGCGCAGGGAGCCAGGACAAAGTGCTGTCCCCTCGTCGTCCAGTCCTGTCTCTTTTCCTACTCCTCTAGCTTGGTAGGGAAAAGACGAATCTTTGCACTAGGATGATCTGAGTAAGCTATTTTTTTTTTTAATTGCTTCTAAGCAGCTTGGGAGTGACTTGCCCTTTTTAGTCCGGCTGGACTGGTCCTGGTGGAAATGGATGTCTTTAGGCCTCTTTCTGGGCCCTAGTCAAAACTAACCCAGAGGGGCTGGGAAGGTGGCTCAGTGGTAGAGCGCTTGCCTTGCATGCATGAGGCCCTGGGTTCGATTCCTCAGCACCACATAAGCAAAAAGAAAAAAAGCCGGAAGTGGCGCTGTGGCTCAAGTGGTAGAGCGCTAGCCTTGAGCTGAAGAGCTGAGGGACAGCGCCCAGGCCCAGAGTTCAAGCCCCACGCCCGGAACCAAAAACAACAACAACAACAACAAAACTAACCCAGAGCTGGGCGCTGGAGGTTCACTCCTGTAACCTTAGCTATTCAGGAGGCTGAGATTTGAGGATTGTGGTTCAAAGCCAGCCTACACTGGAAAGGCCATGAGACTCCAGTGAACTACCAGAAAACCGAAGTGGAGCTGTGGCTAGAGCGCTAAGTGGTAGAGCGCTAGTCTTGAACCAAAGGACTTAGGGACAGTGCCCAGACCCTGAGTTCAAGCCCCACAACCGACAAAAACAAAACAAAAAAAACAAAAAAAAAACCCAACAACCCAAAGAACAAAAACAAAAAATAACCCAGAGCCTCTAATCCAACTTCCAGAAAGTACAAAGGGTAGAGGATGGTGTCAACAGCATGGGATGTCGTTAGCAGAATTTAGACTTGTAAGGAACTCCAGGAAAAAACAAAAAAACAAAAAAACACGATTCTACTCTGTTTGTTCAAATACATTATGAGGAAGGTGGAGAAATGTTTACATTAAGAGACAAGATTTGAACCTGTGGCTACTTCTGGATTTAATTTAGATCCTTAGACAAAATGAAAAATTCTGACGTTTATATATAGAAATTTGGATATATTGATGAAATTAAGGAATTATGAAGTTAGAATTTAAAATTTGTGAGCTAGGATGCCTGTTGTTTGACACATGTCTGTAATCCTAACTTCCCAGGAGGCTGAGATCTGAGGATCACCATTCAAAACTACCCAGGTCAGCAAATCTGTGAGACTCTTATCTCCAATTACCCAGAAAAAAAATGCCAGAAACAGAGGAGATATGGCTCAAATGGTAGAGGTCCAGCCTTGAGTGAAAAAGCCAAGCAAGAGCTTGAAGCCCTGAATTCAAGCCCCAGTACCAGTGGGCACAGAGTGCTAAGGCAGAAATGCCTTCGAGATTCCAACCCCATAATTATTTTTTGAATCTAGAATTCAGTAATAGTAAGAACATTCACATGGTTGTGTAACCAATCTCTAGAATGCACTTCATCTTGCAAATTGGAAATCTGTTGATTCCATTTCCACTTTGACCCTTGGCAACTCTCAAGTTACTTTCTCCCTGACTGTGGTAGATAACTCATATACGTGGAATCATACATAGATAACTCATAGTGGAATCATACAATATTTGTTTTGTCATGACAAGATTCTTTCATTTAGTATAATGCCCTCAAGACTTATTCATGTTGAAGTGTATTAATTTTCCTTCTTTTTTAAAGCTCATGGAGAAAAACAGCATTATTTTTTTCTTTTTCTGGTGCTGGATTTGGAATCCAGGGTCTTGAGCACACAAGGCAAGTAGTATAGCACTGAACTACATCATCCTGGAACTGTTAATTTATAAGTTGGGAAAAATGGTATTTTTATGTGGGGATATACTTTTTAAAAGAAATTCTTGGGGTGGGAAGGTGGCTCAGTGGTAGAACACTTGCCTTGCATGCATGAGGGCCTGGGTTTGATTCCTCAGCACCACATAAGCAAAAAGAAAAAAGCTGGAAGTGACGCTGTGGCTCAAGTGGTAGAGCGCTAGCCTTGAGCTGAAGAGCTGAGGGACAGCGCCCAGGCCCAGAGTTCAGGCCCCATGACTGGACCCCCCCCCAAAAAAAAAAAAAGAAAAAAAAAGAAATTCTTGCCAGGTGCTGGTGGCTCATGCCTGTAATCCCAGCTACTAAGGCTAAGACCTGAGGATCGCAGTTCAAAGCCAGACCAGGCAGGAAAGTCCATGAGACTCTTATCTCCAATTAACCACCAGAAAAACCAGAAGTGGCACTGTGACTCAAGTGGTAGAGTCCTTGCCTTGAAATGAGGAGCTCAGGGACAGCGCCAAGGCCCAGAGTTCAAGCCCCACAACCGACAAAAAGAAAAACATCTTTAATCATATTGGAATGTTGACTAAAGACGTGGAAACATGGCTGGAATTGGCTTCAAATTTGTACAGGATAAGGAGAAATAGGTGCACTTACATGCGTCAGGTAATAAGTATATTACCTTTTGTACAGTCTCGATTGTTCATTTTCTCTCATTCCCTGCTTCCCATCTCCATCCATGAGTTATTTTTAACTTTTTATTTTGGTCAGTCATAGGGCTTGAACTCTGGGCCTGGGCGCTGTCCCTCAGCTCTTCAGCTCAAGGCTAGCACTCTACCACTGGAGCCACAGCACCACTTCTGACTTTTTCTGCGTATGTGGTGCTGAGGAATCAAACCCAGGGCCTCATGCATGCAAGACAAGCACTCTACCACTGAGCCACATTCCCAGCCCTATTTTTTTTAGGGGGAGGGGGTCCGGTTGTGGGGCTTGAACTCTGGGCTTGGGCGCTGTCCCTCAACTCTTCAGCTCAAGGGGAGCACTCTACCACTTGAGCCACAGTGCCACTTTCAGTTTTCTGCTAGTTTATTGGAAATAATAGTGTCACAGACTATCTTTCCCAGGCTGGCTTTGAACCACTATCCTCAGATCTCAGCCTCCTGAGTAGCTTGGATTTCAGGCTTGAGCCACTGGCACCCGGCCTACGTGGTCTCTTTTATACTCATGGATTAATAGAATTAGATTAACTGGATGAGGGCCTAGGTTGTGAAGAGTGTTTGTGGGCACAGGTATTTGTAATTAATGTCCTGGCTTTGTTACTCATAATAACTAATTTACCTTTGGTCAAGACGTTTCACTTAAGCTAGGCGCTGGTGGCTCACATCTGTAATCCTGGCTACTCAGGAGGCTGAGATCTGAGGATCACAGTTCAAAGCCAGCCCGAGCCGGAAAGTCCATGAGACTCTTATCTTCAATAAACCACTAGAAAACTGGAAGTGGTGCTGTGGCTCAAGCGTTAGAGCGCTCGCCTTGCTTGAGCTGAAGAGCGCAAGGACAGCGCCCAAGCCCACAGTTCAAGCCCCAGGACCGACAAAAAAAAAAAAAAAAGACGTTTCCCATATTTGTGCCTCAGTTTCTTCATTCTAAAATGGAGATCATAGTATCTTGATTGTAGAAAGGAAATATAGTAAAATGTGGACCAAACCTATTTCCATTGCCCCACCCCCACTTGGTTAATTAACAAATGCTTCTATGCCTCCAGCCTTTTGCAAGGTGAACCTGTTTTTCTTTTCTTTCATGGGGAGCTAAGTCTCCAGTAACATTTTTTTCTTCATTTCCCAGAAATCAATACCACATTCTAAGCTCCTTCTGCTTTTCCCATACCACCACTTTCATCCTTGGTGCAGATAAACTTCGTTTTGTTTTGAAATTGTCTTTTGCTGAGCAGTGGTCTATCCCATTTATATAACTGTCTTTCAACGTATAAGTGGGCATCACTACACCATTATGGTTAAATTGCTTGTGTGTGTCTGTGGGGGGCTGGTCCTAGGGCTTGAACTCACGGCCTGCGGGCTGTCCCTGTGCTTTTTTTTTTTTTTCCTCAAGGCTAGTTCAAGCCCCAGGATTGACAAAAAACAAAAGCCCCCAAAAGTCACAAGTTTCCTAAACCGTGAGTTCACTTCAAACTTCTGTTCACTTCAAACCCACGTGTTTGCTCCTGTTCTTTGCCTGAACTAGCACTAATACCATCCTCTCAGGAAACTTTTAGTCAGTGTCAAACGATTTTTCTCCTAACTCTGCCTCGTTTTTCCTGGCTACCTTATTGTTCCACGAAGTGAACTGCTTTTAATGGGTTTTGTATTTGTGTTCTGGGGGCGGGGGTTCCGTTCTTTTGGCGTTCTACGAGTCTCAGCAAGGCTTGTGACAGAGGAGAGCTCAAGAAAGGGACCCCAGCTAGTGGAGGATCCCAGGTCAAGCTTCTCACCAGAAGTGTCTTTGCCCAGTGAGCCACAGGAGGGAGGGAGGAGCAGGCCTGGGGCTGAGCGAGGCCCCGGGCCAAGGGCGTCTCGAGCAAAGGGTGACGGGAACCGCCTGGGCCGGAGGAATCGCTTTTTAGGCGCTTGTTTTCGATCCTTGCACCCAACCCGATTGCAAACCCCAAGCTCCCCGGGGTGAGTCAGCGGAGCCAGAGGCAAGGCGGCGAGGGAAAGGTGAGCGATCGGGGCTCGGCACCAAGCCAGGCCGGGTGCTGTGCACGGGAGAACCTCCTGGTGACGCCCTACTCCCCCACAGGCGGGCCCCCTCCCCAACCCACAGGTGAGCTCCCGGCGGGCAACGGGGTGGAGCGCGCACGAACCACCTTCTTGGGCTTCAACGCCAAAACACAGGTACCTCCACTTTTAGGTTCCTCCCTAGGGACTCCCCCCCCCGCCCCAGGGCCACATCGCCCGCGCTCTGCACCTCGTAATGTCGTTGCATATGTGGGACCCGACATCTTTGTCCCCTCATCGAGGGCGCCCGGGAGGGCGCGTCGTGCGCCCCAAGCTTAGCTTGCACACGTTGGCAGCCAGGCAGGACCCGGAGACTGGGAGACGCCCACTCATGCCCGGTGTTTTTGGACTCCTTCCCGTGGCAGCCTGCGCCCCGAGATCTGGACCGGCGCTTCCTCAGGGTGCGATTTTACCTCAGCCCTGCCAGAGCCCCGAGGCCAACTTCCCCACCCCGGCCCGCCCGCCCGGGAAAGCGCCAAGAGCCCCGAGATGGCGTTGGCGGAAGTGAAGCCCCAAATGGGAACTGGGTGAGGCTGGCGGTCAGCAACTCGTGACTTGCACTTTCTGTCCCCCCCCCCCGCCCCCCAAGACCTGCACTCTCCTAACCCGGTAAACAACGACCCTCGCATTCCTGATGCATTGTAGCTAGTTGCTACAAAAACAGCTTGGGATGAGGGGGCAGAATTTTAAAGTTAGTGTTGGTGTGTACTGTTTCCACCCAACACAACACTTCATTTTAAGTGAGCAGATGGGTGGGATATGGTGAATTATCCACCCATAGAACTACACCTCACAAAGTTCCCTCATACCCCTTTTCCAGTCAGATTCCCCCCTCCCCCACCCCACTCTTTCTTTCATCGCTGGCAGGTGTGCCAACTTCATAAAATGGGCTCATTCAGTAATTCCCCTTCTGTGTCTGATTTATATGACTTTTCAAATGGTCATCGTTCAATAGGGATCCCCTGGTGTCTCTGGCACTTTGAGTTTCTCTAGGCCCGCCCCATCAAATGTGGGATCCACTGGCCACACGTGGCTATTGGATCGAGACTTCCTGCAAATATATGCACCAGAATTCCCAAGACTTAGTGCAAAGGTGGTAACAATCTCACAGGTTAAATTCTTACGTGGATTCCAATTTTGAGCACGCTGGTTTAAAAAAATATTGTTCAAATGAACTCCCCCCTGCCTCAACGTTTGTGAGGCTACTACAGTATTTAAAATGACATAGCTGGCTTATGTAATATTTTTATTGGGCAGCATAGCTTTATACTGTGCTATTTTATAAACCTGGCTCTGTTCAATTTGTGTAAGTAAATAAAAAATTTCAGTCTCCACACCAGAAACCATGGAGATCGGAGGAGGTAATTTAGAACAGAGCCTGCTTTTTTCCCCCTTGCAGTTTTAGGGAAAAAAAAAAACAACTCCCCCCCCCCAACATACTTGTTTGTTTAAAAGACACAGAAAAGATTAAATATTGCCTTGGTTTAAGGTAGGTTTTTCAGAAAGGAGTTTCTAAAGTATGAAATGTGCTTTAAAAGGCAATTTTGCCTTTTAGAAAACTAATGACTGCCTACAACCGAATCACATTTAGCCTCTTTATTCTTCACTCTTTACTAAACATATTAAAATTTGACCTCATTTATTGTTATTTATTTATGTAGGTTTGGCTGGTTTGGGGGCTTGAACTCAGGGACTAGGTGCTGTCCCTGAGCTTTTTTGCTCAAAGTTAGGAGTCTACCACTTTGGTCACAGCTCCACTTCCAGCTTTTTTGGTGGTTAATTGTAGGTAAGAATCTCAAAGATTTTCCTGCCATGGCTGGCTTTGAAATGTGATTCTTGGATCTCAGCCTCCTGAATAGCTATGACAACAGGCGTGAGCCACCAGTGCCTGTCTTGACATGGTTTGTATTTATAAAAACTAAGGTCTAACTATTGAGATTTCAATCTCAATAAAAACATACTTAAAATATTCAATTTTATGTTATGCTTTTTTATGTAATATATTTTCTTTCATGAAAAATTCTTAGTCATAATGAGATTTCACATAAATGTCGTCCAGTTTTCTTTCTTTCTTTTTGTATGTTGTAGGGCTTGAACTCAGGGCCCGTCTGGGTGCTGTCCCTGAACCTCTTTGCCCTCAAGGCTAGTGTTCTACCACTTGAGCCACAGCACCACTTCCGGTTTTCAGTGGTTAATTGGAGATCAGAGTCTCTGGGGGACATTTCTGCTTAGGTTGGCTTTGAACTGAGATCCTCAGAGCTTAGTCTCCTGAGTAGCTAGGATTACAGGTGTGAGCTACCAGCGCCTGGTTGCTTCCAGTTTTCTTGATCATACCTCAGTGGCATTTTTCCATTTTGCTTTTTATTTGGTTTAATTTTAAAAAATATTTTTATTGTAAAGACACTGTACAGAGAGGTGACAGTTACATGAGTAAGGTAATGAGTACATTTCCTATTAAGCATTGTTACCCCCTCCTTTTTTTTTTTTTTTTTGGTCCAGTTGTGGGGCCTGGACTCTGGGCCTGGGCGCTGTCCCTCAGCTCTTCAGCTCAAAGCTAGCGTTCTACCACCTGAGCCACAGCGCCACTTCCGGCTTTTTTTCTTTTTGCTTATGTGGTGCTGAGGAATCAAACCCAGGGCCATCATGCACGCAAGGCAAGCGCTTTACCACGGAGCCACCTTCCCAGCCCTCCCCCTCCTTTTTTTTTCTCCTACCATCCCTTCCCTCCCCACCTCCTAACTCCCCCTCTCCCCCCCTCCCCGCCATGGGGGAAGAACATACAAAAGAAACAAAAAAAATCACATTGTACATTAAAAACAACAGTGACAAAGAAAAAACCTCTTGTGTCCCTATCTTGGGGTTCATTTCACTTAGCATTATCTTATATGGTCATATGTACATAGCTTTTGACCTTTTCTCCTTGTCTGGTAAGATTATCCTAAACGTATACTAGTTATTGCAAGTAAGGGAAACCATGGGACCTATGTTTCTTTGAGTCTGGCTTACTTCATTTAATATAATTTTTCCAAGGCTTTCCATTTCCTAACAAATGGGGCAATGTCATTCTTTCTGATGGAGGCATAGAATTCCAATATATATATATATTTGCACAATACACACACACACATACCACATTTTCCTGATTCATTCATCTACTGAGGGGCATCTGGTTGGTTCTATGTCTTAGTTCTGGTGAATAATGCTGCGATAAACATAGATGTGCTAGTATTGCCTTGTTTGTGATCGTTTGGGAAAATGCCCTAAAGTAGGATTGCAGGGTTCATAGGGGAGCTCTATGTGGAGTCTTTTGAGGAACCTCCATACTGTCTTCCAAAGTGGTTGAACAAGTTTACACCCCCACCAACAATGGGTTAGGGTTCCCTTCTGGCCACATCCCCTCCAGCATCTGTTGTTATTAGATTTCTTGATTATAGCCATTCTAACTGGGGTGAGGAGGAATCTCAATGTTGTTTTGATTTGCATTTCTTTTATGGCTAGAGAAGTTGAGCATTTCTTCATGTCTATTGGCCATACTTATTTCCTTTTCAGAGAAGTCTTTCAGTCTTTAGCCCATTTATTAATTGGGCAGTTGTTTTGAGGATTTGTTGTTGGGGGATTCAATTTTTTGAGTTCTAAGTATATTTTAGATATGAGACCTTTGTCCATTGTATGGCTAGTGAAGATCTCCCAATCAATAGGCTTTCTATTGATCTTGCTAGCTATGCCCTTTGCCATCATTTTGCTAACTTTTGCAGATTGAAAGTTAATCAAACAGTATGACAGTGCCAGAATAAGATATAATTAGCATCCAGTTAATTTACTCCTTCATCTTACAAGAAAATGAAAACTGAAAGAGCAGGACTTTTGATTTTTTTGTTCTTTTCCCATCCACAGGAAATAGATGTTCAATAAAGATTTGTGAGCTGATTGAATCAGTTAATAGGTGGCTCTGAAGAACAGCCATCCTTAATTTATCAGGTAAGCACTCTGTTTGTAAATTCCTGTACAACTCTGAGGTTTTGTACTCTGTGGAGGAAACAGGCTTTGAACAGTTGAAGAATTTGCCTAGGGTCATGATGTAAGTGAATTCAGTTTATTTGATGTAGAGAAATAGTGTGGTGGGTAAGGTCTGGCTGGGAAGAACATCACCTTGGTGACTGCCAGGGACAGTAGGAGTGGAAAAAGATAAATATTAAGATATATTTTTGGATCTATAAAAGAAAAAAACCTCTAGGTTTGTGTTGAGAATTTGTGTGTGTGTGCACGTGCATGCGCACTCTGTGCATATGCCTGGGGCTGGAACTCATGGCCTAGAACTTTTTTTTTGGGTCCGGTTGTGGGGCCTGAACTCTGGGCCTGGGCGCTGTCCCTCAGCTCTTCAGCTCAAGACTAGCACTCTGCCACTTGAGCCACAGCCCCACTTCTGGCTTTTTTCTTTTTTCTTATGTGGTGCTGAGGAATCGAACCCAGGGCCTCATGCATGCAAGGCAAGCGCTCTACCACTGATCCACCTTCCCAGCCCAGGCCTAGAATTTTTGCTTGGCTTTTTGCTCAAGGCTAGTTCTCTATCACTTGAACCACAGCTTCACTTCCACCTTTTGGTGGTTAATTGGAGCTGAGACTCTCAGACTTTCCTGCTTGGGCTAACTTTGAACAGGGATCTTCAGATTGCAGCCCCCTGAGTAGCTAGGATTGCAGGTGTGAGCCATTGGCACCTGGCTGGCTCCCTGTTTATCCCCTGCCCTTTTTTTCCCCTTAATCTTTAAGTAGTTGTACAAAGGAGTTTCAATCCAACATGTTAATTTAAATGGGCAGTGCTCCCTGACTCTTGTTTTCATTGTTTCTCAGATTTTACCTGATAGTGGGCAACCAACTATTCCTTCGCCAATGAAGTATATCCTGGTCACTGGTGGGGTCATCTCAGGTATTGGTAAAGGGATCATCGCCAGCAGCATTGGGACAATTCTTAAGTCATGTGGACTTCGTGTTACTGCTATCAAAATTGACCCCTATATCAATATTGATGCCGGGACTTTTTCTCCTTATGAACATGGTATGAAAAAGAACCTTTCTTATAATGCACTAAACAGACTTGCAGTTCTTTATTTTGGGTACTACTTTTGTTTTTCCTTTTTTTGTGCCAGACCTGGGGCTTGAACTCAGGAGCCTGGGCATCCACTGTCCCTTAGCTTTTTCCACTCAAGGCTGGTATTCTACTACAGGAGCTACAGTTCTACGTCTGGCTTTTTACTGATTAATTGGAGATAAGAATCTCAAGGACTTTCCTGGCTCTGTTGGTTTTGAACTGCAATCCTTATCTCAGCCTCCTGAGTAGCTAGGATTACAGGAGTAAGCCATCAGTGCCCAGGTGTTTTGGGTAATTTCTTGAGAATATAGTTTCAGAAATATACTTGCTGGATCAGACCTTATGAATATGTAAATGTTTTCATGGTCGCGGATGCATTTTTTTTTGGACTCCGGTCATGGGGCTTGAACGCTGGGCCTCGGCGCTGTCCCTCAGCTCTTAAGCTCAAGGCTGGCACTCTACCACTTGAGCCACAGTGCCACTTCCAGCTTTTTTCTTTTTGCTTATGTGGTGCTGAGGAATCAAACCCAGGGCTTCATGCATGCAAGGCAAATGCTCTACCACTGAGCCACATTCCCAGCCCCAGCAGATGCATTTTTAAGATCACTGATCACATTCCAAATAGTCAATCCATTTGGAAACATTGTCCTATTTTGCTATGGATTATATTTTGTTTTATGATCACAGGAATATTTTTTTTAACATTTCTTACTGTATGAAATAATGGTTTTGATGTACATATATTTTTTTAACAAGGCATTATTATTTTATTTTTGTATACTGAATAGCATGATTGTATTTGTTTACCCTTCTTCCATTTATTTCATTTTTTGTGCTGGGCTTGAACTCAGGGCAATGTGCTCTCCCTTAACTTTTTTTGCTCAAGGCAAGCATTCTACCACTTGAGCCACACTTTCATTTCCAGCTTTTTGCTGGTTACTTAGAGATAAGAGTCTCATGGACTTTCCTACCTGGACTAGCTTTGAACTTGGATTTTTGGATCTCAGCTTCCTGAGTAGCTAAGACTACAGGTATTAGCCACCAGTGCCCAGTAACATTGCATTTTAATACTATTTTAATACATTTTAATGTTAAAAAACTTTTTTAATATTCAAGCAGAATATTGCATAAATCATAAGTGTATAGCTTTGATGAATTTTCTCTAAATGAACCTATTGTATAACCAGCCCCTGATCAAGAACAGAAGTCCTTTGTATCTCTTGGTCTCAGTCCATAACTCCTGGGGTATCTGCTGCCCTGTTTTCTAATACCCATATTATTAGTTTTGCGTTTTTTCCCCCCTCTGTTGACCAGGTAAGTCTCTAACTCCTGAGCTCAAGTGAACCTCCCACTTCAGCCTCTTGAAGAGCTGGAACTACAGTTTGGCCTTGTGCCACTCAGCTACTTTTGTCCAGTTTTGAATTTGGAATTGTTGACTCTTAGAGTTATGCTTCCTTTGAATCTAATTTTAAAAATTTAATATGCTGTAGACATATTTACATATTCTATCCTGCACAGGACCTGTACATAGCAGTTAAGTGTTCAATTTATTGACATAAACAACACAAAAAAATCTGTAAGTCAACTTTAAACATCAATTTGTAGGTGCATAATTTCTGATTTGAAAAATAAGGATGTTTTCAAGCTTTTGATACATAACGCATATTTTGTGTGTGTGTTTTTTTCCAGTGCAGGGGAACGAACCCAGGGCCTCCTGCATGCTAGGCAAGTCTGCTCCTGAGCTATAGCCCCGTCCCCATAATGCATATTGCTGATAGTTTTTAGGCTCCTTTTCCTTATCTACAACTCTGAAATCCAACATTCTGAAAAATCTAAAATATGTCATAAATTTATGAGTCTTTTCTCAAACTTTCCAAAAATTCTTTATAACTTTGTGGTTACTTATAATCTTTATTTCATTTTATTTCCTTTGGAATGTGTTTGATTATGGGGTGCTTTTGATAGTTTTCTAACACATGAAATATTCTCTGTTGGTCATGGGTTTGAACTCTGGGCCTGGGTACTGTCCTTGAGCTCTTCAGCTCAAGGCAAGCGCTCTACCACTTGAGCCACAGTGCCACTTCTGGTTTTCTGGTTGTTCATTGGAGATAAGAGTCTCATGGACTTTCCTGCCTGGGCTGGCTTTGAACCATGATCCTCTGATCTCAGCCTCCTGAGCAGCTAGGATTACAGGCATGAGCCACCAGTGCCCAGCTTATACTATGTTTCTATAATACCAATAATTCCAAATTATGATGCTTATTGTATACCCAAAGATTTTCAAATAAGGCTTGTGTGAATCTGCACCTGTTCTTTTTGGTCATGGGGCTTGAACTCAGGGCCTAGTGCTGTCCCTGAGCTTTTTTTTTTTCGCTCACGTCTAGAGCTCTACCTCTTGAGCCAAAGCTCCACTTCTGATTTTTAGGTGGTTAATTGGAGATAAGGGTCTTATGAACTTTCCTGACTGGGCTGGCTTTGAACTGAGATTGTCATCTCTGCCTTCTGAGTAGCTAGGATTATAGGCATGAGCCACTGGTGCTTGGCCTAAATATATTTTCTTACTAGATCTTTACTTAGAAAAGTGATCAATTTCAATGAAATCATGTTTTAAATTTGTCTTGCTTTTTTCCTTTTTTTTTGTTAATGGTAGGTGAAGTGTTTGTCTTAAATGATGGTGGAGAAGTTGATTTGGACCTTGGAAATTATGAAAGGTTCTTGGATATTAATCTTTATAAAGACAACAATATCACCACTGGAAAAATCTATCAGCATGTGATTAATAAGGAGAGGCGTGGCGATTACCTGGGGAAAACAGTTCAAGGTATTATATATTTTTTCCTTTAAAAATTATTATAAGCATGATATACAGAGGGGTTATAGTTACAGAAATCAGATAATGAGTACATTTCCTTTTGGACAATGTCACTCCTTCCCTTGCTCTCTCCCAGATTTTTTCCAGTCTTGGAGCTTGAACTCAGGGTCTGGGCACTGTCCCTGAACTTCTTTTGCTCAAGGCTAGCACTCTACCACTTGAGCCACAGCTCCACCACTTTTGGCTTTTTCTGTTTATGTGGTATTGAGGAGTCAAACCCAGGGCTTCAGGCATGCTAGGTAAGCACTCTACCACTAAGCCCACATTCCTAGCCTTTCTCCCAGGTTTTTCCCTCCCATCCCCACCCACATTAAGGTATTATTTTCTATAGGCATGTTGCCTGAATTAAAAGTGGACAAGTTATGTACTCTGAGCGCTAACACTTCATATCCTCTTAAAACGTACTTTCTTTTTATTCTCCACATTCATAGTTACATTTTCTTCTCTTTTTCCCTCTTCCTCTCCCCTCTTCCTCCTCCCTTATCCTGTTTCTCTTCCTCTTCCTCAGTCTTCCTTCACCTCCTTCTGTCATGCTCTCTGCCCTCCAATAGACAAGTCAGAGAGCTGGTGACAAAAAAGATCATTGTATCCTCCTGTGGAACTGGGCAGTGTAGATCTTGGGAAAACCTGTGTCCCAGTGATGGGGAGAGAGCAAAGCCCCTGACCTGGGTCCTGCTTCCTGACCTCTGAGCCACTCCTGTGGAGGCAAAGCCCAGCTGAGCCCAGCATGTTGGACAAGTTGGGTGAGCTTGGCCAGTAAATGGTGCCAACTTCACCAGGTGGGGATGCCATGCTCCCCATTCAAATGAGCTGTAAGTGTTCACTGGAGCCCGGCGTTCTTCCTCTCAGCTGCCAGGGGCTATTGGTGCTGTTTCATGCACATGAAAAGTCAGGAGGTGGAGGCTCTCCTTGAGCCTGCTTCAAGTTAACTTTTTTGTTTCTTCACGGAGACCAGCAGCTTTGGGGCTTTTTTCAGCATTGCTGGGTCTCTGGGTATCACATGGCTGTGGAGATGCGCCCCGTGGGTTCTTCCACTGACCTTCACACATGGGTTTGCTCCACCCCTGCCTGAGCTTCAGGGCCACAGTGGGGCATCGGGCTGCGCCTCCATGGCTAGTGTGACCATCATGCACTATGCACTTTCTGCAGCTCCCTGGGGGTCTAGCATCCAGCTTGCCAGTCTCTCTTCTGGCATATTACTTCCTTGGTATTATAGTCCTTCCCTCTGCCCTCTCCCCTCCCTCTTTTTCTCTTCCCTCCCTCCCCCTCTCATCTTTCTCCTCCCATTCTCCTGTTTCCCTCCTCTCCCCTCCCTTCTCTTCCTCTCCCCTTTCCCCTCTCCTTTCCTCTTTCCCTTCCCTTCACTGTCTTATCACCAGCACCTGGCTAACGTTTTTCTTTTTCACACTGTGGTTCTTTATTTCCTTCAGTTGTCCCCCATATTACTGATGCCATCCAGGAGTGGGTTATGAATCAAGCCAAGGTGCCTGTAGACAGTAATATGAAAGAACCTCAAATCTGCGTTATTGAGGCAAGTATGGAACTTTACAAACTACCACCTTCTAGCTTGTGGGGTCTTTGTGCCTCTGCTCTTCATTTACTCCACAGCTATGTACAGATGGCTTCCTGGGTGCTGGGATGGGAGGGAAGTGTTCTATGTAGTGAGACAAATCATTAATGTCAAGGTCAATGTCATCTCCAGGGCCTGGGATGGGCATAATCTCTGCCCTTGAGGTGCTTGTAGCCTGCCCTGTCTGTACCACACAGTGTGTTCTAGTGTTTGTACCGCACAGTCTGTTCCAGTGACCATACCATACAGTGTGTTTCAGAGCGTGCTATTTGAAAACATAGCTGCAAGTACTTTGGAAGCAGACAGAGATTGGGTTAGGGAAGTAGAAGGCAAAGAAAGAAAGTAGTCTTTTTTTTTTTTTTTTGTCGGTCATGGGGCTTGAACTCTGGGCCTGGGCGTTGTCCCTTAGCTCTTCAGCTCAAGGCGAGCGCTCTACCACTTGAGCTACAGCGCCACTTCCAAGAAAGTAGTCTTTGAGGGCTGGGAATTGTGGTTTCATGATAGAGTGCTTGCTTAACATATACCAGGCCCTGGATTCCTGGCACCAAAAAAGAAAGATAGTATTTGAGTCAGGCACTGGTGGCTCACTCCTGTAATTCTAACTAATCAGGAGACTTGAGAGCTGAGGTTTGAAGACATTCTAGGTAGGAAAGTCTATGAGCCGTAAGCTAGGAGACTTAGGGTCTATGAGACTTAAAAGTCCATGTGACTCTTGCCTACCAAAAAGCCAGAAGATAAGGTATGGCCCAAGTAGTAAGTTACCAGCTTTGAGTGGGGTAAGGGACAGTGCCTAGTCCCTGCGTTCAAGTTCAAGTACCACCACCCATATAAAAAAAGAAAGTTAAGCCAGGTGCTGGTGGCTCACACCTATAATCCTAGCTACTCAGGAGGCTGAGATCTGAGGATCAAGGTTCAAAGCTAGCCCAGGCAGGAAAGTCCATGAGACTATCTCCAGAAAACTGGAAATGGCACTGTGGCTCAGTAAAGTGCCAGCCTTGAGCTGAAGAGCTCAAGGACAGCGCCCAGGCCCATAGTTCAAGCCCTAGGACTGACAAGAACAAGTTAGTGTTTGAAATTATGACTTGTCTTCTTCCCTTTATCTCTATGTGAGGAGTGGGAACTTCTCACTTTGCTGTTGCTGCAGTTTTCAATTCAACTGTTTCTCCATTTTTATCTGTAGGAAATATGTTCTAGGGTATTCCTTGGATTGGGAAACTGCCTACCATGGTACCACACCTTGTTTTGCTGATCCTAGGGCTTGAACTCAGGGCCTGGGTGCTGCCCCTTAGCTTTTTTTGCACAAGGCTACTGCTCTACCACTTGAGCCACAGCTCCACTTCTGGCTTTTTGGTGTTTAATTGGAGATGAGAATCTCACAGACTTTATTGCTGGGGCTATCTTTGATCCATGATTCTCAGATCTCAGCCTCTTCAGTAGCTAGGATTACAGGTGTGAACCACGAGCACCTAGCAAGTTACCAAATCTTACACATACATTTAGGGATGGTAAAATTAACTAATTAATTAATATTATTTTTTGTGTTATTTCTAGGGCTTAACTTGTACTCTCACTTAGCTTTTATTTATTTTATTTATTTTTTGGGTCCGGTCGTGGGGCCTGAACTCTGGGCCTGGGCGCTGTCCCTCAGCTCTTCAGCTCAAGGCTAGCACTCTACCACTTTGAGATACAGCGCCACTTCTGGCTTTTTTCTTTTTGCTTATGTGGTGCTGAGGAATCGAACCTAGGGCCTCAGGCATGCAAGGCAAGCGCTCTACCACTGAGCCACCTTCCCAGCCCCTATTCCTAAGCTTCTTTTGCTCAAGGTTAGGCTCATGCTCTATTTACCACATGAGCTGCAACTCCATTAACAAGTTTAATTTATAAATTGGGTGCATTAAGAGATTAAGAATAAGCTGGGGCTGGGTGCTAGTGGCTCATGCCTGTAATCCTAGCTACTCAGGAGGCTGAGATCTGATGGATCGTGGTTCAAAGCCAGCCCAGGCAGGAAAGACCATGAGACTCCTATCTGCAATAAACCATCAGAAAACCCGAAGTGGCACTGTAGCTCAAGTGGTAGAGCGCTCGCCTTGAGCTGAAGAGCTGAGGGACAGCGCCCAGGCCCAGAGTTCAAGCCCCATGACTGACCAAAAAAAAAAAAAAAAAAAAAGCTGGGCACCCGTGGCTTACGTGTGTAATCCTAGCTACTAGGAGGAAGAGATCTGAGGATCATGGTTTAAAGCCAGCTCCAGCTGGAAAGTCTGTGAGATTCTTTTTTTTTTTTTTTTTGTCTTTTCTTTTTTGGTACTGGGGATCGAACCCAGGACGTTGCACTTGCTAGGCAAGCGCTTTGCCACTGAGCTACATCCCAGCCCAGTCTGTGAGACTCTTATCTCCAAAAAACCACCAGAAAAACGGAAGTGGTGCTGTGGCTCAAATGGTAAAGCACTAGCCTTGAGCTGAATTGCTCAGGGACTGTGCCCAGGCCCAGAGTTTAAGACCCATGATAGATTAAAAAAAAAAGATTAAGAATAACTGTAAGGGGGCTGAGAAGGTGGCTCAGTGGTTAAAGTGCTTGCCTTGCATGCCTGAGGCCCTGGGTTCGATTCCTCAGCACCACATAAGCAAAAAGAAAAAAGCCGGAAGTGGCGCTGTGGCTCAAGTGGTAGAGCACTAGCTTTGAGCTGAAGAGCTGAGGGACAGCGCCCAGGCCCAGAGTTCAGGCCCCATGACCGGACCCAAAAAAAAAAAAAAAAAAGAATAACTGTAAGATAGAACAAAGACAATATGTTGAAATACAGGTTATTTAAAACTTGTGAATTGTTTATTTCTGGTTTTCCATTTAATATTTTTTGCACTTGGGCTGACAATTAGTTGAAACTTAAAGCTGCTGGCTAAAGAGAACTTCAAAATGGGCTGAGAGTATGCAGTACCACAAGAGGCCACATGAGGGCAGAAAAGGCTAATGTTTAAAGTCTTGCCTTCCACCACCTTTTTTTTTTTTTTTTTCTTCTTTTTTTGAAGTTGGTGCTGGAGCTTGAATTCAGGCTTCATGTTCACTGCTGGTGTTCCATCACTTGAGCCATACCTTTAGTTCCAGCTTTTTGCTAGTTAATTGGAGATCAGAAGTCTTGTGAGTTTGTCTGCTTCAAACTGAGATTTTTCAGATCTCAACTTCCTGAGTAGCTAGGATGATTTCTAGACTTCTAGCTCCAGCCAGTTAATGGGAACAGATGTCATTGGGGGACATCAGGAAACACCAAGAGAAGCAGACTATGGCATGGGGTGCAGAGTATAGTTTGGGCATGTTAAACCTGAGTAATTTTTGTACCATCAAAGATGGGCTCCCGTTGGGCACCGGTGGCTCACACAGCAGCATACTTAGTACTTTTCTTGGTATTACTTTTATTCTTCATTATCCAATTTCTTCTGTCTCTGTCTTTGTGTATCTCTTTTTTATTATTAATTTACTTTGCTGTTGTTATAGAGGTGATGTAGAGATTACAATTGTAGGATTACAATTGCAGGAGTCAGGTAATGAGTACATTCCCTTTCGTACAGTATCTTCTGTTCCCTTACTCTCTCCCTGCCTTTCCCTCCCATCTCCACCCATGAGTTGTATAGTTCACTTTCATCAGTGTCCAGTGCACCCCACTGCTGTACTTTTTCAGTCTTTTTCCCTCGAGTTCTGTACCTTCCTCCCAACCCTTCTGTGTGTGTCTTTTGTCCCCCAGTATTAGAGTATGAATTCAGGGCTTCATACTTACTAGACTGGTGCTCTATACTTGAGTCACACCTCTACCCCATCATTGTGCTGATTATTTTGGTCAGGGTTGGCCTCAAACCATGATCTTCCATATCAGCATCTTGAGAAGTTAGGAGTATAGACTATGAGCCACGATCACTAGTCTCAAGTTTGTTTTTTTTTTTGGTCAGTCATGGAGCTTGAACTCTAGGCCTGGACTCAGCTCTTCAACTTAAGGGTAGTGCTCTACCACTTGAGCCACAGCATCTACTTCTGACTTTTTCTGTTTATATGGTGCTGAGGAATTGAACCCAGGGCCTCATGCATGCAAGGCAAGCACGCCTACCACTGAGCCACCTTCCCAGCCCCTTAGTCTCAAGTTTTATTCTTGATTCTTGTTCTTCAGTTTTTGTCTTAGGCTTCTTGTTCAATTCTGAGCTCCTAAGATAGCACTTTGCATGTATAGATGCTCAAATGCTAGAGATTTGATTTTAGAATTTGTGGTAGCCTTAAGAATTTAATATGGGAATGCTGAATGGGTTAAGGTGAATTTTATCATAGTCAAAAGTAAAATGCTTTAATGTTATTGGAAACACATTGTAAATTAACTTGACATTTATTGAAGGATTACACTGCCAGTAATATTCATGGGGCTTTGGTTCTGTTTGTTTCAGAAAGCCAGCATGTTTTAATAATAGTAATTTAATTCTAGTACTACCAGGACTTCAAAGAGACTATTTAAATATATGTAGGCGTATGCATGTGTTTGATATGGGAGGAAAGAGAGAGAAAAAGAGAGAGATTCACTATTTCATTCTAGCAGTCTAGGCAGAGCCAGGTGGTTTTTGCCTTTTTGGTATTGTCACTGGATTTCCTATCTGCCTTCCAACTGGGCTATTGGTAAAACTGAGTTTATCCTGCTGCTCTGTAGCCTATGTTTGGGCTCTTTCTATCTTCTTATATATTTTCTTTTCTTTTTATTTTTTGTCAGTCATGAGACTAGAACTCATGGCATGGGCAATGTTCCCTGAGCTTTTTGTTCAAGGCTAGTGCTCTACCACTTTGAGCCATAAATCCACTGATGGATTTTAGGTGGTTAATTGTAGATAAGAGTCTGACAGGGCTTTCCTGCCTGGGGTGGCTTTGAACTTCGATCCTTAGATCTCAGCCTCCTGAGTAGCTAGGATTGCAGGCTTGAGCCACCCGTGCCTGGCAAATTTTATTTTCTTAAAGTCTTCCTTAGCTGTCTGCCGGTGGCTCATACCTGTAATCCTAACTTCTCAGGAGGCTGAGATCTGAAGATCGTGGTTCAAAGCCAGCCCAGGGAAGGAAAGTCCTGTGAAACTCTTATCTACAATAAACTACTCAAAAAATCGGGAAGTAGGAAGTAAGCCGGGCGCTGGTGGCTCACGCCTGTAATCCTAGCTACTCAGGAGGCTGAGATCTGAGGATTGCGGTTCAAAGCCAGCCCGGGCAGGAGAGACCCTGAGACTCTTATCTCCAATAAACCACCAGAAAACCGGAAGTGGCACTGTAGCTCAAGTGGTAGAGCGCTTGCCTTGAGCTGAAGAGCTGAGGGACAGCGCCCAGGCCCAGAGTTCAAGGCCCACGACCGACAAAAAAAAAAAAATCCGGAAGTGGCGCTGTGGCTCAAGTTGTAGAGCACTAGCCTTGAGCAAAAAGAAGCCCAGGCCCTGAGTTCAAGCCTCAAGACCAGCCAGGAAAAAATCTTCCTTGATCTTACTTTTCTCCCTACCTATTCTTCCTTATCCTGATGCTTGAATTCAGGGCCTTATATTCTCACTCTGTTTTTTGGCTTATGGCTGGAGCTCTACCATTTGAACCATACCTTTAGTTCTTGCTTTTTGCTAGCTAATTGGAGATAAGAATCTCTCAGATTTGGGCTGGGAAGGTGGCTCAGTGGTAGAGTGCTTGCCTTCATGTATGAGGCCCTGGGTTCGATTCCCCAGCACCACATAAGCAAAAAGGAAAAAGCCAGAAGTGGCACTGTGGCTCAAGTGGTAGAGCACTAGCCTTGAGCTGAAGAGCTGAGGGACAGCACCCAGGTCCAGAATTCAGACCCCATGACTGACCAAAAAAAGAAAAAAATCTGCCCTGGGCTGGTTTTGAACTGTGATCCTCAGATCTCGGCCTCCTGAATAGCTAGTATTTTAGGTGTGAGACACCTGACACTCAGCCCAAATATGAGGTCTTATGCTTAATCTACTTAAAATTTTTCTAGTCATCTGTGTACATTGGAAGATGTTTGCTCATTTGTGTCTTTGTTTTGCATTTGCAGCTGGGAGGCACCATTGGTGACATTGAAGGAATGCCATTTGTAGAAGCATTCAGACAATTCCAGTTTAAAGCTAAAAGAGAGAATTTCTACAATATTCATGTCAGCCTTGTCCCACAGGTAGGCTTTCCAGACAAATATGCGAAGGGCAACTTGGATCAATTTTCTCTTTTTAAAAATATAATTTAGCAAAATTAATTGTATAAAGGTGTTTCATTGTGATATATAACATTCATGCATCTAATTTAGTTTGATCCAATTTACCCCATCTATTCTTTTTTTTTTTTTTTTTTTGTCAGTTGTGGGGCCTGAACTCTGGACCTCAGCACTGTCCCTGAGCTCTTCTGCTCAAGGCTTGCACTCTACCACTTGAGCCACAGCAACACTTCTGGCTTTTTCTGTTAAGCCACCTTCTCTGTCCTATTCTTGTTTTTTTTTTGTTGTTGTTGTTGTTGTTTTTTTGGTCAGTCATGAGGCTTGAACTCATCCAGCTGGCTCCAAACAAAGATTCTTAGATCTCAGTCTCCTGAGTAGCTAGGATTACAGGCATGAGCTACCAGCACCTAGCTTCATCTGTTTTTTTTTTAAATATGGAATGCTTCATGAATTTGTGTCATCCTTGCGCAGGGGCCATGCTAATCTTCTCTGTATTGTTCCAATTTTAGTATATGTGCTGCCGAAGCGAGCACTCATCTATTCTTTCTTAACTTTTCTCCTTCCTCTCCCTTTGACCAATTTTCCTCTAGTCTTTTATGTGTCCCCTACTTGAAACTGAGGAACCATGATAGAGACCCATTTTCATTTTTTATTTTTTAGCCCAGCGCTACCGGAGAACAAAAAACTAAACCCACCCAAAACAGTGTCCGAGCTCTGAGGGGGCTAGGCCTGTCTCCAGACCTGGTGAGTTAGACCCAAGCACAGTGAGTATGTTTGTCTCTGAGGTGTCTTTGAGTAAGACTTCTAGTCACAATCTGTAACCTCTAGTTACATTTTTTCCCCTCTTTTGGCACTGGAGATGGAACCCAAGGCCTTGTACTTAGCATGCTCTCTTCTACTGAGCTTCATCTTTAATACCTTAATCTTGAACATCATCTAGGTACTTTGATGCTCTCAAATGGTTCCCATGACAATAAGCTTTTTGTGTCTGGGAGTGAGGAAGGTCTGCTTTATCCTTATCCTGAAATTGACCATCTATTCTTCTTGCATTCTCATTTGATTGGCTGCTTAGAGAAATGGCCAGGTATATTATCTTGCCATTTATGTAATTCCTGGATCCTTTAATAAAGCAGACTTTGGGATTATCCTGTGACTCTGCTAAGCTGGGTTCCCACTGCTCTGTTTTTAGACTAAACAGTAATGTGTCCTTATAGCAGGTAATCTGAGTATTGACAATAGGCTAGGGCAAGGGTTCACAAATAAGGACTCACAAGTCAGCTTTCTGTTTTCCTAATTTAGATTTTATTTTATTTTGTTCAGTTGTGGGGCTTGAACGCTGGGCGTGGGTGCTGGCCCTCAACTCTTCAGCTCAAGGCAAGTGTTCTGCCACTTGAGCCACAGTGCCACTTGCATTTTCCTGGTGGTTAATTGGAGATAAGTGTCTCATGGACTTTCCTGCCTGGGCTGGCTTTGAACCATGATCCTCAGATCTCAGCCTCCTGAGTAACTAGGATTACAGGTGTGAGCCACCAACACCTGGCTTATTTTTAATTTAATTTAAATTTTTGCCAGTCCTAGGGTCTAGGCACTGTACCTGAGCTGTTTTTGCTCAAGGCTAGCACTCTACCACTTGAACCACAACACCATTTCTGGCCTTTTCTCTTTATGTGATACTAAGGAATCAAACCCAGGGCTTCACACATGCTAGGCAAGCACTCTACCACTAAGGCACATTCCCAGCCCCCCTAATTCATATTTTATTTATGAGACAAATACAATCCCCCATTTGATTACATTTTGGCGGGGAGGGCTGGTATTGGGGCTTGAACTTAGGACCTCATGCTCTCACTTGACTTTTTACTCAAAGCTAGTACTCTACCACTTGAGCTACAGCTCCACTTCTGGCTTTTTTGCTGGTTAATTGGAGCTAAGAATCTCACAGGCTTTCCTGTTCTGGATGGCTTTGAACCATGATCCTCAGAGATCAGCCTCCTGAGTAGCTAAGATTGCAGGCATAGGCCACTGTCACTGGGCTGTTGATAGCTTTGGCAAAGTTGAGTATCAAGACAGCGAGTCTGACCTGCAGACCTAAACTACTTCCTATGTGGCCCTTTAGAGAAATATTTCATCAGCCCCCAATCTAGCTCTTTTATTGTATTTAAAGTAGTTACATTGGGCTGTTCATCAGATACAACTTCATGTTTTGGGGTATTACTGGTAGATTTGTGTTGAACTTAATGATATTTGCTTGTGTTAGTGCTCAAAATAATTTCAAATAGTGCAGTGGCATGGCTGGAAGGAGCGAGTATAGGTACTTGGTCAAGTATCTTCCTGAAAATGAATGTCATCATGAAGAGCCTGCTGCTGGCTTGCTGAGCTGTGTGCCCCTGCCTTTGACAGATTGTCTGCCGAAGTTCAACACCCATCGAGATGGCTGTGAAGGAGAAGATTTCTATGTTTTGTCACGTGAACCCTGAACAGGTAAATGCTTGCTGCAATTTAGATTTATTGTCTTGCAGCTACTCCTGCTGATGCTAGTGTTTTATTGAACCATTGTTCAATAATGGCATTGCTTTTTGAGGAGCTTTTTTTTCTGGTCCTAGGGCTTGAACTCTGGGCCTGATCCCTGTCCCTGAGCTCCTTTTGCTCAAGACTTGCACCCTACCAACTGCGATCCTCAGATCTCAACTTCCTGAGTAGGTGGGATTTACAGCTATGAGCCACCGGTACCCAGCTACTTTGGGGGACTTTAATCCAATCACAGCTCCTTAGACATTAAATGAAAAAAATCTTGACTTTGCTAGTCCTGGGGCTTGAACTCAGAGCATGGGCACTGTCCTGAGCCTCTTTGTGTTCAAGGTTAATGCACTCCCACTTGAGCCACAGTGCCACTTCCAGCCTTTTCTGAGTAGTTTATTGGAGATAAGAGTCTCAGACTTTCCTGCCTGGGCTGGCTTTGAACCACTATCCTCAGATCTCAGCCTCCCGAGTAGCTAGGATTACAGATGTGAGCCACTGATGCTTGGCTTTATTTTATTCATTTTTAATATTGTTTATGTGTTGAGACTGAGGCTTGAACTCAAGGCCTTACAATCCTCCACTTGAGCCACAGCTCTACTTCTGGCTTTTTAGTAGTTAATTAGGGAGATAATCTTATGAACTGGGTATTGGTGGCTCACTCCTGTAATCCTGACTACTCAAGAGGCTGAGATCCAAGCATCGTTGTTCAAAGCCAGCCCAGGCAGGAGTCTGTGAGACTTTTTTTTTTGTTGGTCGTGGGCTTGAACTCTGGGTCTGGGTGCTGTCCCTCAGCTCTTCAGCTCAACGCAAGCGCTCTACCACTTGAGCCACAGCACCACTTTCGGTTTTCTGGTGGTTAATTGGAGATTAAGAGTCTCACAGAGTTTCTTGCTCGTGCTGGCTTTGAACCTCATCCTCAGATCTCAGCCTCCTGAGTAGCTAGGATTACAGGCGTGAGCTACTGGCACCCAGCTCTGTGAGACTCTTATCTCCAATTAATCACCAGAAAACTGGAAATGGAGCTGTGGCTCCAAGTGGTAGAGTGCCAGCCTTGAGTAAAAAGAGTTCAGGGACAGCACCTAAGCCCTGAGTTCAAGCCTTGTGAATGATCCCCTCTCCCCCCCCCCCCCCCCACCGCCCCCAGAAAAAGAGTCTCATGGACTGTCTTGTCTGGTCTGGCTTTGAATTATGATCCTCAGATCTCAGTCTCCTGAGTAGCTAGGATTACAGATGTGAACCACTGGTACCTGGCTCTGGTTTAGGTTTAATTTATAACTGAGATAAGAGTTCTATATTAGTGATACTTTTGCATTTGGAATTGCACTGGTGGACATGCCACAGTGAGGTGCTATGGTCTGAGTGTCAAGCTGGTGATATTTAAGCATCTTATGACTTTATAGGTATGGGTTTGGGCAAACTGAACATGGAGTTGGCAGACCATTTGGGGCACTTACTTAGTATATGACAAAATCATTATATGCCTGTAAGTAGCCTTTTGAATGTTCTTGAGAGGGTGTCAAGTGCCCATTAGAATAAGTGTAGAAAAGAACTCCAGCCAGACAGTACCTACTCTTTAAAGGTATCTGTCTCTTTTTCTTCTTCTTCTTTTTTTTTTTGTTGGTCATGGGGCTTGAACTCAGGGCCTGGGTGTTGTCCTTGAGTTCTTTTGCTCAAGGTTAGCACTCTGCCACTTTGAGCCACAGTTCAACTTCTGGTTTTTGAGTGGTTAATTGGAGATAAGAGTCTCACAAGGGACTTTTCTGCCTGGGCTGGCTTTGAAACGTGGTCCTCAGATCTCAGCCTTCTGAGTAGCTAGAATTACAGGTATGAGCCACCGGCACCTGGCTATTCTTCTCTTCTAACAGATAATAATTAATGTTACTGTGGTCAAGGTGCACTTGTAAACTTATCCAAATGAAGGGAGCAGGGGACATGGCTATGACCCGAAGCAACTATAAGTAGTTGTAGCAACAAATGAAAGAACAAGTAATGCTCATGCACACACTTAGAAGGCAAAGGGTGTGTATTCAATGGTACTGCTTTAGGGGCTGGGAAGGTGGCTCAGTGGTGGAGTGCTCGCCTTGCATGCCTGAGGCCCTGGGTTCGATTCCTCAGCACCACATAAGCAAAAAAAAAAAAAAAAGAAAAAGAAAAAAGCCGGAAGTGGCGCTGTGGCTCAAGTGGTAGAGCGCTAGCCTTGAGCTGAAGAGCTGAGGGACAGCGCCCAGGCCCAGAGTTCAGGCCCCAGGACCTGACCAAAAAAAAAAAATAAATAGATCAATGGTACTGCTTTAATCTACACTTCAAGGTGGGTAGTTTGAGCAGTGTGTCTTGGATATTAACATATAAAACATTGCTTTTTTTTTTTTTTTTTTTGCTGGTCCTAGGACTTGAACCTTGTGCCTGGGCGCTGTCCCTCAGCTCCTTTGCATAAGGCTAGTGCTCTGTCACTTGAGCCACAACACCACTTTTGGATTTTTCTGAATAGTTTATGGAGATAAGAGTCTCATGGACTTTCCTATGAGAACTGGCTTCCAACCGTGGTTCTCAGATCTCTGCCTCCTGAGTAGCTAGTATTATAGTCATGAGCCACCAGTGCCCAGCTAGAGCATCGCAATTTAATACCAGTTAAAATGACATCAGCTTGGCATCCTACCATTCAGGTTTATTTTATTTTCTTTTTGTGCCGGTCCTAGGGCTTGAACTCAGGGCCTAGACACTCTCCCTGAGCTTTTTTGTTTGGGTTTTTTTTTTTTTTTAACTGTATTTTTTTTGTCTTTTCTTTTTTGGTACTGGGGATCGAACCCAGGACGTTGCACTTGCTAGGCAAGCGCTTTGCCACTGAGCTACATCCCAGCCCTCCCTGAGCTTTTTTTTTTCTCAAAGCTAGTACTCTACCACTTGAGCCATAGCTCCACCTTTGGCTTTTTGAGGGTTCATTGGAGATGAGAGTCTCATGAACCAGGAGCTGGTGGCTCACACCTGTAATCCTAACTACTCAGGAAGCTGAGATCTGATCATAGTTCAAAGCCAGCCTGGGCAGGAAAACGCATGCGACTATTATCTCCAATTAGTCACAGAAAAAGCTGGAAGTGGCACTGTGGCTCAAGTGGTAGAGCACTAGCCTTGAGCAAAAGGAGCCCAGGGACAGTGCTCAGGCCCAGAGTTCAAGCCCCAGAACCGGCAAAACAAAACAAAAAAGAAGAGTCTCATGGACTTTCCTGCCTGGGCTGTCTTTAAACTGCAATCCTCAGATCTCAGCCTCCTGAGTGACTAGGATTACAGGTATTAACCAGGTGCCTGACTCTCTACAGAGGTTTTATTGAAAAATTATCACATAGGCATGATTTATTGAACATTTCGCCATGTGTTTCAACTCAGTCCTCAGTCACCTTCTCTCCCCAGATTTCAGGCTGGTGGTTATAAATTCCAGTGCTTTAATCACATGGTTGTTTTTTTTTTTTCTGATGAGTAGCCTGATTCTAAAACTATGTAGAAGGTATGGAGTGTGAGCCAAGTTGCATGACAAAGATATTCCTGTCAATCCAGACATTCTGAAGGTTTTTGAAGCTCTGCCAGGAATTGGGGACAAAGTCCAGATATGGTCATCCCTCTTGATTCTCAAGTGATTGTTTCTAGGACACCCCCCATGGGTATCAAAGCCCTTGGACACTCAAATCCCTAATAGAAAATGGCTCAGTATTTGTTTATAACCTATGTGAATCTTCTTGCATACTTTAGCCCTAGATTACATATATTACCTAAGACAATATACATGCTATGATAGCAGTTGTTATATGATATTGTTTAGGGAATAATAAGAGAAATAGTTCAGGAGTAGAATCTCACTATGCATCACAGGTTGGCCTCCAATGTTATCCTCCTGTGTTAGCTTCCCAAATGTCAGGATTACAGGCATGCATGATCATGCTCGATTTTCTTGCTTTTTTTCCCCCTGCTGGTACTGGGACTTGAACTCAGGGTCTGGGTGCTGTCCCTGAGCTTCTTTGTGCTCAAGGCTAGTGCTCTATCACCTGAACCAGAGTACCACTTCCACTTTTTTGAGTAGTTTATTGGAGATAAGAGTCTCAGGGTGACTTTTCTGCCTGGGCTGGCTTCGAACCATAATACTCAGCTCTCAGCCTCCTGAGTAGCTAGGTTTATAGGCATGAGCCACTGGTGCCCATCTTCTTGCTTTTCTTATATTGGTATAAATAAACCGCTAGTTTCTCTTGAGTTTTGTCTCATTCTGGTGGATAGTTAAGTTGCTTCACCTAAGTGTGATGTTTTATTATTGATCAGGTCATCTGTATCCATGATGTCTCTTCTACATACCGAGTGCCCTTGCTTTTGGAAGAACAAGGCATTGTGAAATATTTCAAAGAGAAATTGGACCTGCCCATTTGTGATTCTTCAAATAATTTACTTTTCAAGTGGAGAAATATGGCTGACAGGTTTGTGAAAGGAGTTACTTAAGCACTGCCCCCTTCACCCCACCTTTGGACGGAGCTACAAGCCTCCTTCCCTTCCCATGGGAGCTGCTACTTCTGGATCTTGAACACAGGGCTTGGGCACTGTCTGAGTCTTTGAGCTGAAGGCTAGTGCTCTACCTCTTGAGCCATAATTCCACTTCCAGCTTTTTGCTGGTTAATTGGAGATACTGGACTTTCCTGCCTGGGTTGGCTTTGAACCACAGTCCTTAGATCTCAGCCTCCTGAGTAGCTAGGATTACAGGGGTGAGCCATCAGCACCTGGCTGGTAATATTTTTCTAAGGAGTTTTGAAAGTGTTTTTTCAAAGGCCTAAAGAATCTTCAGCCTCAAGATGACATTCCTACAGACTTAATTTCAGTTCACATATTTTTCATGTTCTCTGAACAGATTTCCTGACAAAAGCAACACAAAAGATTGTGTCTCTAATGGTGAAATGTGATTGAGTGCCTTTTGTAGAATGGAATTTTCTCATAAAAATGATCTAAATGGCTTGTAATATTTTAAATAGTCCTCTTAGCACCATTTTTCAGGCACACCATGAATAATCAGACTTTTGTGAGCCAGTTGGGAATGTAACGATTTTAAATGTAGACAATCAGAATGCATTTTCTTATACAAGGTCACCTTAGGAAGTTAATATTGGAATGTTTCTTATTGACAAACAGAATACATATTTCACCTTAATAAACTAATGTATGAACAGCTCTTGTTTAGGAGATAGCTTTTTAAATATGTATTTTTTGTTTTGAATGCCTTTCCCCCTCCCATGTCTGTCTGTACATGCTTATGTAAGCCCAATCTTATAATTTCTTTTTTTCTCTCTTATTTTTAGTGCTGGTCCTGAGGCTTGAACTCAGGACCTGGGTGCTGTTCCTGTGCTTTTGTACTCGAGGCTAGTTAGTGTTCTACCACTTGAGCCATAACTCCACTTCTGGCTTGTTTGGTAGTTAATTGGAGATAAGAGATTCATGGGCTTTTCTGCCTGGGCTAGCTCTGAACTGTGATTTTCAAATCTCAGCCTCTTGAGTAGTTAGAATTACAGGTGTGAACCACCGGTGCCTGGCTTGAGATTTCTTAGGATTTTTAAAATCTGTTGAATGGATGAATGGATTCTGGATCTTTGGAGGGGAGATTGGAGTCAAGTACAAGTTTGTGAGTCTTGTCTGCTCCTAAGGTTGTATTAGGTGTCTGAGAATAAGAGCAAGGGCTGTGTGTGAGCTTGTAACTCACGAATATAAACTTTGAGCTGGTCTTCTTTCTCAGGTATGAAAGGTTACAGAAAATATGCTCTATTGCCCTAGTGGGAAAATATACCAAACTCAGGGACTGCTATGCCTCCGTGTTCAAAGCCCTGGAACATTCTGCCTTGGCAATCAACCACAAACTGAATCTGATGGTAAGTCCCTGTCTACTTTTCTGGATATTTCAGTCACTCACTCCAGAATGTTGTGTTTCAAGGAGGTTGTGTTGAAGGGTTCCTAAGACTATCCCACAGGATTGATAATTCACCAGGAGGATTTACAGAACTCAACTGTACGGGCATAGTCACATCACGGCTAAGATGTATCCGTAGTCCAAGAAAACAAAGGAAAATCAAAAAAGGGAAAAGTTGCCTGAGGTAAAGTCTGGGGGAGATGTGTGTGGGGGACCAGGTGTGAGCAAAGATGGGTATGTTTGGGAAGCTCATTAGAGATTCAGCACTCTTCCCTTTCTCTTTTCCTTCCTTCTTTCCCATAGTGTTGGGGATGGAAACCAGGGCCTTGAGCATTTTTGTTAGTTGTGGGACTTGAACTCAGGACCTGGGCCCTGTCCTTGAGCTTTTTTGCTCAAGGTTAATGCTCTACCACTTTAAGCCACAGCTCCATTTCTGATTTTCTGCTGGTTCACTGGAGATAAGAGTCTGGTTAACTAGATGTAAGACTCCTGGACTTTCCTGCCCAGACTGGCTTTGAACTGGGATCCTCAGATCTTAGTCTTCTGAGTATCTAGGATTACAGGCATGAGTCACCAGTCCCTGGGTTGAGTGTTTGTTTTTCTTAAATTCTCCTTTACTCTGTTGGGTGTTTTTCAGTACATAGATTCCATCGATTTGGAGCAGGTCACCAAAGCTGAGGATCCTGTGAGATTCCATGAGGCTTGGCAGAAATTGTGCAAGGCTGAGTGAGTACCAGGGACAGCCCCCACCACTTAGGACAATGCCATGTGCTTGCTCCGTAATTATTCCACTTACCCCAATTGCTCATTTTTGTGTACTTCGGAACCATAGTTAGAAATGTTGTGGTCATTGCAGGTGGTTGTACTGAATTCACAGTGCATTGCTTTGAAATGTACCATGTAAATGCAGGGCACATATGCGTGAAAGTGGTTCTATTTGGCAGCTCGGGGAGACTATATTACAGGTTAAGTGTGTGGATCACACTGACTGAAGGATACAGAGATGGCTGTTATGTGTACAAAGTTCAAGCACAAACATGATAACTTTCTTATGTTTTAATTCTAGTTTTTAAAAAAAAAATTTTGTTTTGGTCATGAGGCTTGAACTCAGGGTCTGGGTGCTGTCTCTGAGCATTTTTGCCCAAGGCTAGTGCTCTACCACTTGGAGCCACAGTGTCACTTCTAGTTTTCAGTGGTTATTTGGAGATAAAAGCTTTACAGACATTCCTGACCCGGGTGGCTTTGAATTTTAATACTCAGATCTCAGCCTCCTGAGTAGCTGGGATTACAGGTATGAGCTATCAGCACCAGCTGAAAAGATTTTAAGAAGAAAGTCCAGGATGTGTAAACATGCAACTGATCCTGAAAATGCACCTCATATATATTCATTAGTGATTGTGCCAAACACTTGGCTGTAGGATCAGTAAACATGAAAGGTTGAAAACAAACTCTAACCCCCCCCCCAACTTTCCCTTTATCTTGTGCTGATTTCAGTGGTATTCTTGTGCCTGGAGGATTTGGAATCAGAGGAACACTGGGAAAACTTCAGGCCATTTCTTGGGCAAGGACAAAGAAGATCCCATTTCTAGGTAAAACTCATGAGTGTATTCGATTTTTCAGCACATAATAGGTTTCAGTCCTTAGAATAGGTAAAACCTACCAAGGTTGTGTGTGCTTTTTTTTTTTTTTAAAGGTCTCATGTTATTTTGGCTGGCTTGAATTCTTGATCCTTCTGCCTCATTTTCTTTTTTTTTTTTTGGGGGGGGGTGTCGGTCGTGGTGCTTGAACTCTGGGCTTGGGCGCTGTCCTTGCGCTCTTCAGCTCAAGGCGAGCGCTCTACCGCTTGAGCCACAGCACCACTTCTGGTTTTCTAGTGGTTTATTGGAGATAAGAGTCTCATGGACTTTCCTTCCCAGGCTGGCTTTGAACTGTGATC